>NC_064615.1:676831438-677185438 GCF_023898315.1 Schistocerca nitens | reverse complement strand
CTGGGTCCAGCACATAGTATTAATTTCCTTCTGGGAGAAAGATTGTGACAACATGGCTACTTTGAAAAGCCTCATGGAGGAAAACGAAACACACATCAAATGAATATTTGATTATGTTACTGTGCAACATGTGCCAACATACTCTCTGAGTAATTTTGGCCCTGCTGTAAAATATCCTTTCCAGTTTAGTCAGGAAATACCAGCAGTGCATCAGATACTTACACATATTTTTGGCATTAATGCTCGCCGTACAACGCCAACGATGGAGACTGCACAGATGATGATGTAGCCACCGAACGTGGTGAAGAACAGAGCAGGTTCTGCCGGCTGCTGTGGCGACAGCACCATTCCCACAAAGCAGCCCAATGACAGCACCTGCGGCATTACGAACCACACAACTAATGTGTTACAGACCCGTTACAAATCTCATTTTACTGAGTATATTAACTACGAATATTAAGTGTAATAGGTACAAGGTTACATCTTACTTCAATAACTTTCGTAAATTGTGCGCAGCTGTTGTCATCTGTGCAAGGTAACGAGTCAATGTTAGAAGCACCTGTGAAAAGCTAATAATCACTCGTACTAATGTTGTTGTTATTTATCTCCCGCAAGTGTCGATTCATTCGAATTGGAAAAAGTTACGTAAACAGGAACTGAATAATATAAGCCACTTGTGTTATTTTTAGTGGCAACTTTCTCCAGTTCCACGTTCATGATAAGCACTTTGTGACTTACAGTACAAAGCACCTGAGGGGCTATGGTTCAATCTTAAATTGCTCCTAGGAATTTATCTGTTACTTACCACTTCTTTCACTCCTGGTGACGATTTGTTAAAGTAAAAAATTTCAAATTACAACATTGTTTGGGGTTCACGTTGACATGGAACATCCACCCCTTCCTCTGAACAACTGACAGGGTAAGTCAATTCAGACGGAGGAAGTGAAGAGCATACCACCTCCAGTGGGACCATTCATACGAAAGTACTGTGGTGTTCAGATCAACCTATAGGTTCAGGTCTGAGGACAGCTTTAGTTTGGAACGAAGCAACCATTGTGTTATTGCAGCTGACATATATGATCGTAGTTACTGATGTGTCGACAGAAGTGCCGACACAGTGTGGTTTGAGGAGACCAATATGCACGCTATAAGCTCACGCAGGATGACGTGAGGTCTGAAACAGGATACGTAATGAATGCTATAAAGAAAAGTACATAGCTTCTGGAATACTTAACTTTAATCCATCATTTGTATACATCGTTCTTGATGAGACATGCTTCATACGATAACTATCAATTGCTATGGCGCCTTGCTAGGTCGTAGCCATTGACTTAGCTGAAGGCTATTCTAACTATCTGCTCTGCAAATGAGCGAGGCTTCGTCAGTGTGCATCGCTAGGTAAGTCGTCCGTACAACTGGGGCGAGTGCTAGTCCGTCTCTCGAGACCTGCCGTGTGGTGGCGCTCGGTCTGCGATCACTCAGTGGCGACACGCGGATCCGACATGTACTAATGGACCGCGGCCAATTTAAAGCTACCACCTAGCAAGTGTCGTGTCTGGCGGTGACACCACAGTTACGGTAACACACAGAACCAGTTAATGATACTTGCCACACACTGTTATTCTAATCATCGGATGGTTCGATGTCAACTATGTGAGCCGGCCGGAGTGGCCGTGCGGTTCTAGGCGCTACAGTCTGGAATCGGGCGACCGCTACGGTCGCAGGTTCGAATCCTGCCTCAGGCATGGATGTGTGGTGTCCTTAGGTTAGTTAGGTTAAATTAGTTCTGAGTTCTAGGCGACTGATGACCTCAGAAGTTAAGTCGCATAGTGCTAAGAGCCATTTGAACCAACCGACTATGTGAAGTAGCTACTCAGATGTTGCAATAAATCTGCGTTCTCCCCCCCCCCCCCCCCCACGTCTATACAACGGGGTACATGGTACTGGACAAAGTGTGTTCGCAAAATTGAAAGGAGCCCCAAGGAAGCATAATAGGGCCGCCAATGTTGTTGTTACACACTAACAGAAAGAAATGTGATACCAAAGAGCGCTTGTGCAACATAAACAAAAGTTGATAGGCATGTTCCTTCATCTGAAAGATGTCTATTCAAATTTCGCGCCAGTCGCGTAAGAGTGGCGCTAGTAGCGCCAACATGATGATGCAAATCAGGTTTGCTTTAAATACATGCTGTAAAAGTTGTGAGTGTTAGTTACCTATGAGATCAGACGTGGTGAATTGATGTTCGTCAAGAATGCCTTTAAGGTGACAAAGATGCTATCAGATTGTCACTGAGTTTCAAGGGCTACGAGAAGCTGAATGTTCCTTCTGTGATATTGCAGAACGGCTTGGCAGGAATGTAGCCACTGTACACGATTACTGGCAGCGGTGGTCACGAGAATGTACAGTTGCAAGAAGACTGGGCTCTGGTTGGCCACGTGGCACTAGTGAGAGGGAAAATCATAGTTTTTGGCATGTGGCTGTGGCACATCGTACTGCATCTGCAGCAGCAATCTGAGCAGCAGTTGGCACCACAGTGACACAACAAACTGTTACAAAGGGCTTACTTCAAGGACAGCTCTGAGCCAGACGTCCTGTAACATGCATTCCACTGGCGCCAAACCACCACCATTTGCGACTTCAGTGGTGTCAAGTGAGAGCTCATTGTAGGACATGGTGGGGGTTTGTTGTGTTTTCTGATTATGATAGCCGGCCCTGCCTCGGTGCCAGTAATGGGAGTGTGTTGGTTAGGAGGAGGGCAGTTCAGGGCCTGCAACCTACCTGTCTGCATGCTAGACACAGTAGACCTACACCTGGTGTTACGGTCTGGGGTGCAATTTCTTATGACAGCAGGAGCACTTCCGTGGCCATTCCACGTATCCTGACTGAAAACTTGTATGTCAGTCTGGTGATTTGGCCTGGTGTGCTGCCATTCATGAACAGCATTCCAGGGGTGTTTTACAACAGGATAAAACTTGCCCACATACCGCTTTTGTAACCCAATATCCTCTACAGGTTCCCAATATGTTACCTTGGCCTGCTCGATCAGGACATAATCGGACGACGATTACTGCATCATCCACAACCAGCATTAACTGTCATATATTGACCAACCAAGTGTAACAGGCTTGGAACACTAATCCCACAAACTGACGCCCTGCACCTGTATGACACAATGCATGCACTTTTGCATGCTTGCTTTCAACATTTTCGTGGTTATACCAGTTATTAATGTTTCAGCATTTCACATTTGCATTGGCTTATCTTGCGCTTAAGTTAACATGTCATCATCTTGCGATGTTAATCACTTAAATACGAGGGCTGTCCAGAAAGTAAGTTACGATTGCTCGCGAAATGAAAATCATAGTGAAAATCAGAAATGTTTCTTTTGTAACAGTTAGCTACACCTTTCAGCTACTTCTCTAAGTAGTCGCCGTTCTGACTCAGACATTCGTCGTAGCGTTGTACCAACTTTCCAGTACCCTCATCATAGAAGGCAGCCGCCAGTGCTTTCCGCCAATTCTCTACGCTGGCCTAAAGCTCGTTGTCTGTGCCAAAATGTTGTCTTCATAGCCAGCGGTTCGTTTGAGCAGAGATGAAACTCAGTGGGAGACAATTACGGGCTGTATTGTGGGTAACCAAACATTTCCAATTGAAACGATGCAGGAACATCTTCATTGCCCCTGCAGAATGAGGCTGAGAATTGTCTTGAAGAAGAAACCGCACGACAGTTAGGTAATGTTGGTTGCATAGCTTCAGGTGAAAATTCTCACCAGGCCCTCGTACTTGGCGGGAGACACTATTTTCTATAACATCTTTACGCGCTCACTAAGAGCTCAGGAATGAAAAGAGCGACATAATTCTACCTAGAGTTATACTAGAGACACTGCCCAACACATCTTTGCAAAGCTTTATCGGATTTTCATAGTCGTTTCCATTTCGCGACCGATCGTAACTTACTTTCTGGACAGCCCTCGTATGTTACCTAGACAAATGTATTCCCATTGCTTGTAAAATGACAAATGATATTGCTTCCAAATGAAGTGGTCTTCCACGCAAATACCGCAACATTGAATATAGACCCTGATAGCGGGGTGTGTATTAACAGCCTGAAAGTGCAGGTGCATGTTGCCAGTGGTGTAAGCTCGTAATAAAATCATTATTCTCACAAAATTCAGAAAGTGACTCAGCTAAGGAACACGGTATGAAGCCAATACTTCCAACTCCCTCATGCCACTGCTAGATATTTCCACACTAACAAACAGTATTTGTAACACATTCTATCTTGATACTATGTATTCAATGTAACAGAGGTTAAGCGATATATCCATGGGGCTAGAGGTGCGGTAGGAGAGTTGATTGACTACATACAGTAGATGGTATGCTATGTAAGGAATCATTTAAAAAATGCAATGATAGATTGAAGTCGTAAGAAATGTACAAAATCCTATGACGAATACATTGGCTTTCCAGAGCTACAGTGTTACGCTTTTTGGTATAAGTTCTAACCACACTCTTACATTGGATCCTATAGAGATGTGTTTTAATGATTACAGCCACTGGTGAATCATGTTTCTGGCACTCTCACATCTCATAACGAGTCACCATAATCAAACCTGTGTGCTGAGAACATTGTACAGCAAAACTCCAATGTGGTTTTAGACAGTCCCTCTGCATCACGTAACTGTTCCTCAGTCATGCCTCACCCTTCTTGCAGCTTTGTCTGTGTGATTGCTCCAGTTTAATTCGGAAATGAGCCACTATATCTACCACCCTCCACATCCCATGGAAAAACAGGACAAGCTGATTTAATGCAACAGGGACATCTTTTGACCTCTCTGTGGAAATGGGAACATGTTGTTTTAGCTCTGCCAACCAATTTCAATATGTAGGGCCAGTGGCAAACAGAGCTTTCTACTGCAATACTAGGTAGTACAAAACACAGTATGAGCAGCTATTCTGCTGTTTAATGGGAAAATTAGCAAGACTTCACATCATACGGGAACTGGAAGGAGGAAGAGGATTTTTCAGCTGCATTGTGGTGCATTTCCAAACTACATACAGGTACAGTTTATAAATAAATAGTATATCCTTTGCTGTGTAATTGACATTGATTTGAATTTCGTCATGAGATCCTTCCTCTCCAGCATAGACTGAGTCCTTTTCCTACGAGTTTCCAGATGGGGAATGGGAGAGGGGTCTGTGGCATTTCCCAGAGGGGGGTGGAGTTTAATCAATTAGATACCAAAAGTGTGCTTGTATTGGCGAGGGAGTTTCCCAGCGGGGTGGAGAAGGGTGAGGTGGGTTTCTCAGAAGGACAGATTATCCCTAGGGAATCATAAATCAATTAATAGAACAGTAGGTTAAAGGGGATCATAAATCAATCAAGTTTGCCCCTGAATGTATGCAAGCGACACTAACAAAATGTGCTGACACCCTTGTTGCCCTACTACTTACATGACTTTTGTTCTAAAAGTAATTACAATAAATCATTCCAAGAATGATGTGTTTTTATAAATATCCGATATGTGTGAATGACGTCTTGTGAGAGGCTTGTATCAAACACTAACGAAAATCTATAGGAGTTGCTGCTGACCTCACTATTGTGCGTGACGTCCGTGGCTTAAGATAAATACAGGCCTAAGTGTACGCTGTGTGACGTCAGTAATGGAGCGTTCGTGGGCAACGATTAATACTTATCAAAGCCCTTTGGTTAAATCTTTGACAGTGTAGTAGGGAAGCTTTTAGCCAGGATCTTTGATAAAAGCGAAAGCCAGGACCTAACCCAATTTGCCATCGTACACATGTAACTTTGCTTCCTTTAGTTCATTTAAGCTATAAAATGATGAAGTATATTTGGTGCATGGCTACCACCAGGGTGATAATTGGAAAGTATGGAGAATACGAAATTCGTAATAATACAAAGCACACTAACTACAGAAACCATAATAAGCGTTTGGAATAGCTGGTGGCTACACTGTGGATGATCAGCTTACATTAAGAACAAAGAAAGAAACAATGTGGAAGGAGATGGAGTGTTTTCAGAGCGTACATAAGTTAAATAAATGTTTTTATTTGTACTCTAAATAATCTATCGTAACCTTAATAAATTCCTCTTTAGCTGATTTACATATTGATTCACATGTTTCTGGAATAATACGTAAAATGGTAACTGTGGGATTCGACTGCTACAAGCATATTGCAAACAGGAATAGCTTTCACATGTTGCTAGCAGTCTTAACCTAACCGTTAAACCATCTGTAACAGAAATAACATTCATGATCTAAATAGTGAAATACAGCACCAGACGTACTTTTTCACAATGCTTTGCGACAATTTATTCTCATGATCTCAAGTACAAGTACTGACATACTTATTGTTTTGGATGTTTCGGAAAATCGGACAAAATAAATCTTTCCGACTGCAGTAAACCATAAAAAGTCAACTGCAGGGCAAGAGAGGCAAAACAACACACAATAAACACCTCATAAAATATCATATAAAATACCCACGTAAATATATCCTCTCTATAATGAAAATAAATTCTCGAAACGAGTTCATTGAGCATGAAAAAAGACCTTACTAGTGCAGTGTTTCATTATTTAAATCGTGAATATCAGTTGCAGGCTTTCGAAAAACGTCGATTACGATTAACTGAAAGTAAGAAATGGCATGTCGGGAATGAGTACCATGTATGCGGATATGAGGGGCCACTTTCGTGAGGGCAAACTGAAATGTCTCTTCGCCCATAATAACTAAATTTAGTTGTTTATGCCCTCACACTGTAGTCACAAAGCAAATTCTGGTGAACACTTCGAGCTTCTCTTCTCGCTATCCACGGTTTCACCCGCAATCATTTCCATCCCTCTTCGTTTTCAAGCAATACTGTCGCTACCAATATATGCTGTTGTATAGGCGATTAATTGTTGGGTGTCCATTCCCAAAGAATTACGACGAAATATTTTATGATCGTGTAATAACTCCATTGAAGTAGTCTGGTCGAAGAGGTTTGACGAAAGCTTTGAGAAAGATCATTATTAAAGGTCGTTTACAGTGTAATACGGGCCTCAGGCTTCGTACGTCGGTCGACAGTAACACAAAATTGCTGACGCCAAACTGGCGTGTGCTTAGGCCTGTACCTTAGACCTCAGTGACGTCAAATTGGCTTCGTACCCGGTGGCAAGGCCCCCCCCCCCCCCACCTCCACTGCTCACAGAGAAAGAAAAAAATATAGTGTAGTGAGGTGATTTTCTTTCAAGAAAACGATATAAAAGCCGGTATTAGGATGGTTATTAACGGGATCGGACCTGGAACTTTATCATGGCTTCATGCAAGTCGCCATTCGTCTTCCAAAATATTAAAAATACTCTGTAGCCTTATGTCTAGTTCCCCCCCCCCCCCACGTTTCCCTTCCCCTTCCTCTCCCCTCCCCCCCCCTCCTTTACAAACTTAAATATGTTTGTACATATTCTGAATTTTTCAACCCTTCAGTTGTATATACTCAAAGGTCGCGATGTAACAAATTAAACAATAACAGTAGAGAGAAAACCTATTTTACTTCTAATTTGAACGTTAAACCTTGTCGAATGTATCGAAAAATTATCACTAAATCGTGCGTTAGCGTTTAAATATTAAAGTATTACATCCTCCTGGGTTGTATTGACTCGAAGACGACAGCAGGGTCAAATGATAATGCTAGGAATGGACTAGAACCAACTAAGAATCTATCCCATAGTGACCGCGAAGACAGATTAATTACAGCGCGCAGTCGTTCTTTACACGCTCATCAATGAACTTTCACCTACCCTTGATGAATTTCCGTTGGCGATAAGTAAACCAAAACACTTTTTTTTTTTTTTTTTTTTTTTTTTTTTGCGGCTCTGCATCCAAGTTAATTCATTAATTTACAGAACACGAACAACACCCGTACTTATAAAACCATGTCACATAGTAGAGCTTTCTAAACTCAGCTGAAATTCGTGCACCAAAATTTAGTATGCATGCACGAAGTCTGCCGCATTGAAACCGAGTAAACAGATGTTAAGAAGCCAAAGGCGAACGTACCTACAAGTAAGCAGTTGTTAGATCTACTGTAAAAGGAATATATAATGAGCAGTAGTAAGAGAAAAGGCCACACAGGAAAGTAACTGAGTGATTCTCATGAAGCGACTGATAGCATTACATGAGAAAAATGAGTTTTCCGATTTTCTTGCTATTAACAGTAAAAGCTCATTAAACTGTAGAAAATACTGTATGTTAATGAAACAAAGCTACGTCAACTCCTGTGGTTGGTTTTTCGGAAGAGGTTCTCCCTTTCCTTTTAAAAAAATAAAAAATACTTGTTTCCCATTCGCGCGGCGTGTTCACTGCTAAATGTATCACCTCTCATTCGATCCCGAGAAAAAGACTTGGCATGTAAAATTGATTTGTTTCGCGTCTTACAGTTTCATACCACAGCCTGATGATGAACTGTCCAGTTTTTCGTTGTGGGTCATAGTTACTGTGACACTTAATTTCCAAGTAATGTGTTTCACAAAATTTGAAAGGTTTGCTGTGAAAAATGTGTTCACTGCCTCATTTACATTCGATTCATTTTTAGTTCACGTTGCTGTATACTGAATGTAGCTAACATGTAATTGTTCCTAAAGTTGGAAGGAAAACTAATCTCTCAGTATAGAGAAAATAGAAATTAAAATATTTTATATGAGTGTTCCACGCACAAGTAGACTGCGGTTCACAAGGAGAGCGCGCTTACTCATAATCACCGATTTCATCGGGGTTTGTGATGTACGCAGGGCTTGGCCAGAAATAAAAGGGACACAAGTGGGAACGGCAGGTGGCCAAGGGTTTAAAAGAAAATAGTGTTTTTGGCGCGGCTCGGGTGAGGGCATAGTGGAAGGAGTGTGGAACGGTAAGCTGAGTGTTGAGGTTTCGAGTCCGTCTGTTGAAACTATTGTGCCTTTTCTATTCACAATTTTTACGTTACTTACACTGCAAAATAAACAGAAAAATGTTTAATATATTGTATTTATTAATACTTTCATAAAAAGCCTGAAAAAGAAAGACAAAAAAATTAGGATTACATATAATTTTCCAGGAAACAATTATAAGCTGGACACTAGAATTTCGTATATAAAATTAGAAGCTTTCGTTGTTTTACAATTGATGATTTACACTTGCTCGGGTCATACTCATTGTGAAAACAGTCGTGAACAGTTCGTGGAAGTAAACGCACGTTTCTCAAACTTGTGAGAGATCTATTGTAGTACGTATTACTGGAACAACATGATGAAAAAGAAGAAGAAGACTCTACACCAACAGTTAGATAATAAAGTAGCTGAACACACATTTAGAACAATGTTGGAGACAAAAATTTCCTTACGACAGTTATCAATCGTCATTTATTAAAGGAATATGATTCATATTGCGCAGTATATTAGTGAATTCATGGGTCTATGTGTAATTCAAAACATTTGTGTAAATTAAATGTAAATCAGTCTATTGGCTTCGTTTAAACTAATGCATATGCGTTACTTTCCGGTTGAAAACACAAATGAAAATTCCAGCACTGATGCATACCCTGAAACTCTTGCAGAATGTTCAGTAACAGCTATTTCTGTTGGAAGTGAAGCTAGTTCATAGTCGCAGAAAAGAAAAGAAAAATTAAGGGATAAAATTACTGCAAGGAAAGAACCGATATTTACAAAACAAAGTAGCTTCATTGTCATCTGAAGCTAAAAGCAGTGGCAGCTCATAGATTGTACAAGTGAACAGTTGTTTATTTAGAAGGTCATGTGCTAAGTTTTTAATAAGAGTTTATCACACTATGTTTCGTTAGCGTTTCCTTTCGAAAGAGTTTTTATTTAGTCGGTTGGATTAGTTCTGTTTCGTAATAACGTCCATTTTGTGCCTTAGTAGTTAGAAGCAGCTGTCGTTTCGTGTTTACTATGTTTCAATATGGCGACGAGCGCAACGCTTCTTACAAATCGAAGGAGCCGTCCTCAGCTTTGCTTAATTTATACTCTCTATTCTGTGTCCATGTAATCGAAAGTTTTTTTCACGCACCTCTCTGCCACGTGACTAGCGGTAGTATACCAATCTCATAAGCACAAAATTACATTTACATCAACACCAAGTCTGTGCTGAACCGTAGATTCTTTAACTTCTCATAAACAAGTTGGCAAACAGAAGAATGTAGCGAAGAATAGCACAGAACAGCGATATGGTGGAACTTATGTGGGGGCTGGATTAGGATGTTTGTTGCTCACCAGTTGGCAGGTCTTCAGGCCAAGTTTGATGTTGCGTGAGGCCAGCTCACGGCAGACGCTGGTGTGCTGCATCATGGTGTGCCGGACCAGACTGCGAGAGGCCCGGATACTGCCGTCGGCGGGCGGGAAGTGGCGGTTGGCCGATACCTGGAAGGGAAGTGAGCTCGCGCCCGATTTCTGGTTGCGTCCGCATTTAGAAGATCAACATACGGTGGGTCCTCCTTTATGAAAATGCGACGAAAATAATTTCTCTTTAGACACTAAACTATTAAAAATAACATGGAGTTTTCCCAGTAAGATGGCGCTAGTATCGTAAGCTAAAGGTCGGATATTCAGTACTTACAGGAACTCCGTCCGAACAGCCCTTGGAAGGCCCAACAGTACACGACCGGCCGCCGCGTCATCCTCAACCTCAGTAATCACTGGATGCGGGCGGATATGGAGGGGCAAGAGGTCAGCACACCGCTCTCCCGGCCGTATGTCAGTTTCAGAGACCGGAGCAGCTACTTCTCAATCAAGCAGCTTCTCAGTTTGCCTCACAAGGGCTCAGTGCACCCCGCTTGCTAACAGGGCTTGGCTCTAGCCCAGCTCAACAGTGCTTAACTTTAGTGATCTGACGGGAACCGGTGTTACCACTGTGGCGAGGCCGTTGGCCACACTTGCAGGAGTGTACTTTTTAAAATCCATACAAAACGATTGTGGTCTTCATTTAATCGGTAAATTCGGTTTTGAATGTAATTATTTTTAATTTATAATCCTTGAAGATCTCATTTCAATCGAATTATTCACTTTATTATTGTGCACAAATTTAATCAAGTGAATTATGTAAAAATGGGATTGCAGTAAGGGAGCGTGTATAGTTTCTAGTGATGCGAAAAGGGGTGCTTTAAATGTTGGCATGACAATAATCAAACAAGAAAATTAACATATCGATGTGGGACTAATTCAGGGCAAATATACAGTCTGTAAAACTTTTAGTGAGCCTGGCCGTTCTAGTTCCCTTCGGTAAATGTCGGAAGAATTCCATAGACTCCTGTCACTTCTCATTGTTGCCAGTCTTCATGTTATTGAATTGTACATATATTCAAATTAATTTCATATTAATCATTAGAAATAAGTACCACATGTGAAAGTGGGCCTGTTGCTAATGGGGTGCGCTGATATGAAACTTCCTGGCAGATTAAAACTGTGTGCCCGACCGAGACTCGAACTCGGGTAGAGCACTTGCCCGCGAAAGGCAAAGGTCCCGAGTTCGAGTCTCGGTCCGGCACACAGTTTTAATCTGCCAGGAAGTTTCACGAAATACGTTGTCAGCCTCACCCATTACCCCACAGAAGTTTATGCACATCTCCTCTCCCCACATACCCCTCGGTGCAAGGCTTCCTAGAACTTTTACAGACTGTAAATGGAATGATTCGTCTGCTAAGTATAATCGATATGTCATGATATTCATATTATTAAAAATACCGTATTTATAATGACGCAAGTGAAGATTTCAAAAGAAAAATGAATAAAAAGAAGAAAAAGGCAAAATAAAATAAAAATGACTCGGGCAAGGATTCGAAATTAAATAAAACTTAAATCCAAATTACACGGATAAAAATAAAGACTACAGAAATTTCGATTAAAATAATTAAAAATTTAAGCACGCAACTGGAACAGTACCCATAACCTGTAGTTTGCGATCCTAGAGGTTTCGTCAGTTTTTATGTGAAACTTTTTGGCGCCTGTGTAGAATTTCAAGGCCGTGAATTTTGCCCCACACGCGTTACATGCGGGGTGACATAGCTACCTAACAAGAAATGGTGTTTGTGTGTGAATCGCGCAAGGTAATTATACTCCTATGCTGTCACGGACTGTCATGTAGATGATTCAGTATATAATTTAGTACCTTAGGGAGTACAGCGAATAAGCTGTGAGGATGTAAGGGAATGAATTAGGAGAAAAATTTCCCGCGTGTTTAGTATTTTACCATTTGCTGGCTAAACCCTAGCCAATAACATCAAAATGTCGTCGTACTCAAATGTAGATCGCAAAAATATGGATATAAAACACCGCAGTAGCACATGTTCATCTCATACGGTTCACTCACACTCGTAAGTTCAGTATTCGCTGTGAACAGCGACTTAAAATGTAAACAGGTGTTATCACGACGTTTCATGTACGGTACATCATTTTGGGTACTTGTCAACACAGATATCGTTCTACTAGAACTTTGCAAAGAATGAGTTACTTTCATTTTCACACGCAAAAGAAGAAAATCAAGAAACATAGTAATTTTTGAAAGGTTGCCTTTCCAATTTGTTGAAAAATTATCAGCACTTGGCCTCATAGCATTAAGTGTTTGTTCTTCTGTGGAGAACTTTGTTGATTTTGTGTCTGTGAATGACTGATATGTTTTCCTTACAAGCACATTGTTCAAAAAATTAATTTTCTGGTAGTTTCGCTGCAGTGCACTGTCGTTTCGGAATGAATGGACGCACATTTTCCATGCGCTGCTGTACCACAAAAAATTATTTTTCGCAAACAAGGGCTCACCAAGGTGAAATGCTAAAGACTCTGAAACCTGGGATCCAACCTTACACCATTGCATCAGTGGTTTCGTAAAGTAGATTTCATTTATTTTGCGTTCCATGCAGATCGAGGTAGCCAGCATGAGCAACAGGGCTGGAGACGAGGACTGACACTATCAGTCTGGAAGTGCAGAGCGTAAAGCAAAAGGTGAAAAGGAATACTGTTACATCAAGAACACGTAAGCTGTTTGAGTTTGAAAAGTTATGATTGATTTTCCTAAATCTAAAGAAACTGAAGCAGAAATTCGGCAGTTGCACCTCATTGTATGGATGATGGCAGTAGCCCAACTTTAAAATATTTATATCGATTTGCAAGTATTACCTATGCGCAGCCTTTTTTTCTACAAGTGGTTCTGTAATCGAACGGCCAGCAAGTCCTCGCATTCGGCCACATTTCGTCTTCAAACCAAAGAGAAATTAGAAGCACGCAATCCCTCTTGCCCATGATACGTCTTCTTCAAACCAAAGAGAGGTGGATAGTATTTTAGACGTGAGTTCACATTTTTTTCTTGGCCAGTTTCGGTTGAAAAAAAAGTAGTTTCTTTCGGTGGAAACCCAAAGCATCGCAGGTGTTCATAGGCGCTTGCACAATGTCTCCAGAGACATGGCCATGAACAAAAGCACTGTGAGTCGCTGGGTGAGGCGTCTATCATCATCCCAACGAGGTCGCGGAAACGTGTCCGATCTCCCTCGTGCCGGCCGGGCGCACAAAGGTCTGACTCCTGCAATGTTGGGACGTGCGGACATTCTCATTCGAAATGATCGACAGATCACAAACAAACACCTCGCAGCACAACAAGATGTCTCTGTTGGTAGTACCGACGCATCCGTCCACCAGGGGGTACTCAAAGGTGTGTGGCCGCTGGATTCCTCGCCGTCTTAACAGGAGACCGTAAGGAACAACGAAGGACCATCTGTGCGGAATTACTCGCGCGACACGAGGCTGATTTTGACAATTTTTTGTCAAACATCGTCACAAACAATGAAACACGGGTCCATCACTTCGAACTGGAAACAAGACGGCAATCCCTGGAGTGAGGCCACAGCGCCCATCCTCCGAAGGGAAAGTTCGAAGCCGCACCCTCAGCCAGTAAAGTCACGGCGAAGCTACTCTGGGACTCTCGAGGGGTTATTCTGTACGATGTCTTCCCTCATGGTGCATCGATCATCTCCGAGGTGTAGTGTGATACCCTCAGGAAATTGAAGAAACGACTTGAGCTTGTTCGTCGCCACAAAAATGCAAACGAACTTCTCCTTCTCCATGGCAAAGCAAGACCTCACACACGTCTGCGCACACGAGAGGAGCTCACAAAACTTGGACTGTTCTTCCTCATCCATCCTGTAGCCCGGATCTTGCACCTTCAGACTTCAATCGTTTCGGCCCAATGAAGGATGCACTCTGCAGGAAGCAGTACGTGGATGATGGGGATGTTATTTATGCAGCAACGCGGGCATGCAGGCCCGCCCAATAAGGAGGAGTAAGGCTGTCGCTTTGAACGGAGATTATGTTGAAAAATAGGGTTTTGTAGCCAAAAGAGTGGGGAATAATATAGGGTATGGGGATCCTGAATAAAACCAACCTGCTTTCGGAAAAAAATGGGTTGATACTATTATTTTACAAACCAAAAGCGAAATGGAAGCAAATTGTACTCCAACGGTGTTAGTGAATGGCCGAGCAACTTTGATCGAGATTATTGGATTGCGAATGGAAATAGTGAAGTGCAACGTATGAACAGAAATTCTTTGTCTTCAAAGAAAACGTACGACAAAGGAAACAAATCACGATTCTGTCAAGTGTCAGCTTTCACATAGACATAATCTAATGAGTAAAACAGAGAGATTTGTTGTGTTATTCAGAATCTAAAGGAAAAATTTTCTATTTTATTTTCAGAGTTGCGTATTCAGGCGGTTCGTCACGGTTTACAAAAGATGTATTAGATGACTGGAAGAATGTGAATATTTTGTTGAGAGGTATAAAGAAAGCACATCTCATAGGCGAACGATAATTTCGTTGTTAGTTCGCAAGAACTAGGATGCAATTACCGTTTCTCGACGTGTGAGTCAAACTAAAACCGAACAAAAGTAACACAAAGAAATTACAGACATTGATTTAAATCAATGGGGAAAGTTGAAAATGTGTGTCAGACTGGAAATTCAATCCGAGCTCCTGCTTACCTTTTTGTGGCCTTTTCAGGCGTTGCCCCTAACTATTCCTTCACTTTATTTTTATTTTTTTACATGATTACATTTAGAAAACGTGTACAAATGATGATTGTAGTAACTGAGTGTTACAACAACAATGGTGGCATTCAAAGAGTAAACAAAAAAATAAAAATGTAAATCACTAATGCAATGCCAGCTAAAGTTCTTCAATGAACGTAACTGGTTACATTTCGTACTTCGCCATCGTTATCTGATATCTCCAACAGCGCCTTTGAAGGGTAGTTACTAGGCAGATGCGGTGCCCACTGCGCCAACCGGACACAGTGGTCGTGGCCAATGCCGGAGTACCCTAGCGGACATCCCATCAGACGCAAATTCTCACACACTACTAATATAGTGCCCTGTGCCCATTATTGTCATTACCCGCGGCATTTTGCGGATTCCCGTAGGAATTCGAGCCTCAAGAGACCATCGACCGTCCTCGCTTTAATTATCTGTATGTAGTGTCTGTTCTGTCGGCGACTTAGGCATCGATGAGGATGAAATTAAATGATCAGGACAAAACACTCGGTCCCCGAGCGAAGAAAATCCTCGACCGTGCCGGGAATCGAAACCAGGATCCCGATATCCAGAGGCAGCGACGCTAACCACCAGACCACGAGATGCGGACGAAAATTCCATGAATTTACGAGATGAAATTGATACAGCCGTATTTATAACTCAGGCCATATCACATTTTTGAGAGGCAACGGCTACGTGGCAGGGAGAGTATTTTTGCCTTTTGAACCTTACCTAGTACTTTTAGATGTGGATGTGTGACTTGGCAGGCACTAATTTTTGACACATTAACAATGGTAAACTATGTGCATTTTATTTTAATCTTTGATAATTGAAGACACATTTCGAATTTCAGACCATCTAAGATTCCTAGTATATTAACTAAATTAATTTTAACAGACCTTCAACTAAGTTTGACCTATCAGTGTTGCGTGACGGTATGTAAATTTAGGGCGTTGGAGACATAGTACAAGTGATACATTTATTACTTAAAGAGCGAAAAACAGAACGTTGTTAACTACTACATCATACTCGATAGTCCAAAATGTAGGTTGCAATTATGATACTGTGAGGTGCGTATTATTATGGCCTGAGATTCGGAACAGTTTGTGAGTTCTTAGGTAAGATATAAAAATTAAAAATGCGCAGGTAAGAACTTCACATAATATGCTCATATGAATACGTAACTGTTACCAACGTAAATGAATTTGATTTTCCACTCTTTGCGTGTCTAACATATCCTTGTACTGTACTGTTGCATTGCTATCCCATTACTTTATGTTTTCAGTCTGTTTTGACATTGTCATACTGTGAGTGATAAAACAAAGAAAAAGCCGTTTTGAAAAAAATTGTATGTTAGTATAAAATCTATATACCATATCATCCCTTGGACATTAGCATAATTAGCTATCAAAATGCACAATACTGTTGTCAATGCAGAAAACTATAGGAAACACCGTGAACAAAGTAAAAGCACTGTTTGTAATATTATTGGCTGTCTATTCAGTATGAAATGAAACAAAATACTTGCCATGAACACCAACGTTGCAAATTTTTATCGTTCCTTTCACATCTCTTACGTGTTTTACGTGGCACAATAAAGTGATTTCCTCGGTGCTGTTACTGTTTTCTTTGAAAGGTATAACATCACTGTTCTCCTTTGGACATCCAAAAGTGAGACATTCTCATTTGGATTAGCAGTTCAGCATGTGCTCCATGAGATTAGATTAGATTAGATTCAGTTTTCGTTCCATAGACCCAAAAATAAGATGATTCTCATGTGTGCGGAACGTGTCAGAAAGTATAACATAAAACATTCGGATATAATACTTACTACCCTGATCATTTGTCAGGAGATTGTCAGAATAGGTGAATACATTATAGTAATCTGGAATTGCTAATATTTACAGAATTAATACACTGTCAGAATGAAACATTGTTATGCACTTTTAATAAATTTATCATACACAAAATGCCTAATCTTGACTATTGTGACCAAGTGCTGTCGAAACTGAAATCTATCATACATATTTACGTAAGCTTGTCTAACAGTTCTTGTTAAGATATTCATCTATAGAGTAGGAGTAGTTACCTATCAAAAAGTCTTTCAAACTCTGTTTAAACCGTGCTTTATGTGAAACCAAGTTTTTAATGGTTGCTGGCAATTTATTGAAAACGTGTGTTTCTGAATATTGGACCCCTTTTTCGACCAAGATAAATGATTTTAAGGTTTTATGTAGATTGTTCTTATTCCTGGTATTGATACTATGTAGTGAGCTATTGGTTGGAAACAGAGATACAGTACTTGCAACAGATTTCATTAAGAAATAAATATACTGAGAAGCATTGGTTTCTACATGTTGTCCTTGAATTTATACCACAAATGATTATCATCATAACTTTTGCACACTATGAGGTTTTGCTAGGTTTGACGAGTTACCTCGGAATATAATCCCCTATGACATAACAGAATGAAAGTATGCAAGTTTTTTTATATTTATATCTCCTATATCTGACGTTTTTCTCACTGCAAATGCAGACTTGTCTAGGCACTTCAGTAATTCTGTGGTATGCCCTTCCGAACTGAATTTATTATCGGGTTTAAAACCAGAAATTTAACACTGTCAACGTCTTCGATCTGCATGTCTTCATATGTTATACACATGCTGGAAGGAAATCTATTACAGGTTCTGAACTACATAGAGTTGGTCTTTTCAAAGTTTAATGACAGTGAATTAGTGTTTACCATACTAGTCAGCTGGGTGAATAATGGCCGCCACAACTTCTTTGATCTTAACCTCGTTCTATGATATATATTCAGTGCAGGGTCATAAGGGCATAATCACTTTTTGGTCATTTTTGGTTTGTTAAACGACATTGACAAGAAAACACAAGCTTTAGTGGTGTATAAAGGGCTTATATCAGGATGCAATACAAGGCATACTGAATCAAATGGTCACTGTACCTTGTCATATTTGCTAACATTTGCTTTGTATTAAGGTTTTATGTCGACTTATGCCCTTAGTATCAGCAGTGTGTGATAAACTGAATAAGTTTTGTTGACTTACGCTCTTAGTAACACTTTAACATTTTTAATTTATATTTGTTATTCCGTAATCTTTCATAGGGTTGGCAATACTGTATTATTGAGGAAGCTTGTGCTATAAATATTTGCATTGTTGTTGCGTTGTGAAAGAGGAAAGATTAACATTCAATGATTATTGAACGTGTTTCAAAATGTGTACCTGTGGGAAGGAAATGGTTCATTCACTGCAGAAACAGACTGACATTAACACAAGTGATTGGGTCTTTAAACCAATATAGTAGCTTTCATTTTACAAGACTAAATAAAGTGTAGTCATATAGACCTCTTTATAAAAGTTGTGTGAAATTTCACTTCTTGTAAAACTACAGAGACAATAATTAAGGTTACTGAATACGGAACACTTATTAATTTCTACAAAATATTTTATTGTTTATTTTTAGATGAATGCAGTCATACAATTTAATATTATCTTCACCACTATGTGAACAAGATAAAATACGGGATATATTGGAGGGAGCCCCTGACAAACAATCAGTGAACAAACTAGCATCTTCACTGCCAGATATTTTGGATTGTGATGGTGACAGTAATCGAGACAAGAGGGATGTACTAGGTTCTGAAAGTGAAAGCAGCCTAGTTTATGAAATAAAAACGCGAAGAAAAAGTCACGTTACTAATAAACTAAAAGTTCCTCTTGATAATTCAGATCAGCAGCAAGAATACATTGTGCAGAATGTTCCCGCAGGCCCTGTGGAGACATCTCTTTCAAGAGATGGAATTGAGTAGTCTTCTACAAGCAATGGCAATGGTGAAGATACGGCTGTTCATCAACATTGGGCTAGAGCACTGCGCAAAGAACGAATTGTTCTTTTGCATACTGGACAGTCGTACATTAATGTTAGTGGGAAGGAAGTTCGTGCTAGAAAGATGGAACCTCTTAAGCAGTGCAAAAAGAAATGTTTTCTCGTTCTGGAAAATGATATGAGCAAAACTATTTTTTCGGAATACTGGTTACTCGGTACGCATGATAAAAAGTTTATATCAAAGCATGTCCCTACTGAACATGTGGCAACCAGGAGACCCAGAAGGGACACACATTCTAGAAACAGTAATGTTATCCATGAATACTGTTTTGAAATCAATGCTCAAGGAAACCATATGCAAACACTGTTTCCTCAGCGTACTAGACGAGCATGAGAAATTTGTTAGACACGCCATTAAAAATAAAAAACGAAGCACTACTGGAACCGCCCCCACCCCCAGTGATAGGTGTGGAAAACATACTCCGAAACATAAGAAGAGTGAGGAAGAATTGGATGACGTAAGAGCTCATTTATTGTCTTACCCTTCGTATGAAAGTCATTAAACCAGAATGAGCAATGATAAGAGTTATCTCCCTTCTCATCTGAATTTGAAAATTATGCACCAGTTATTTTATTTTATTTTTTATTTACATGTCAAGTTCCGCAGGACCAAATTGAGGAGCAAATCTCCAAGGTCATGGAACGTGTCAGTACATGAACTTACAACATAAAAGTAATAACAGATAAAAATAAATGTTCATGAACCTGAAAGAAAATCAGTCTATAAGTTTAAGCAAACGCTATCGGCAATACAATGAGAATCAGCTTAATTTTTCAAGGAACTCTTCGACAGAATAGAAGGAGTGACCCATGAGGAAACTCTTCAGTTTCGATTTGAAAGCGCGTGGATTACTGCTAAGATTTTTGAATTCGAGTGGCAGCTTATTGAAAATGGATGCAGCAGTATACTGCACACCTTTTTGCACAAGAGTTAAGGAAGTCCGATCCAAATGGAGGTTTGATTTCTGCCGAGTATTAACCGAGTGAAAGCTGCTTATTGTTGGAAATTAATATTGGTAACAAGAAACGACAATAAGGAATATACATATTGAGAGGCCAATGTCAAAATACCCAGACTCGTGAACAGAGGTCGACAAGAGGTTCGTGAACTCACACCACTTATTGCCCGAACCGCCCGTTTCTGAGCCAAAAAAGACAAAGTTATACACAGAGAACAAATCAAAACCTGTGTCCAGATTTATCTACGAAAGGGAATTTCGTGCCTTGAAACTCTCCTTCAAAAAACCCACCGTAGGCACATGCCACAAATGTGATGGCTTACATATGAAAATAGTAGTTGCAAAAGAAACTGATTATGCAGCAGATCTACAAAATTACTCAGCCGAACAAAAACTGCATAAAAAGGCAGCTGACTGCTTACTTATCAAAAGCAAAAGACAAAGTTATGAGCAAGCAAGATGAATCTAAAAAACTGTTTGTTTGATCTGCAGCAATGCCTTCCTACACCTTGCCTTGGTTCTTTTGTAGCTTTCTACAAACGTCAGCTGTGGACATTTAATTTGACAGTAGATGACGATGGTACAGGATAATCCACCAACTGTATGTGGCATGAAGCTTTAGCTGGTAGGGGAGCAAACTAAATGGCTTCGTGCTTATACATGCATTTGTCTAATATGCCCATACATATTTCAGAAATAACGTTTTATTCTGACACGTGGGGATCAAAATAAAAACTCCTATATTGCAGCAATGTTCATTAAGGCTTTGAGAGACTTCCTTCACATCAGGTTCATCAATCATAAATTCCTAGTTGCTGGACACAAGCACATGTAATGCGACATTGACCATTCCATGATAGAGAAACAGAGGAAAAAATGCAAGGTTCCAATGTACCATCCTCGTGATTGGTACCAGTTGGTGAGGAGCACTGGCAAAAAACAACAAACAGTTTTATGACTTCGCTGGACTGCTCAAATCTAGTTTGATTTCTAGAAAGAAAAGGACAGATGGATAACATTACTCATAGCATGCTCTTCAATGGCTCCAGTATACTAACAATGAAGGAATGGCCAACTGCAAGAATTCCTTGGGTGACGAACCTTTCAAGACGTTGAGTTTTAGAACAAGGGGCAAGCCATCAGTGGATCAAGTGGAAAGAAAATAAAAATCGCTCCTGCCTGTATCCAACGAAAAGGAGGAGGATTTACTTGACCTGCTTCTTATACCACCAGTGTTTCAGGACTCTTATAAGAATCTTCCTACAGATCCTGATGCAATTGCACAAGATCCAGATCTAACTGAAATTGAGTTGGAGTAGCTTTCTTGTTGTATAGTGTTCAATTTATTTATAATATCAGGCTGATTTCTGGAATAACTGAATCCACAATACTGTTCTTGTTCATAACATTCTAAACGTGTTTTTATGGAAATATTTACACATTATCTACTTTCTTGTTTAATATTTAGTGCTACTCATACAATGTTGTTCGAATGTGGTAATTATTTGCAAATAAAATTGTTTCATGACACATTCATGAAGGGCATGAAATTATTATGGGAATGGGCTGGAGCACATATCTACGTTTATGTTTATAGGATGACAAGCGGGGGGGGGGGGGAGGAATAAACTTAAGAGCCCAAGGAAATTTGGGCCATAAAATAGGGAATATTTACTATGCAATAATGTGCTGTTAGTTTAAATATATAGATATTTGGATTTTAGAGAGGATTGTGAACTTTTTGTGGCTCTCTTCAAGCTTGACTTAAGCCCCTTGACTTGACTTAAGCCCCTTTGATCCTGCACCAAAGATATGTTCTTGTACATTACACCAACGCCACGCATATGGGCATTGTATCCTTCAATGAGATTTGGCATTATAACTTGCCCCCTGGGAATCTTTTAGCACAGCTCAAGGGAGTGATGGTACTGTAATTTGTGGCAACACATATTGGTTTGTCGTCGCCACACTTCACTATCATAAGTTCATTCTCTTTGTCAGACTGGTCATAGATTCCTTGTTCATTTCCTTTCGCCATTTTTGTTTCTAATCAACTATGTGGCATGCATTAGTTCGCCTTTATCTTCATCTTGCAACTGCTTTCTTTTTCCTGTTTTCTAATAGGATGTGTCAATACTGGTGAAAAAGTTGTCAAAGAACAGCTCGTGCTTCGGATACTGTGATTGTGAAATCATGCAGATTAGCTCATTTATTATCCATGCACGTAAAGGCTCGTATTTGTTGTCTGTCTCTTACCACAGTAAATTATGAAGAAAACCATTGCAACGCGTAAGAAATCAAATTTTATATCCAAATCTGATAAGCTTTCCCCTCAGAAACTTCATTACTGAATGCATAATAACGGACCATCAGTTCATCAATTGAGAGTTCTGAATGAAATACACCAAATTTACCAAATTCCTTCAGTGTTTCAAAATACAACATCAATTTGTGCATATAGTTACTTCACTCTGTATTTTAGTTGTCATTCAGATGAATGAATTTATTTTCGAAACCTATTTCTCGTCCTGGAGCTGAAGACTAAAGGCACACCAACAGCTGGAGCTTGTTGCCAGTATTCTCATGGGGAAACTTAAGATACCCACCCTAAAGTAGTAGGGCAGTAAAGGACTTTAGTTCTTCTTCGGTTAGAAGAAAATTTGTGCTATTTTGTTAAAACAGTTTGAGAACTGTGGCTGTAATACTATAAGACTTACGATTGGCTGATGGTTATTACTGGTTTCGTTGTTTTCTTGCTGGCACCTCATTTTGTGTCCATTATTGGTTTGCTGCACTAGGATAGACAACGTTTTGGTCACTATTTGGTAAAGTTCGTGTGGGACCTACTTCTTATGACCTCTATAACAGCATTTATGAAAAGGTTTTCACGTTATTTAAAATGTGAAATGTGGTGAAAATTTGGGTGCTGTGTGAAGAAGTCGCCTCGTCTTTAAAGCGCAGTACGAGCAGAAACCTGTTGTGTGTGGCAGTGTCACCGCACGCGCTATCTGCAGGCAAGTTTCCTGTGTTTTCTGGGCGGCCTAGTGGGTTACAATCCGATGGCCAGCAGATACTGCCTGAAGACAGACGCGGCCACACGAATGACGGCACAGAATATGACTAACGTAAGCGGAAAGAAAGGGTTAAATCCGTTTTATAAATTTTTCGGGAGAGAAATTTTGAAGTTTGAAACCTTATAGTTTCAGTGTTTGTTGAAATATGCTTTTGCATTTTTACAGTGCACTTAATGACCATTATTTTGTACTCTTTAAAAGTGTTATTTTTAAAAATTGGATACTATGTATCGATTGGTCTGAATGTCTGTTTTTCAGTTTCTTAGTATAACCCTCAATTCACATTAAGGAAGTCAGAATCTAACGTGGTATTGAAATCATATTTCACTCTATAACCTCAGTGCAACTCCACCGACAAAATTATTTTCATGTCTGAGTCCAGTCATCTGTCATATGGGTGTTCATGACTAATTGGGTTTTAATTATAATATGGCTTATCAATTTTCTGTATTTATTTTGAATGAACGTGAGTGAATTATAATGCTTAATAAATCATTGTGATGCTTTAGTGTCTCAACTTTTTTTATCGTTATTCATCACCTTGTATATAACTCCCAATAATCGTTCAGTCAATTGTTAAAACACATACAATAAAATATAGTTCATGGAACAAAAGTTCATTTATTAAGCACGAGTCACGGTTTTTATGTACTGCAGTGTACATGTTTTACTTTTACTTACACAAAACACACAATACGAAATGGGCTTGATAAAGCAGTAAATTCACTGCCGGAAAGGGATGTCTGTAAAGTATTGTTAGGCCTCTGCATTACAGAGCATCTTCAGTGTCTCACGATAATTTTCTCAGGCTATGGGTAGCAATCCTGAAACATTGGACATGTGATTTCTTATTAGACTTGTATCTCCACACGTTTATTGTTATAAAACAGGAACTGCTATTTCAGACAGTGATACGATATAGTTTAATGAAATTACCCGTGACTAAATTGTGTAACAGCCTACCTCCGTAACATGATGATTGGAACAAGCAAGTTCTGATTCGTCTACCTTTCGTCCAGCAGGAACAGTGAAAAATTATATGATCCAAAGTCTGTTGTGTCACGATGTGTAATAAGCCTTGGATGATGTTCTGCCTCAAACTTAAAAATAATTCGAGATGGAAATGGCTGTTTAGGTCGGTATCTGGGCTGCAAAAAATCAGCCCACTCACGTATCATTGAGCCATCAACTTTAACAAAGTTAAGAGGATTGGGTTTCGCACATGCATGTTTATGTCCATCCAGATCTTCAGAGGCTCAAATTTTGTTATACGTCTGATGAGGCCCATGTCTTTGTCACTTTACAGGTGCTCTAACTGGGAATGTAATACCAATTGATTCAAAATGCTTTCAATGATGAATGAGATACTGGATAAAAATGAAAAGGGTGTAGGTTTTGTTTTGAAACCGACATTTTTAGCCTCTACATCCAGAATCGTTGTTGTGACATGACGATGCAGGGAAGAAACTACTCCATTTAAATCTTTCTTCCCAATTGTTTCATGATAAACATGAAATACTGCATTACTGTCTGAGAGCTGATCTATGTTAAATAGATACAGAGAAAGCTGGCGCTATAATACAGGGTACCCATAAAGTAAAGTATCCATTTTCATTTTTCAGATGTGCTGCAACAAAATAAACGTTATATTTAGAGAGAGTAGCTAATACTGTTCAACATGTCCACGTTTATTGGCAACACACTGTTCCCATCGCCTTGTGGTTGCGTAGAGCACGCGCTGTAACATTTGAGGGGTTATTAGCAAGCATGCCTCTCGTATTCGCCGTTTCAGTTCATTCAGATGTGGCACCCTGGTGGTATAAACTCGGCTCATGATGAAACACCACGCAAGAAAGTCCAGAGGAGTGAGGTCGGGGGAGCAAGCAGCCTAAATGCGACCTGCAGCTCTTCCTATCCACCTGTTAGGAAAGGTCTCGTTCAGGTAGTCCCGGACAATGTATGCATAGCGTGGTGGCGCCCCATCTCGTTGATACATAACTGGAGCAAGGATACCATCCTGTTACAACTGTGGCTCCAATAACAACTGCAGCATGTCCAGGTAGGTTGCTACGGTGATTGTCTTTTCAGCAAATGTAAACGGCCCATAGATCCTATCTTTCATGAGACCAAGCCACACATTGACTTTGGAAGAGTCCGTTTGCCACTCAGTGCATTCATGGGGTTGCTCCTCTGTCCAGATCCGGCAATTGTGTTTGGTGGCGACGCCGCATACATGAAATGTCGCCTCGTCGCTGAACATAACATGTCGCATCAGGTCCTCCCCGGCTACAGCCTCCAACAGATCATGACAGATGGCTGCTCGTGCCGCATTATCTTTATCATCTAGCTGATGAAGCACCTGAGTATGATATGTCCTTCTTTTTAAGGATGTAGTGAAGCATTTTCCACACTGTGGATTTCGGCATGGATAGTTCACATCTCAGACGGCGGGTAGATGCCGTTGGACTTCTTTGGATAGCTTCCCTCACAAGCTGTACAGATTGTGGGCTGACCGGTGGTCGCCCAGCGCGTCTCTCATCAGCTACAGATGCTGTACGCCGGAATTCGTTGACGAGCTTCGGAATGGCAAGTCCAGTAGGGGCATCCTTCCGATACTTTCTCTCAAACAGCCTCTGGACCTCAGCACAGGTTTCGCCACGCAAACGAAGTTACAGAATTGTGGTTCTTTCGACAATTGTTAGCATTGTGAAGTCTCTTCACGGTGCCTGTAACCGAAATAATCCACACATACGTTTTCCGCAAAATGGATACTCACTTTATGGGCATCCTCTATACTCTTCTCTCTCTGGGTATTACGATGGTTATTCGGAAAGTAAGGAACGATCGGTCGCGAAATGGGAACCACAGTGAAAATCCGATGAAGTTTTGCACAGTGTCTCTAGTATGCCCGTCGATCGCGTTACGTCGTTCGTTTTAGTTACGAGTCCACAGGGAGCACATAAAGATATCTAGAACAATATTGTCTCTGCCAAGTACGAGGCCTGGTGAGAAATTTCGCCTGAAGCTACGCAGCCAACATTACATAACTGTCGTGCGTTTTCTTCTTCAAGGCAATTCTGAGCCGCATTCTGCAGGGGTAATGAAGATGCTCCTGCATCGTTTGCAATTGGAAATGTTTGATTACTCACAATATAGTCCCTAATTGTCTCCCTCTGCGTTTAATCTCTGCTCACATGAACCGCTGGATATGAAGACAACATTTTGGCACAGACAACGAGCTGTAGGCCAGCGTAGAGAATTGGCGGAAAGCACTGGTGGCTGCCTTCTATAACAAGGGCGCTGGAAAGTTGGTACAACGCTACGACAAACGTCTTAAGTCGGAACGGCGACTATGGAGACGAGTAGCTGGAAGTTGTGGCTAACTGTTGCAAATAAAACATTTTTGATTTTCACTGTGGTTTCCATTTCGCGACCTATCGTTCCTTACTTTTCGAATAGCGCTCGTATTTTGAACGTCTTATCTTCGGTTTTCATCCGTTGCATGTGCGAGTTGTGCCTCTAAAACTTTGAAATTCCCAGAAAACTAATCGGCAAGTACTGCATGTATCACTTCGAGGGAAACCGGGCAAGATACTAATTTTTATTAATTATTTTACGACAGGTTTCATATGAAGCTGAATAGGTAGAATGTGTCTCTTGAAACGTATAGAACATCATGATGGTTAGTTCTTCAGGCAGATACTCTTTCTGTGTTTTATTTATGCTATATTGGCTGGAACTACCTTTAAATCACATTACGTGAACGAACATATTTTGCTTTGTTTCTACTGAAAGTTTATGAGCTTGGTTTCTGCGTTTCTCTCGTTAGTCAACTGGAGACAGGCTTTCATTTTATAAAGAATTCCAAATAGTTTATAATCTTTTCTTTGAAATCCCATGCAGTGATATAAAGGCCTTTTGATAAACAGTCAATTCTGTTATAGTATTATCTCTCATTATTCTTACCTTGGATGGAATAGTATAATCACACAAAGCAGCTGCTGTCTCGTACTTTCGAGGCCTGACATGTGACAATTTACTCATTCCAGTCCTTTATTAGACTGCAATTAGATTTCAGTTCAGAGTTTTATGCATGTTCTTAGCTTTTTAGGTACTTCAGTTTGTCTGCCATAACTTTGATTTTTTTTTCTAGCCTTAACACTGCTGCTTGATTCTGGATATCCCTTTTCTCAAAACACAGACCGCAGATGGATGTTACATGAAATTCAATTCCACAATAACACAAAGCAAAGAATCGAATCTCGAGTCTGCTCTGAGTGAGCAGAAATCGCGAACTTCTACGATACAAGGAAACCAATAATGACATGGCATTTAACAATATCAACAATAAACTCTCATAAAACCAGATCAAAAATCAATACAGCTCAGTAATCCACACCTGCAGGACTTCACTGTTTCCGTTCGTGTTTAGGATGGACTTGACCCGTATTCTCGTTGTATACCATGTTTTTATCTGAATGTAACTCTGAGAATAAACCCATTACTTTCAGTTAAGGAGACCCATCTGAATGATGAACTACATAATGATGCCTATAAATCATTTTTGTCAAAATTCGCCTCAACCCCTTTTGTAGTCTTCAATTTTTCTTTCGAGCAGGACGGTTAGAAGAGCAGTCGGAACCATTATTTAAATAAACCTGTTTATTATACTGGTCGCCCAACCTGGCGAAAATGACTTTCGTCGTGTGTCTATGTTTGAAAACGTGTTTGTTTGGAAACCGCACATTGAATCCTTTCCAGCAATGGCAACTGGCAGAATCACTGGAGAACACAGTAATGTTAGAACACAGAATGCAAATCTCCCAGGTCCTCTTCAGACGTAAACTTCGCTGCGGCTTCATGGGGCTCACGAACACTCCTTCTCGTTGCTTG
The DNA here is from genome assembly GCF_023898315.1 of Schistocerca nitens. Lineage (NCBI taxonomy): Eukaryota > Metazoa > Arthropoda > Insecta > Orthoptera > Acrididae > Schistocerca > Schistocerca nitens. The sequence continues at coordinate 677,157,544 of NC_064615.1, read as the reverse complement.
CCTGTAAATCACGATAGCGTCTGCTATTAATGTAATATGCTGTAAAATTCTTGCTTCCCGATTGTTAAAGAGCAACTCGGGGATGGCGACTGCATCTTTAAACACGATCGAGCACTTGCTCATAATGCACGGCCTATGGCGGAGTAGTTATACGACTATAACATCCCTGTAATGGACTGGTCTGCACAGACTCCTGACCTGAATCCTATAGAACACCTTTGGGATGTTTGGGAACGCCGACTTCGTGCCAGGCCCCACCGACCGACATCGATACCTCCCTCCGTGCAGCACTCGGTAAAGAATGGGCTACCATTCCCCAAGAAACCTTCCAGCACCTGATTGGACGGATGCCTGCGAGAGCGGAAGCTGTAATCAAGGCTAAGGGTGGGCCAACATCATATTGATTTCCAGCATTACCGATGGAGGGCGCCACGAACTTGTAAGTCATTTTCAGCCATGTGTCCGGATACTTTTGATCACATAGTGTATGCTTCTAGGTCCATTCCAATTAAATTCAATATCTCTTCTGTTACCCAAGAAGTTTTACTAGTCTGTCTCTTTACCTACTTGATCCTCTGCTGCCTTCACTGTTACGTCTCTCAAAACCATCCGTTCTTCGTGTGCTGTATGCCGTTCCCCTTTTATTGTCAATCGTTTCTGCAGTTTTAATCTAGAGTTCATAACCAATAAATTGTGGTCAGATTCCACATCTGCCCATGGAAATCTCTTAAAATTTAAAACCTGGTTCCTAACTCTCTGTCTTACCATTATATAATCTATTTGAAACATTCCAGTGTCTCCAGGACTCTTTCACCTATACAACCTTCTTTCATGATTCTTAAACCAAATGTCAGTTATGATTAAATTATGCTCTGTGCAAAATTTTACCAGGCGGCTTCCTTTTTCATTCCTTACCACCAGTCCATATTCACCTACTACTTTTCCTTCTCTTCCTCTTCCCACTATCGAATTCCAATCCACCATGGCTATTGACACATTTACTAACTACAATAATGCGTTCACTATGCTTTCCGGAGTAGCTTATCTGCGTTCCTCTTTTTTTATTCATTACTAAACCTACTCCTGCATCACCCCTATTTGATTTTGTATTTATAATCCGTTATTCACCAATCCAGAAGCCCTGTTCCTCTTGCCTCCGAACTTCACTAGTTCCCACTATATCCGGCTTTAACCTATCCATTTCCCTTTTTAAATTTTCTTAGGGCTCTGACATTCCACGCTCCGATCTGCAGAATTCCAGTTTCATTTGTCCTGATAACGACAATTTTCTGAATAGTCCCCGCCCGGAGATCCGAATTGGGACCTATTTTACCTCCAGAATATTTTACCCAAGAGGACGCTATCATTTAACCATACAGTAATGGTGGATGCCCTCGGGAAAATTTACGGCTTTAGTTTCCCCTAACTTTCAGCCGTTCGCAGTACCAGCACAACAATACTGTTATGGTTGATGTTACAGGGCGAATTTAATAAATCATCCAGAGTGTAGCTCCTGCAACTAGTAAAAAGGCTCCCGTCCCTCTTCAGGAACCACAGGTTTGTCTTGTTCTCTCAACAGATACCCCTCCGTTGTGGTTCCACCTACAGCTCTACACGGAGTGCCCTCACTAAATTCAGAGCAAAGTAACCTTAAGAAAGAATGAGACACAACGGAAAACATTTCTATAAACCATGGGTACACAGCCAACAATATGTGATAAATCATATCCACAAATACACAGAAACAACAGAACAAGAATACAAATTGTAGTATAGGAAACTGGGAGAAAATATGTGATAGCATCCCATTTCTAGTTAGTATTTCATAAGAAAATTGGTAACTTGATTATAAAAATATCACAAGCGTATTGTCCACCAATTATAGGATGCGATATAATTATTAATTTTATTAGTCCACAACATAAAATCAATCAAAAAATCAGCAACATTGGCGTATATAAAACGTCGTAATTACGAAGCTCATTCAATAATTAGAGATAAGTTGGTCTCGAGAAAAAGCGTTTACTTTTATTAAACAATACGTTTTCTACTTTTTAAAATAATCCACTTGAACATTTAAGAACTTATTCCAAAGGGCTACAAGCTTTTTTATTCCGGCTGCAAAGAACTCTATCGCAATGTTTGAACCAATTTCCCACAACCTTTTTCACGTCCTCGTTGTCCCACGTAATGACTCCTTCAGTGCACTAAACAAATGGAAATCAGTAGGTGCTAAATCGGGACTGTAAGGGGGATGAGGCAGTGCTACTCAGCCCATTTTGTCGATGGTTTCACGGGTTAATTGAGCAATATGAGGACTTGTGCTGTCTTGCTGGAGAATCGCAGCTCTCCTCTGAGATCCGTGACGTCTCTCTTCACCTTGTTTAGAAGCAAATCCGAGTAGTATTGGTTTTTCATTGTACGCTGTTCTTCGAGATAATCACAAAAAAGTGGACCTTCAACATCCCAAAACACCGTTAATATGACTTTTCCTGCTGATGCTTGGGTTTTGAATTTTTTCTTGACAGGTGAGTTGGTGTGCTTCCACTCCATGCTTTGTTTTTTTTATTCTGGGTCATAACAGTGAACCCAAGCTTCATCACAAGTTAAAATTTTGTTGAGAAAATGCTTTCCTTCTCTTTCATAACGTTCCTGTAGCTCTGTGCACATTCTCAACCTTGTTCCGTCGTGTAGCCGCGTCAATTCCTTTGGGACCCATCTTGCACATGTTTTGCGGTACTTCAACTTGTTACAGTTAATGTTATGAACTGTACCGGTACGAACTTGAACCTTACCAACTACCACTTCCACTCTTACACGGCAGTTGGCACGAATAATGTCATCATTTCGACTTTCAAGTGAGGGAGTTGAAACTGCAACTGATCGGCCGGAACGTTGTTCGTTAATCACGGAGTCGTGACCATTTTTGAACTGCTCTACCCACTTGTAAAGATTTGGACGATTCATAAAACCTTCACTATAAACTTTAGACATTCTACAGTATATGTTCACTGGTTTCTCGCCTTCAGCTAGTAAAAAACGAGTAACAGAACGTTGTTCAACTAATGTGGACGTTTCGAGTGCACTCGCAATCTTGAAATGTATTTTTAAGGTTATAAGCAAAACAACAGGTGATCAGGGCTCATCCCAGTGATGCCAAAGTAAAGCCGTAAAAGTACCAAACTTCCCCTATTACAATTTTTTTCCGTAGACCAGTTTGTGTCTCTAATTATTGAATGACACTCCTAGCTTGTCTAGGGAGAAACTTAAAAACCCGATGCCAACAGCGTACGACTGTCTTCAGCTTGAATGACTTCAAAACATCAGAAGTTGCACATCACTTGCTCGACAATAGTCAAATTAACTAAGTTTGTGACCGTAGACCAGTCTTCCTTTCATTTGGGGTCAGACTGACTCAACCATACTAAGTATGAGATTCTACTGACGAAGTATTTTCTGCTATCCTAGTTTGAATGGCGTTTCTTTTTCTTAATATGACAGTAAGCGATCCTAACCACGGTGAATGAGTACGGTCAGTCCTTGATGAAGTAGCGATTGAATTGAACAGCAACAATTACCGACATCTTGATGCCCACTATAAAAGCAAACATGAAAGCGATTCAGAATTAGGGGAGGGTGAGGAAAATGAAAACGAGGTGTGAACTGAAGAGGTTTTAGAGGCAACTAGATTGAAAGGCGAGAAAGCAAGAAGTTTGCTGTATTAATCGTAGGACACCACTACCAAGTAACTGTGCGTAAAGTGTTTGTTGAGGGCTGTGCGTGAAACTCGTGTGACTTGATTTACTCCCTGGTTCAAGTACTGTTGCAGTCCATTAATAATTTCTGAATGTCAACAATTTTGTAATGGTAATGCACACCAATCCTTTGTACACTGTATTTTTGTTACTTCATAATATTTATTTAACAAGAAAATAATTACAATCACTATATTTTCACGTTTTAAACATGTTCATCTTAAAATATTCATAAGAGTGGGTTTTATTTTCATTCCCCTAATTCTGAAATGAAAAACTGAGTGTTTGATTACCCCACGATATTAGCAGTGCTAGAAAAATTTCACCGTATTAGTTACGGGTTAAACAACATTGAATGTTCTCCCGCTTTCTGGTACGTTAGTAAGTTTCTTATCTAAGCCTCATTTTCGTTAGTTTTTTGTGACTCGCTATTTTCAGTGTTCAGCACCCAAACTTTTTGAACAGAAACGTGCATTTCTATGACCTCACCTCACCAGACCATGAGATGTGATGTAAGACTCAAATTTCATCTGCTGATTGACTCACAGGGACCGAAATGCATTGTCCAACGTTTTTTAAAAGCACCAAAATTTGTGACAGGAGGGGTTGGTTTGATGCTCCTCACGTATTCGGTAAAACCACGTCCGCAGCTCTGATTTAAGAATAAAATTAGAGTACGTAGTAACTGTGCTGCTTCTGCATAGTTAATTTGCATTGTGTGTGTTTCGGGTGTTGATAGGCAGGAATAGGAGACACCTTAACTCGCTGTCTGTCGCGCTGGTGTCCAAAACAGTCCGTCGACAGCGGGTTTGAAGCCTACGATGCGACGGCCCTCCTCACACAGTTGCCCTTTTCCTCCAGCAGTGCCTTGTTTTGCTCCTGCTGGACCGACTCTGCGGCGGCTTTTTCTTCCTCGCAGGTAGTCTCTCCCGGGGGTGGCTCCAGCATCCATTCGGGGATGGGGTGGTTGAGGAAGAAGACTGTCTGGTCGAAGAGGAAGATGAACGCGGCGATGAAGCCGAGGCCAGCTCGGTCGAGGTCATGCTTGCACTCCACCACTTGCACCCAGCCGCTCACCGTGTACAGCACCATGCCCGTGCGGGTCCACACCAGGTCCTGCGAGCGAAACACACTATTAGCAGTCTACTACACACACACACACACACACACACACACACACACACACACACACACACACACACACACACTTTCTTGATTGACCTTCGGATCTGCCGTCGTTGTAAACTGCTCGGAAAACATTTAGCGCTATCTGTATACCTGAGAACGCGGGTGAGGAGTTAGAAATGAAAAAATATGCTTTATGAAACTGAAAAAGTAACTTAATTACCCGACAAAGCGAACTGAAGACCTGGCTGGGTGGTAGCACCGTCGGGTCTGCGCCCGACAAACTGGAAGGTGAGATAGCTGTGGCGTACATTCCGGTAGCACTTTCACAACGGGACCAAGTCTTCACGCGCCACTGAATGAAATGCCCATTTAGAACAAGAACAGAAACAGGACGTACAATAGAGCTTGCCCATGACCGCTTACAGCGCTCAACCGGCAGTTATGGGACCATTGCTTTTCACAATATATATAAATGACCTAGTAGATAGTGTCGGAAGTTCCATGCGGCTTTTCGCGGATGATGCTGTAGTATACAGAGAAATTGCAGCATTAGAAAATTGCAGTGAAATGCAGGAAGATCTGCAGGGGATAGGCGCGTGGTGCAGGGAGTGGCAGCTGACCCTTAACATAGACAAATGTAATGTATTGCGAATACATAGAAAGAAGGATCCTTTATTGTATGGTTATATGATAGCGGAACAAACACTGGTAGCAGTTACTTCTGTAAAATATCTGAGAGTATGCGTGCGGAACGATTTGAAGTGGAATTATCATATAAAATTAATTGTTGGTAAGGCGGGTACCAGGTTGAGATTCATTGGGAGAGTCCTTAGAAAATGTACTCGATCAACAAAGGAGGTGGCTTACAAAACACTCGTTCGACCTATACTTGAGTATTGCTCATCAGTGTGGGATCCGTAACAGGTCAGGTTGACAGAGGAGATAGAGAAGATCCAAAGAAGAGCGGCGCGTTTCGTCACAGGGTTATTTGGTAAGCGTGATAGCGTTACGGAGATGTTTAGCAAACTCAAGTGGCAGGCTCTGCAAGAGAGGCGCTCTGCATCGCGGTGTAGCTTGCTCGCCAGGTTTCGAGAGGGTGCGTTTCTGGGTGAGGTATCGAATATATTGCTTCCCCCTACTTACACCTCCCGAGGAGATCACGAATGTAAAATTAAAGAGATTCGAGCACGCACGGAGGCTTTCCGGCAGTCGTTCTCCCCGCGAACCATACGCGACTGGAACAGGAAAGGGAGATAATGACAGTGGCACGTAAAGTGCCCTCCGCCACACACCGTTGGGTGGCTTGCGTAGTATAAATGTAGATGTAGATGTATGCGTAAAACCGACTTCCTTCTGATGTAGCTGCTTTCCTCAGCTGTGTCTCGTGATTCATAGTCTGCTGGTGCAGTCGCGGACAACAGTGTCGATTCTCTGTTCGATTCGATGCCGACTGCTTTTATAGTTCTGGCGAACTATAAATGATTCAGTCGTTTTCAGAGATCTTTATTTCTCGAGGCATTGTATCTACAAATATGACTGCTGCATAATATAACTGCAAACTGAGCGAGTTTGCGTTTTGAAGTCCGCAGTTGTTCAAGGAGTGCCCCTCGTTGTGTAGCAGCTGTCTTGTCATTAGTCATCACAGCAACTTTGATGGGGTCTGTGAGCTGTTCCAGTATTTTTGGCAGTGGGGGGTACATAAAGACAGTCCTTAATGTATCCTCAGTCGAGAAAGTCACAAATTGGAACGGAAAAAACTGACCGATTAAAACCGATACCGGTATTTTCGTTGTCAATAACCGGTATTGTTTGGTCTCGGTTTTTAACACGAGTTTTTTTTATTTTAATTAATAACCGGGTAAAAAACCGAAATAGCGTCTAGTCATAGCAACAGTGCTAAAAATTTTGTAAACCTTTAAAAAAACGAGTAATTTTTGTTCTTAAAATTTCCATTGTTTTGTAACTTTGCGTTATTAATGAAAGTGACCGAAGCGATCAGTGCTGCTTTAATAAAAATGTCGACAGAAACGAACAAGAAACATAGTGCATAAGAATTGGTACAGCATTGCTGATATAGTAATGTACCTACGGTCATGTGGTGTATCGTGAGACGGCACGTGTGCGAGACTTGCCCCATCTGCTCTATAATACAGCGTTATTCTAAATGATGGACCCATTTTCAAAAATTCGTATGTATTCAAGTACAAGCTTTATACTAATGAAAAGAGGAAGTTTCAAAGTTTTTGGCGGGTGGGCGGTGATGGTTTCAGAAGCGGCCGGCAGACCTCGCGCGGCAATAGGGCCGTCATTCCGTATCACTGTGGGTTGAGTGAGAGAGATGGCGACTGTGGAGCACAAGCGTTATTGAGTTCGCGAAAAGTGAGTCGCAAATTGCAGTGCAGCGAGCATTTCGTACTAAATTTGGTATTCAACCACGAACTCGCAAAAGCATTAGCCGTTGGTTTAAGCAATTTAAATAGACTGGGAATGTGTGCAAAGGAAGAAGCACAGGCCAACCGTGTGTGTCAGAGAATGATGTCCGACGAATTCATATTGATATCAAACATTATGAAAAAAACTTTGTAACTTCCTCTTTTCATTGATATAAAGTTTGTTCATTTTGGATTTGTACTTGAATCAAGACGAAGTTTTGAAAACGGGTCCATCATTTAGAATAATCCTGTATATGATGGTTTCACGCTCTCGTCGTTGGACATTAGTTGATTACAGAATGACGCCACCCGTAGTCTAGAAGTATTTTACGAAGTGTGGTATCAATGAAGTATAATGCTCCATTTGCTTTAAATGGTTAAATACTGGAACAGACACAATAAATTTACGACATAATTTAAAACTTAAAACATAATTCATAATTGAAAATAAAAGTACAGAGTAGCTTATCTGCTGCCTATGTCTACATAATATGCCTTTATCTGTTTGTCGCCCGGAAAATTGACAAATAAACACGAAAAAACAGGATTCTTCAACTTCAGATTTCACTTATTTGTAATGTGCAAACAGTGATATGATCCACGATTACAAAATGATTTTTAGCAGAGTTTCAAATAGTTAGGATAAATAGGAGAATACTGGTGATTTTTTGTAGTAGTCAACCATTTACCACTTTTCGAGAAAAGCAGCAAACGGTGGACGAACTTAGTTTTCTCTTATTTGCCCATTTTATTTAATGTTGTAATTCTATGTATTTTGAAACTGAGAAAGCCAAAATTTTTCGGTCTTTGTACGATTTCTAAGTTTATTACAGCAAATAATAGTAATAAAAAACCAAAAATCAGTTATTTCTGAAACCGATTACCTTGGGCGGTTTTAACACATCGGTTAAACTGACGTGAAAAAAACCTAAATAACTGAAAACCTCTTGGTTCAAATGGCTCTGATCACTATGGGACTTAACATCTGAGGTCATCAGTCCTCTAGAACTTAGAACTACTTAAACCTAACTAACGTAAGGACATCACACACATCCATGCCCGAGGCAGGATTCGAACCTGCGACCGTAGCGGTCGCGCGGTTCCCGACTGAAGCGCCTAGAACCGCTCGTCCACATCGGCCGGCGGAAAACCAGTTGCTTCAGTGATAACCGCCATCCCTAGCCACAAAGCGTTAGGTCAGGCGGAGTGGAGCCATTTCACCTTCACCACTATGCCCTGTTAAGCGATGCGGAAGTTCGTCGTTTAGATAGCGACGATCATCGATGCTCCAATGAGGGGTTGCCCCGCTTGTTTGAAGATAAAATCCTCGGAATAAGCTATCAGTTGTGGAAACAACAGCAACTACAACATATCAAGGTAACAGATACCCTCCCAGTCTTCTCACAGAAGAAAAACGACCCATACAGCTTCTTCTTTGACGATACACAGGAAACATTAATTTTCCGCCCATCTCCCTCATCCGCCACAATTCATGGGGATGTTCAGTGATCCACATTGTAGCGATTAACCTTTCCAGATAAATGGAAGGTTGCTTCGTCGCTTCTTAATGTAATACTGGTCGTGTTCGCCTTATGCTACCTATAGTCAGCGCAACAGTGAGTGAGTACATTCGACATACCTAAACTAAAGCGAAAATCAGCACTAAATGTTCTACGCGCACCTCGGAGCTCGCGCTAGAGGTTCACCTACAGTTCACAAGACTTCGCGCAAACGTGACGTCATTTTGACGTCACAATACGGAGATCGCAGTAACTGCTATCGACATTCGTTAGTGTTCGATACTTGATGCTTAGGAGATACCGTATTGGATTCCGAAGTTGGTTTTCGTATCGTACCTTGCACATCATGAAAGTGTGCCGTTTCAAGACAACGGCACGTTGGAGATTTATAAAAATACATCGTTTTTGGTGCGATTTGTTATAATTAAACGTCACATAATGACATATCAGCGGTTAAAACTTACGTGCGATGAATTTACATCTCATAAGTCGGCCTTTGAAAATACAGCGTGGTGTAGTGGTAAAAAGCATGCAGTTATAAAGTAGCGACCTGACAGGTTCCCATCTTGCCATGGGTAGATATTAGTATTATTGTTATTGTCTTCGTGTTTCTAAAACGTAAAGCACCATGACGGCCAAGGCTTATCGTACACTGGTGGTCGACTACATACACTACTTCATGACGATCAAGTTTCCGGACGGCAGAGGCATTTTTCAACAAGATGATGCGTCATGTCACGAGGCCAGGAGTATGATGGGGGGATCTGCACCGTATAGAACATATCTGGAATGTGATCGAACGTGGCGTCCGACCTCATCGCCCCTCGTCCCCAAATTTACGGGAATTAGGTGACTTGTGTGTGCAGATGCGGTGCCTGCTCCCTCCAGTGATTTACCAAGGTCTCATTGCTTCCATGCCACGAAGTGTCGCCGCGTTATCCGTGCCAAAGAGGGACATACCGGCTATTAGGCAGGTGGTCGAAATGTTCTGGCTGATCAGTGTAAGTACGTTCTGTAAATTTCGACGTTACTTACAAATGAGTGCTATTGTCAATAATTTATAAATTAAGCATGAAATCGCAAATATGAATGAATACTTAAAAGACGTTGATCATCTGGTAAAAAAAAACTACCACACATAATAAAAAGCATAGCAAAATTTTTGAAAGTTAACTTAACCTCAGCCATCTGTAAGCACGAGTATAAAGGAAAATTTACGAGTTAGTTCTTTCAGGAAACTTCTTTTCCAAAGAAGGAAGGTCTTCAATTACAGCACATGTTTTATCACCAATATTACGTTTTTCGTCATTTTATTACAACAAATTTTACGATACCGACGCGTTTTCGAGAGACACGTATTTATTCATAGGACATTAGATAAATTAACTGCTGCTTCAATTCGTCTGGTCGAATTGAAGCAGCCCAACCTTTCAAATTAAAGACCAACTCCTGAAACTAGGTTTCAGACTTACGTTGTTCAGGCACCTTAAAAGTATACATTATTGCTGGCTGGTTTCAGATTATTGTTTGTCAGTAAATCAGCAAGGTGTCCCACTTTTGGGAGTGATGAAGAGCTGTTTGGAAAAATAGTTAGTTCAATTTTTTCAGCAAGTATCAGACTTAGTTCTTGCAGACACTTTAATCCCTCCCTTATCTGCTGCCAGTCCATATGACTGCAAAACTTTACAGATTTATAAACAACGTAACTTCGAAATTAACATACCCTGCAGTAAAGAAAAAGCATAACCGCCGGTTCTCTGTATTTGAAGTGAATGGTGTTGTTTCGAAAGTCATGTTCGCCTCACGTATTGTGAACGAACGATCACGAAAGTCGATAGATAGCTCTTTATCGTCTTCAATACAGCGTGTGAACGTCAAAATGCCGTCAACGTTTGCCCAAAGTCTTGGGAACTATAGGTTACCACACGCTACAGTCAGTCACGGCGGAAAGACGACATTGGCTGGAGCGTCACGGGGTACACTGCTCCTTCCAACTGCTACTACGCACGTTCTTACGTACTCGTACATGGGGGAGGGTCAGATAGAAATAATGTAAAATAGTGTTCACTTTTAGAAAAGAAATATGTCATACACAACTGTGACACGAAAATGATGTGCACTGTCCACAATCTGGACGATTACAGTACGTGCATACTTTTCAGTTTTTTGGGAGATATAGAGCAAAATTTTCTAGTTTCCAGCGTATTTCTACCCGATAGTGTTTGTTCCTCTTTTTTTTTATTATCAAGAATCTTCCTGATAGATGATCTCATTTTCTGGCGAACATGAGTATTATGTAATCTCCTCTCTATCTCATCAGTAACTAGTTGTTTCGCAAACTTTTTCGTTAACTGAGGCCTAGCTTCTTGAGATTTTTCAGGTGCAGCCTGAGAAGAATAAATGCATTGACTGCACTGATGTCCAGAATGCGAAATATGATGCCATGGGCCATCTTCTTGTCCTACGACTAGTACTGTATCTCACACATTTTTCACTGCGAACGTCAACTCCAGATTTTGTACTGTTGTAGAAACTAACAATTTCTGGAGTTTTAACTTCTTTATCTTGACCTTGAGAAGCATGTATTGATGACATAAGTTGTACATCTCTGCCCCTCTTTTGTACATCTGATAGGAGTGTTATATCCTTTGAGGAACCGTAAATGCAAATTACTTCTGTATTCTGGAGGGATAAAAATTATGATGGTATTTCCCGGTGACTCTTTTTTACCGACCCAATGTATGCCAGTTTCCTTTGTTTCAGGGTAATCACCAGTTCAACAGATGAAAACGAATTATCAGCCATGATATTCCTATTTCAGCCATGAATCGGAGAAGACAACCTCAGTAATGCTTGAATTGGTTTCTGTACCTTCCTTTTCTGTTCTGAGAGTGTTATACCATCATAATCGCTTCCACAATATATGTATCTATTTCAAAATAATTATTTTTGGCCTCGGTTAAAACCATAACTTTTAGTTCAAATTTGCGTGGCTTATTACGATGGGTGTTCAATAAGTAACGCAACACGTTTTTTATTTGTTGACCGGTATCGGTTGAAAAAAAAAGGAGGAATTTGTTGTGGGACGTCATGGAATATTCCCGCTTCAGCCTCCATAGCTTCACAAAGTGCCTGTTGCTGGCGGCGCTATACGTAGCCGGCGTTCCACAAGGAAGTGTTATAGGCTCTCTATTGTTCCTGATCTATATTGACGACATAGGAGACAAAATCAGTAGCCGTCTTAGATTGTTTGCAGATGATGCTGTCATTTACCGCCTTGTAAAGTCATCATATGACCAAAATGACTTGCAAAATGATTTAGATATCTGTATGGTGCGAAAAGTGGCAGTTGACCCTGAATGAAGAAAAGTGTGAAGTTATTCACACGAGTACTAAAAGAAATCCGCTAAATTTCGATTAAGCGATAAGTCTCACAAATCTGAAAGCTGTAAATTCAACACTTAGGGATTACAATTACAAATACACTAAAGTGGAACGATCACATAGATAATATTATGGTTAGAGCCAACCAAAGACAGCGATTCATTGGCAGAACACGTAGAAGGTGCGACAGGTCTATTAAAGAAACTGCTTACACTACGCTTGTCCGCCCTATTCTGGTGTATTGCTGTGCGGTGTGGGATCCGCATTAGGTGGGACTGACGGATGACATCGAAAAAGTACAAAGAAGGGCGGCTCGTTTTGAATTATCGCGAAATAGGGGAGATAGTGCCACCGACATGATACGTGAATTGGAGTGGCAATCATTAAAACAAAGGCGTTTTTCGTTGCGAGAGGATCTTCTCATGACATTTCAATCACCAGTTTTCTCCTCCGATTGCGAAAACATTCTGTTGGCACCCACCTACATAGGGAGAAATGATCATCACGATAAAATAAGAGAAAGCAGGGCTCGCACAGGAAAATTTAAGTGCTCGTTTTTCCCGCGTGCCGTTCGACAGTGCAACGGTAGAGAGACAGCTTGAAGGTGGTTCATTGAACCCTCTGCCAGGCACTTTATTGTGAATAGCAGAGTAATGACTTAGATGTAGATGTAGCCGTCAAAATGGCGTCTGTAACGGAGCTGCGTTCCGATCAGAGAGCTGTCATTGAGTTTCTTTTCGCGGAAAACCAGAGCATTGCATTCACAGTCGCTTGCAGAATGTGGACATAGACCTGGCTGTAAACAAAAGCACTGTAACTCGTTGGGTGAGGCGTCTGTGATAATCGCAACGAGGTCGCGCAAACCTGTCCGACCTCCTGCGTGCCGGCCGGCCTCACACTGCTGTGACTCCTGCTGGGATGGAACTTGCGGACACTCTCATTCTAGATGTTCGACGGATCACAAACACTTAACTGCTCAGTTGGACGTCTGTGCTGGTAGTGTTGACACTCTCGTCCACCAGTTGGGGTACTGAGAGGTGGGTCCGCCTGCTGGGCTCGTCGTCACCTAACAGAAGACCACGCAAAGAGCAACGAAGGAATTGGCTGCGCGTTACGAGGTTGATTCTGACACTTTTTGTCGAACATCGTCACAGGCCATAAAACACGGGTTCATCAGTTCGAACAGGAAACAAAATGGCAATCCATGGAGCGACGCCATACCAGCTCTCCTCCTAAGAAGGTCAAAGCCACGCGCTCAGCCGGTAAAGTAATGACGACGCTCTTCTGGGACTCTGAAGGAGTTCTTGTGTCTGATGTCTTCCTCATGATGCAACGATCATCTCTGAAGTGTATTGTGCTACCCTCAAGAAATTGAAGAAACGACTTCAGCAAGTTTGCCACTACAAAAATGCAAACGAAATTCTCGATAACAGCACAAGGCCTCACACAAGGTTGCGCCCCCGAGAGGAGCTCACAAAGCTTCATTGGCCTGTTCTTCCTCATAGCCCAGATCTCGCACCTTCCAACATCAATCTGTGTGGCCCAATGAAGGAAGCACTCCGCGGGAAGCTGTATGTGGATGATGAGGAATTTATTGGCGCAGCAAAACGTTGGCTCCGACGTCGATTAGAGCAGGCATTCAGGCCCTTCCAGTAAGGTGGCGTGAGGCCCTTCGAGTACGGTGGCTAAGGCCGTCGCATTGAAAGGAGATTATGTTGAAAAATAGGCTTTTTCTAGCCAAAAGAGTGGGTAATAATAAGGTGTATTAGAATCCTGAATAAAACTAACCTGCTTTCACAAAAACATGTGTTTCAGTACTTACTGAACGCCCGTCGCAATGTTAAATGTACACCTTCCGTTAAAACCTACAAGCATCGCATCTACCACAACCCAAGAACCAATACTGTAGGCTGACTAGCAGTTAGGTACAAATTTGTTGGATACTTGTGGTATCGGTTCTAGGCGCTCAGTCCGGAGCCGCGCGACCGCTACGGTCGCAGGTTCGAATCCTGCCTCGGGCATGGATGTGTGTGATGTCCTTAGGTTAGTTAGGTTTAAGTAGTTCTAAGTTCTAGGGGACTGATGACCACAGATGTTAAGTCCCATAGTGCTCAGAGACATTTTTGAACTTGTGGTATTGGTACCGTAGGATCATCTTTATTTCTTTTCATCTCGTGTATTTATATAATCAAATCTCATGCTCTGAAGTAGAATAGCAAAGCGATTCACGTTAATGTTGCATCGAAATACAACCCTATCAGTTCCACCAGTTGCATCTGTTGCAAATAACCGTCTGATATTTTCCAGGTTTGGCGGAAAAACAGCGATATAAAACAATAAGCCGAGAGAAACGGACACTTTCTTTGCGTTCCCGGGCCAGTCCCCGATTCGAGGATTCCACAGCAGACTCCAAACTGTCTAGAAAAATAAACAGGCCCCAGCTTCCTTTTCATTCATCGGTGGCTTCCTAAATTGTTGTCTAAGTCCAGTTAATTGCACCACTGTATTGTGGCTTTCTAGAACGAAGCCTAACAAACGGATGCGTGGACTATTAGAAACCATTTTTTCCATACCGGAAATCTCTCATATTTTCACCTGATTCTTCTTCTGAACTACCACTTTCCTGATCCCTTTTGCTTAGAATCGTTTTTGCACCACTAAGATCACACTTTCATCATTTGATCTCTCAGTTTTTCAAACCATAGCTTTAAAACTCTTGGAAGTCTGTATCATTAGGCCGAATTTTCTTTCTAGTTTGTAGAGAATTCATCGTACACCGGTACTGAAAGATAAATGTTAACAATAAGACTAGAAGCTTAAAAAACCTTTCGTTGTGTTTAAATAATTAAACACATTTCCCAAGTACATAAATTAACCCACGAGGCTTGCCATTTTTTCTCACGCAGTCACACTCGTGAAGTCAAATAGACTCCGTGATCATCACTAAATTCAGCAACAAGTACCTCACTAAGAAACAAATTTTAGGTCTCGATGCTGCACATGCAGACTGGAGAAAGATTGGTTTGAAGGTACGGTTCGATTACTGTAAGTTCAACATTGTGAAATCGCTGAGCATCTATCAGTGTGGTGTCAATTTGACTCCAGTCTGTAGTGAAGGGTTAATTTCATCGCTTCCAAAGGTGCTACTCTTAGTCTCGTCACTTCAAATGACTAGCCCAGTCTTGCGTCTACTCCATGTGTGCTACAGCCCACTGTGTACGTTTCTTGCTCTGCATTTTGTTCACATAAGGGTTCTCTCTTGGAGTCATCGCTCGCAAAACACTTTCACAAAGTTCTTGTCTGGCCATTCGGTGAGAAACTTCTAATGCAGAAATTTCCAAGATGACATTTACATACGCCGACATTCTTGCAGAGGAAGACGGGAGATTCTGTGACAGTCTTGATCAGTCAGTGTTTGTTTTCTGTCACTCCTTGGAGCAGTTGCGGTTGACCCAGTTTCTTCAGACCGCCTGCAGGCAGACTTCCCTAACACGCAAATCTGTAGCTTCCGCAACCAACGTTTTTGCTATTTATGCGTAAATATAACCTCCTTCATGGAACTTTATAACCGTAGTCCTTTCACGCGATGACCAATCAGAAACTTTCGATACAGAAGACGTTGTTTTCAATACTGTCTTCCGGCTCAACTCAGCTCGCCTTAAGTCAGTCTCACCTCAACAACAGCAACTGTGTGTTGCTGACTACTGCAGTTACAACATTGATCGGAATGATTTTTTTCTCTGTGCTTAAGCAGTAATAATAGTCTACGCATTTATTATTTGGTTTGTCGGAACAAACAAATGAGAAAGTGCACTATCTTGTAAAATATTGAACTTATCAGTTAAATCTATTTATTTTTAATAAAAATATAATGTAAGTGTAATTCATTGATTTAGCATAACACAACCGACGTCCATCTCGTGGTGTTAACAAGAATGAACTCTTCAATAAAGGATCTAGAATAAACGTCACAACTGTAGTTCAAATTTTTCCGCTGTGTGTTTTCGCTGGTTCTTTTTACATCTTTCCTATACGTTCGTAACATGGATGTCGGTAATGAGAACAAACGATTGATACGAACAGGGAGGACTGTATGTTGTAAATAATGTTTTGCTCTTTTTGTTTCATGACGTACGTTGTCCCATACTTATGTATAAGGCTATTCGCAAATTACCATTAATTATACCTTACTACTCTTTGTAACACACAACTTGAATCGATGTTCTATACTCATTTGTTTCTTGTCATGTTTCGAGGTTTTTATTGCCTGCCTGGAAAATGTTTTTCCCCGTTATTCTCATGTTCTGTTAGTTATACGGAATGTTATATAGTCGGGTGTAAGGACATCGAGTTGGATCGCCACAAAAGAAATAAATGAGAAAAGGGAAGATTATCATACGGGTGTTAAAGCTATCGCGGTTGTCACAATGTGAGTTGCACTTACGATGTCATCTGGCACAAATTCTAGGAAGAAAGCGCAGACGAGCCTGGCGGCCTGGATGATAGTGAAGCTGCCGTACGTGACGACCTCAGTGACGCCGAAGTACTGGTACTTGCGTTGGAAGCCCGCCTCCATGCAGAGCAGAACGATGCCGAAAACCTGGAACAGTCATTGGCCGGCAGCTGTCACTCTAGAAGGAGCTGCACATGTTCACAGGCTCTCTCTGGATCATGTCCATGACATCATAAGTGTAAGGAGTTACAGGAACGTCGGTTTTCTCGATAAAAGAACGTCAGATTTACCTTCCAGACCCTCGGTCAGCGATTTTTTTTTTTAAATGATCTGTAATCTTTCTGTTCTGTGTCGGCGCTTGCGATCTAACTGCCATGCTATACATCATTACTTCCCCATTGTGAAAAGGTTATTTTCCGAAGAACTATATGGTTAGAGAATAAAAGAAGAGTGGATAACAGTACGATCTTAATTACAGTAGAATTGGTAGTACATGCGTTGCTTAAGAAAGAAACCAGCTGCCTTTCAGCAAACGCGCAGAACATGGATTATTATTTACCCCACAATGCCGAATGTCGCGAATTCGCTTCATACCAATGCTGTGGTAATAAATGGAAGATCAACTGTTTTTAAGTGCCAGTGCCGGTAGATGCTCTCTCTACACGAAGCTGCCAACGCTTCTGACGTGTGCTGCATTCTCTTCAGTGTTTCGGGTACCTTTAAAACGCTACGACTTTTAATTTTTGTCTTTCATCTAGAAATTTATTTCGGTGTTAAGGGGCTAGCAGAATACGCACCAATCATGGCTGAAGCATTGACTCTCTTCATAGCTGGGGCAAGGCTCCATCTCCAAATTGCGACTGTGGTGCAGCCACGCAAACAGTTCGTCACATAGTTGCAGAATGTCTCAATAGGGCCTATCGTGGTGCTTTCGATGATTTCCTGATGGAAACGAATGACGCAACTGATTATATTAAAAATTTAGGGGTCTGTTTGTAAATTACATGTATTGTATTTAATATTCTACTTAAAAACCATACCATAAATAAATACAGTAGAATGGCACATCTACGGCCCACTTCTCACTTTGGCTTTTATCTCAAACGAGACAACGGAATACCGCCAAGGTATGGCTCAAAACAGAGACACCAGTCTTTGTAGACGGTACTGGATAGCTGGAACACAGCTAAAAGTTTCGCAACCGACAAGCTGATTATTATATAAAGAAATCTGTATATACACTACTGGCCATTAAAATTGCTACACCACGAAGACGACGTGCTACAGACGCGAAATTTAACCGACAGGAAGAAGATGCTCTGATATACAAATGATTAGCTTTTCAGAGCATTCACACAAGGTTGGCGCCGGTGGCGACACCTACAACGAGCTGACATGAGGAAAGTTTCCAACCGATTTCTCTTACACAAACAGCAGTTGACCGGCGTTGCCTGGTGAAACGTTGTTGTGATGCCTCGTGTAAGGAGGAGAAATGCGTACCATCACGTTTCCGACTTTGATAAAGGTCGGCTTGTAGCCTACCGCGATTGCAGTTTATCGTATCGCGACATTGCTGCTCGCGTTGGTCGAGACCCAATGACTGTTAGCAGAATATGGAATCTGTGGATTGAGGAGGGTAATACAGAAAGCCGTGCTGGATCCCAACGGCCTCGTATCACTGTCAGTCGAGATGACAGGCATCTTATCCGCATGGCTGTAACGGATCGTGCAGCCACGTCTCGATCCCTGAGTCAACAGACGGGGACGTTTACAAGACAACAACCATCTGCACGAACAGATTGACGACGTTTGCAGCAGCATGGACTATTATCTCGGAGACCATGGCTGCTTCACAGACAGGAGCGCCTGCAATGGTGTACTCAACGACGAACCTGAGTGCACGAATGGCAAAACGTCATTTTTTCGGATGAATCCAGCTTCTGTTTACAGCATCTTGATGGTCGCATCCGTGTTTGGCGGTATCGCGGTAAACGCACACTGGAAGCGTGTATTCGTCATCGCCATACTGGCGTATCACCCGGCGTGATGGTAAGGGGTGCCATTGGTTACTCGTCTCGGTCACCTCTTGTTCGGATTGATGGCACTTTGAACAGTGGACGTTACATTTCAGATGTGTTGCGACCCGTGGCTCTACCCTTCATTCAATCCCTGCGAAACCCTACATTTCAGTAGGATAATGCCCGACCACATGTTGCAGGTCCTGTACCAGCCTTTCTGGATACAGAAAATGTTCGACTGCTGCCCTGGCCAGCACATTCTCCAGATGTCTCGCCAACTGAAAACGTCTGGTCAATGGTGGCCGAGCAACTGGCTCGTCACAATACACCAGTCACTACTCTTGATGAACTGTGGTATCGTATTGAAGCTGCATGGGCCGTTATTACGGCGAGAGGTGGTGGTTCTAGGTATTGCTTTCTCAGGATCTATGCACCCAAATAGCGTGAAAATAACAATGTAATTACATGTCAGTTCTAGAATAATATATTTGTCCAATGAATACCCATTTATCATCTGCATTTCCTCTTGGTGTAGTAATTTTAATGGCCCGTAGTGTATATACATACACGTTGCGAGCACAACCCAGAGAAACACCTGTATTTTTGATGTGGATTAACGGGGAATGGTTCTGCATCAGTTACAGCACACTTAAAAGCAATTCCAGGTACTTTAAATCATTTAGGTCATATTGTGCCTCAATATTACGATGTTTAATTATACATTCAATCAGACTGCAAATATTTTCGTTCCAGTTGTTTTATTTCCTGTTATGAACGCTTTTGATTCAGTAAATATTGCAACTAGGAAAACTGTCAATCTTTGTGTAGCATGATGAATTGGTTGAACTCGGCTTCGCTGAATATTTTGTTGATGATGCATTGCTGCGATTTAATCACTTTTCTTCCATGCGTCAAGGACTTTTGGAATAAGTTTGATTGGCCCGCCAGACTACGTGAACGGAAAAGCTATGCCAGTGGATTTCTCTTAAGGGTTAAGGTAGCAACTACCACTCGAACCACGCACGTCTATGCATGCCACGTACAGCCCTTCATGACAGCCGGTCGGGGTGGCCGCTGCAGTCTGGAACCGCGCGATTGCTACGGTCGCAGGTTCGAATCCTGCCTCGGGCATGGATGTGTGTGATGTCCTTAGGTTAGTTAGGTTTAAGTAGTTCTAAGTTCTAGGGGACTAATGACCTGAGAAGTTGAGTCCCATAGTGCTCAGAGCCATTTGAACGATTTTTGAACCTTTTTTTGTGCATGCCCATATCCCACTGCTAATAACCGATTCGCAAAAGTTCATGTCTGGGCTCTGTACTGCGGTCGCTGAACCACCTACCATTGCTACCATTACAATACGGCGATCCTGCCGGGCGTATTTGTTGCATGGACGTCCAGAACCTCGTCTTCGGGTGTGAGAATATTCACGTGACCCCTGATACCAGCATCGTTGTACACCTAACGCAGCCCGTCCAACTTTTGTGGCAGTTCTCCGAAAGGGCCATTCCGCCACTCTGAAGGCCATGATTTGACCCCTTCCAAACTCGCTCATTCCGTTGCAGAAAGCACGAGTGCATCTCAGTGGCATGGTTACCTGCTTGTTTTACATAGTTTGCACCACACCGAGCCTTCTGGCTATGAGCATTCCCTGTTAAAGTGTAGACACAGCTGTGCTACTACGCTATCTGTTGGCAGACGATTTGAAACCATTTGATAATGGTACAACTGCTATCCCCCATGTGGCGTACGCCGTCATCGGAACGAAATCATCGTCGTCTTTCGAGATGTACTAATTTTTTTTCGACAGTATATTTATTACTGTTTCCGAGGCGGCATCCTCACGGGTAAAATAGTATTCCCGAGGTAACATAGTCGCCGATTCGGATCTCTGGGCAGAGACTAGTGAGGAGGATGAACAAAACTGGCGTTTCACAGGTCGGAGCGTGGAACGTTGTATACCTTAATCGGACAGACGGACTAGAAAATTTAAAAAGAGAAATGGAAAGGTTGAAGTTGGATACTGTAGTAATTAGTTCGGCAACAGGAGGAACAGCACTGCTGGTCAGTTGAATACTGTATTATAAATACAGAATCAGACGCACCTTTAATAATCAATAAGAAAATAGGAATTCGGGTAAGCTATTATGAACAGCGTAGTGAACGCAATATAGTAGCCAAAAATAGATAATAAGCCAACAACCGCTACAATAGTACAATTTTATATGCCAACTAACTCCGCAGATGAAGAAGAGATCGAGGAAATGTGCGATAACAGAAATTATTCGTATACTTAAGACAGACAAAAATTTAATTGTGATGGGGGACTGGAATTCGATGATAATGAAACGAAGAGAAGAAATAATACTAGATGAATATAGACTCGTAAAGGAATGGAAGAGGAACCGTCCTGGTTGAATTTTGCACAGAGCATAATTGAATAATCAGTAACTCCTGGTTTAAGGATCATGAAAGGCGGTTGTATACTTGAAAATGACCTGGATACAGTGTGAAGTTCGAGATTGATTACATAATGATAAGGCAGAGCTTTCGGTATCAGATTATAGTTCGTAAGACATGTCCAATGTCGGTTGTGGACTCTGATCACAATTTATTGGTTGTGAACTGTGGATTATAACTGACGAAATTGCAGAAAGCTAGGAAAGTAAGGATATGGGACCAGGATTAGTTGAAAGAACAGGAAATTAATGAGTTTCAGAGGGAGCATTAGCAACAACTGATTAGGACGCGGGAAAGGAATATAACAGAAGACGAATGGGCAGGTTTAAGAGATGATATAGTGAAAGCATCAGAGCATCAAATACGCAAAGAAATCCTTGGATAGTAGAAATAGTTTGATATCTCAGAAGATATCGAATGTAATTAATAAAAGGAGAAAATATAAAAATGCAATAAGTGAAACAGGCGAAAGGGAATACGAACATCTAAAAAGTGAGATTGACAAAAGTGCAAAATGGCTAAACAGGAAGAGAAGAGGACAAATGTAAGGATTTGGACGTATATATCACTAGGGGAAAGATAGATGTCGGCTACAGGGAAATTAAAGAGACCTTTGGAGAAAAGAGAGCCACATGTATGAATATCAAGAGCTCATCTGGAAAACCAGTTCTAAGCAAAGAAGGGAAAACTGGAAGGTGGAAGGAGTATGTTGAGCGTCTATACAACGGAAATGAATTTGAAGGCAGTGTAATAGAATGAGGAGAGCAAGTCGATGAAGATGAGGTGGGAGATACGATACTCTGAGAAAGATTTGGCAGAGCACTGAAAGACCTAACTGGAAACAAGACAACTGGAGTAGACGACATTCCCTCAGAACTACTGATAGTCTTGGGACAGGGACAACCAGCCACGACAAAATTATTTCATCTGGTGTGCAGGATATATGAGCTAGGCGAAAAACCTTAGACTTCAAGAAGAATATAAAAATTACAATTTCAAAGAAAGCAAGTGCTGACAGGTGTAAATGTTACCGAATTATTGGTTTAATAAGTTATGGTTGCAAAGTAATAAAACTAATTTTTTTACAGAAGAGTGGAAATCAGGTAGACGCCAACCTCGAGGAAGTCGGTATTGATTTCGGAGAACTGTAGGAACACGTGAGGCAATACTGACACTACGACTTACCTTAGAAGACAGGCTAAGGAAAGGCAAACCTACATTTATAGCATTTGTAGACTTACAAAAAGCTTTTGACAAAGTTGACTGGAATAAACTTTTTGAAATTCTGGGGGTACCAGGTGTAAAATACAGAGAGCGAGAGACTATGGGCAACTTGTATAGAAACTTGATGGCAGTGGTAAGAGTCAATGGGCATGAAAGGCAAGTAGTGGTTGAGAAGGGAGTAAGGCAGGGTTATAGCGTACCCCGATGTTATTCAATCAGCACACTGAACAAGCAGGAAAGGAAACCAAAGAAAATTTGGTATGGGAGTTAAATCTAAGGGAGGAAAAATAAAAACTTTGAGGTTTGCCGATGACATTGCATTTCTGTCAGGGACAGCAAAGGACTTGGAAGACCAGTTGATTGGAATGGACAACGTCTTAAAAGGAAGATATTAGATGAACACTAACAAAAGCAAAACAAAGATACTGGAATGAAGTCGAATTGAGTCACATGATACTGAGGGAATTAGATCAGGACACGAGACAAAGTAGTAGATCTGCTTTGCTCATTGGGTAGCCAAATAACTGATGATGGTCGAATTAGAGAGGATATAAAATGTAGAGAGGCAATGGCTAGAAAAGTATTTCTGAAGAAGAGAAATTTCTTAACATGGAATATAGACTTAAGTGTTAGGAAGTCATTTCTGAAGGTATTTGTCTGGAGTGTAGCCATGTATGGAAGTGAAACATGGGCGATAAACAGTTCAGACAATAAGAGGAATAGAAGGTCTTGAAATGTGGTGCTAGAGAAGAATGCTCGAGATTGGATGGGTAGATTATGTAACTAATTAGGAGGTACTGAATAGAATCGGGAAGAAAAGAAATTTGTGGCACAACTGAAGTAAAAGAAGCGATCGGTTGACGAAACACATTCTGAGACATCAAGGGATCACCAATTTAGTATTGGAGGGAAATGTGAGGGATAAAAATCGTAGAGGGAGACCAAGAGATGAATACAGTAAGCGGATTCAGAAGAATGTAGGCTGCAGTAGTTATTCAGAGATGAAGAGGCTTGTACAGGAGCTTGGAGAGCTGCATCAAACCATTCCTTAGACTGAAAACTGCTGCATCTATACTCCACTGACTGCTTTTTTGTTTCTGATTCGAAATGGTGAAATCTATTGTCACGATAGGGCCAAGAAATGTATTTGCACTACGGTGATACTGTACCAATAATTGTAAACATTCAGCGATTCAATTTTTTTGTGGTCATTAATGAGAGCTCCAGAAATCTTAGTAGTACAGATTTTTTTTCAGCCCCAGCTGTTCAAGTATCTTGCACACGCTTCCTTCTGCGACACCCAGTTCAATTTTTTTCCATCTCACAGATTCCACCAAAATGACATTGTGATCTTATTGACATTCCAGGCTTAAACTCTCAGCCTACTGCCAGGTGCCTGCTTTATTCTTGGCAGAGAATAAATATATTTATTTATTTATTTACACCTTAAGTTCCTTAGGACCAAATTGAGGAGCAAATCTTTAAGGTCATGGAGCATGTCAGTACATGATATTAAAACATAAAAGTAATAACAGATATGTTTATGAACCCGAAAAAAGTCAGGCCATAAGATTAAGTACACGCAATCGACAATACAACAAGGATCAGCTTAATTTTTCAAAGAACTCCTCCACAGAATAGAAGGAGTGATCCATGAGGGAACTTTTCATTTTCGATTTGAAAGCGCATGGATTACTGCTAAGATTTTTGAATTCTTGTGGTAACTTACTGAAAATGGATGCTGCAATATACTGCACACCTTTCTGCACAAGTGTTCAGGAATTCCGATCCAAATGCAGATTTGATTTCTGCCGATTATTAACTGAGTGAAAGCTGCTGATTCTTGGGAATAAACTAATATTGTTAACAAGAAATGACAGTAAGAAAAAATATATATATATTTATAGGCCAATGTCAAAATACCCAGACTCGTGAATAGGGATCGACAAGAGGTTCGTGAACTTACACCACTTATTGCCCGAACGGCCCGTTTCTGAGCCAAAAAGAGTTACCACAAAATATAATACCATACGAAATAAGCGAATTAAAATAAGCAAAGTAGGCTAATTTTCGTGTCGAACGATCATTAACTTTAGATACCGTTCGAATCGTAAAAATGGTAGCATTAAATCTTTGAATAAGATCCTGAACGTGGGCTTTCCACCACTATTTACTATACTATTTGAACCCCTAGAAATTTGAACTGTTCAGTTTCACTAACCATATAATCATTCAGTGAAATTAAAACGTCAGGTTTTGTTGAATTGTGTATTAGAAACTGTAAAAACTGAGTCTTACTGTGGTTTAGCGTTAGTTTATTTTTTACAATCCATGAACTTAGGTCATGAACTGCACTATTTGAAACCGAGCCAATGTTGAACACAACATCCTTTGCTACCAAGCTAGTGTCATCAGCAAACAGAAATATTTTAGAGTTACCCGTAATACTAGAGGACATATCATTTATATAAATGAGGAACGGGAGTGACCCCAACACTGATCCCTGGGGAGCCCACCCCCCTCCCCCCATTTGATCGTACCCCACTCAGACCCCACATCACAGCCACTCTCAACACTGTGAATAATAACCTTTTGTTGTCTGTTGCTGAAGTAAGAGGTGAACCAATTGTGAGCTACGCCCTGTATCCCGTAATGGTCCAACTACTGGAGCAATATTTTGGGATCAAAACAATCAAACGCCTCAGTTAAATAAAAAAAAATATGCCTAGTGTTCGAAACCTTTTGTTTAACCCATCCAGCATCTCACAGAGGAAAGAGAATATAGCATTTTCAGTTGTTAAACGACTCCTAAAGCCGAACTGTTCATTTGATAGCAAATCGTGTGATATAAAATGATCAATTATCCTTACATACACAGCCTTTTCAATAACTTTAGCAAACACTGATGTCACAGAAATAGGTCTACATTATCCCTTTCTTCCTTTTTATAAAGCGGTTTTACTATTGAGTACTCGAATCGTTCAGGAAACTGACCATTCCTAAAGGAAAACTTAAAAAATATGGATAAATACAGGGCTGACAAGTGCAGCACAGTACTTTAATATTCTGCTAGGCAGTTCATCGTATCCAAGAGAGTCCTTAGTCTGCAGTGATTTAATTATTGACTAAATTTCCCCCTTGTCTGTATCACAGAAGAATATTTCTGACATCAATCTCGGAAATGCATTTGCCAAGAGAGTTATGATTCCCTGTAGAAACTAAATTTTTATTTAATTCACCATCAATGCTCAGAAAATGATTGTTAAATACTGGAAATATATCTGATTTATGAGTAACAGAAATATTCTTACTACGAACTGACTTTATATCGTCGACATTGTGGTGCGGAGCAGACACTTCCTTCACAACTGATCATATGCTTTTTTTTTAATCCTGTGAAGTAGCTATCCTATTTGTGTACCACATGCTCTTTACCTTCCTAATACCACTTTCAAGCACCTTACAGTACTGTTTGTAATGGGCTACTGCAGCTTGATTGTGACTACTTGTGACATTTTGAAATAATTCCCATTTTGTCCTACAAGATATCCTTATCCCACTAGTCAGCCACCCGGGCTGCCTTTTACTGCTAGTACCCCGTTCAGAACGTTCTAATGGAAAGAAACTCTCAAAGAGCATGAGAAGTGTGTTTAGGAAAGCATTATATTCGTCATCTATGTTATCGGCACTATAAACATTCTGCCACTCTTGTTCCTTGATGAGGTTTAAAAACACTCTACTGCTGTTGGATTAAATTTCCTACATAGTTTGTAATTATATGTGACATTTGTTTGAGTACAGAACCCTTTTAGTGTTTAAATTTGTGCATTATGGTCTGAAAGGCCACTCACCCTTGTACTAACAGAATGCCCATCTAGTAATGAAGAATGAATGAAAACATTTTGTATGGCTGTGCTACTGTTCCCCTGCAACCTAGTTGGAGAAAACGCAGTCAGCGTCAGATCATATGAATTTAGATCTACCAACATCCTTTTTCTTGCACCAGCATACACAAAATTAATATTGAAGTCACCACATATAACTAATTTCTGGTACTTCCTACAAAATGTGAATCAAGAACCCTCTCCAGCTTGAGCAGAAATGCTCTGACGTCAGAGTTATGGGACGTATAAAGAACAACAATTAGAAAGTTAGTTTCACTAAATTCAGCTGCCCCCTGCACAACATTCAAAAATCTGTTCAGTGCAGTGCTGTGATACGTCTATGGACTCAAATGGAATACTGTTCTTTACGTACATGGCCACTCCACCACCCCACAAGGCGGAACTCCTTGAAAAACAGCCAATTAATCGAATTGTAAAATTATTTATGTGGTGCTCCGATATACCAATAATTTCAGAGTTAACATCTGCAAGCAGTTTACTAACTTTATCTCTAATAACTCTTATACGTTGATGAAATATGCTAATTCCTTCTCTACTTGGAAACATGACGTCCTCTGAAGGTGAGCCCTTAGTGAGAGGGACTTCTAAGCAGGTATACGTAACAACTGACTTCAATCTAAAAAAGGTGCAGCTGTAATACCAACTACTACAGGAATTTTTCCATGAGTGATCCCATCACCACCCACTACACTTGTCACCTATAAGCTTTGCCAGCCTCACCTTCCCGTACCTACCGAGGTGCAGGCCATGCCTAATGAAACCCGATCTACTGATAGATTGAACTGGCACCACTGAAATGTGACCCGTGCCCGATGCCATCAGTGCCTTCTCCAGCCCCTTGTTAACGCGCCTAAGAGCCGCAATAAATGTGTGGCGAACCGAGTTTTGAACCCAGTTTTCTGCCTTTCGACACGAATGATGGTGCTATGGAAACTTTTGATCTCTGTTCTAGTCTTGCAGCCCTCAAGAAAGTTTAATTGTATATCTAGCTGCGCTAGCGCTATGAGGAGAAAGGAGATCATATGATCACCGTCCCTGAAGGACAAATGTCTCGCTTGGACCCCTTATACGGCAAAAGTTTAATGTCAGAAAGCTTCATTACAGAAGACGATCCGCTGCAGAGTGGTGGTTTCTTTCCGGGCACAGTTGCTAGGCTGTGGCGGACGCGTCGTAATCTCTCTGTCCTTGTACTGCTTCCATGAAAAGGCGTAACAGGGTTTGTGGACTGATTTGAATATTTGTCTTGAGAACTAGAAGTAAACACTTGCACTACGGCGTGTCGACACTCTTAACGTTTCACAAATCAGATTACCGTCTGTTCTCGGGAACTGGTGTATTAAGTGGCTGGTCATAATTCTAGCATCGCTTCTTTGAAGAAGTCTACTTCTTCCTCGATTACGACTAGGCATTTATACACTCCATAAAAGTATTGTACGCAAGTACTATTAGATCTAACCTTTAGAGCAGTGGTTCCCTACCTATGCATGGTCGGTCACTGAGGGGTAAAGTGAAATTTTCTGAGAGGTAAAAACAAAAGGATTGGACTGTGTGTCGCTGACAAAGCTAAGTTATGTTAAAAAGGTAAAAATTATCATTTTTTCGTGTGACTGTAACAATGAGTATGTAATTTTCCTGTAGTTGCAGTAATTACAGACTTTTTTTTTCAAATACAAGCATTAACGTATGGCACTACGTGGGTGGTGGAGGTTTCAGCTTGTGAAAGGAATGAATTATCATCATCTTCACACATCCACCCACTATGCAGACACTTTGCACTTTTTACAGTGCCTCTATGAAAGTAAAGGTCAGACACACGCCTAACGCATGTGCTTAAATATGTCATGAAAATGAATTTTCCGAGTTGTAGGTAGTTCCTACAATGCTTCATTATTCACATCGCAACACATAAACATACTAATTGACAGCGCAGCACAACAGTAACTATATAATGGCTACTAAACTGCTGTTATTATTATTATTAGTAGTAGTAGTAGTGGTGGTGGTGTAGCAGCAGTAATGCCCTGGAAAAAAAAAAAAAAAAAACCATTGGCAGGCTGTCTTGCAATTTCTGCCAGTTCAGAAGTAAGGAGTCCAGCAGTCAAGTGATTTACAAACAGTTAAGTATAGTGTACACAATGTAACTTGTTAATTTTAAATGAGGAGTACAGTATGTGGACGAAGCAAGTGTCTCTAGGGAGAGGAATTTTGCGGAGGAAGCATGTTTTGCAACAAGTGTCTTCCCTAGTGTGGGTAGTCAGCTTTCATTTCTTAAAGGAGCTGTAGGTAGCACTCGCGATGCGCTGAGAAATTAATCATCGTTCTATAAAAAAGTTTGTTAGAAACAAGCAGTACCATATGTCTCACAGACTCATTAGTTCATGGTTTAACAAAACATCCACAGAAACAAAGTATCATTTATCTTTCGTAGTTAGAAAAATAAATATGTTTAAAGAAAGTTCTTTCTTATCTTAAAATTTACTTGAGGGTAATGTTGATGTGGTGGGCGGATAGTGGTGGTGGGCGCCGAGGGGAGTGGGGCGGGACGAGAATAAGTGGGTACTAGCTAATTACTGATCACACTCGGGGGTAATGGTTTCAGAAAGACTGGAAACCACTGCTTTAGGGCACGTAGTAGTTCCGCAGCCTAAAAACGAGTAAATTTGCTTGCGCCTTTTTTATCCACGTTGCAAGATTCGAGTAATATTGCGACAGAAGTGAAATGAACGGCCATCTTTAAATTATTGGGAAGAATTTTTCATGAATGTAGTAACAGTGCACTCGAAACTGAAGCAAAAATGTCAGCGCGCGTTGATAATAAATCACCTGGACACATGTCAAAAATTAGACATTATCAGTCTTCTGTACAAACAGTAACGTATGTAAATTTCAAACACTGCCCTACGGGCAGACAGATGCTCAAATTTTAACAGCATTTAAACAGAAACATCTTCGGATCTATAAGAGACCGCGAAACTCGTGAGTAGGAAACAGGCACACTTTGAAACAGATCGTACAGTACCGACACTGTGAATAAAATTAAAGTGAAAGCTCAGCTGCCCAGCTCTCACAATGTGGATGCAAGAAGGCAAAATGTAAGAGAGTAGTCTGTCATAGCGTTAGACGAGAAATGCCGTGCATAATGTGAGTAGACAATTACACTGAAGAGATTGGACTGAGGAAAACTGAATGATAGTAGCGTCAACCGACCGACAGACGTAGAGGAGAAGTTCACAGCAAGCACGTGTGTAGGCCGAAGCGACCAACGAAGGACGATGGCTTAAGTAGGATAAGCCACTGATTTGGGGAGAGGGTAGGTGAGAGGTGGTCTCAGTTGCACGTACCAGCTCGATGGCGCAGAGCCCCAGCCTAAACTTGACGAGTTTCTTCATGGCGGCGCTGGCTGCTGCTACGTTACGATGGAGACTGGCTGTAGGCGGCAAAGTGAACTGTTACCGAGCAGTGCTACACTAGGATGTGTGCGGTCGCCAAACCGCCAGTAACATCCTACTTCCTTAACCTCTCGCAAATCGCCCACATCGCCACTGGCAATTCTCTGACGCTGTGCAACTCTTGATAACAGAGCAAAATAGTTGCGCAATTGCATACGAGCGCGGTAATACCGTGTAGCAGCACCTGTGTCTCCATGTGACACTGACATTAAACTGTTGCGTCCAAACAGCAGCGTAGAGCATGTGTCGCTTCTAGTGTCTTTATGCTTCCATCTCTGATGCCATGCATGTCCTTGCGTCGTGACCTTCTTCTTTGACTTCGTTTCATCATTTTTGCCTCTCTCATGTTGGGAAACTGGCTTCAATAACTTACCATGCTGTTTACTCCTTGCGGTGACACTTTTCAGTGTAGTATATTCTTTCTTCTCTTCTCAACACTCCCGTGTTAGTTACTGCCGTGTTCCCTCTGTCTTCAGCATTCCTTGCAGCTGCGTCTTTAAAACCTATTATTTTTTTCTTTCTATAGTTCTTAACGCCCAATTTACTGAGCCGCAGGTGTCTACATTGCATGTGACTGCTGAGGTAATGCTGATATCCAGGGATATTCTCTTATATATTGTCATTGTTCGCTTCTTTACAATTGATTATCTCGCTTGGTTTATTTCTTTTTACCGTGTTGTAACACAGCCCGTAGTGAAAGTATTGTGTGTAGGTGGATGATCCTTGGTATACGCAAATCAACCTGCCATGGTCTGTAATTGCTGATTGCAGTTCTTGTCACTTGAAGGTACTGGATGGACATTAAGTTAAAATATTCCAGAAAGTTGATCAAACGAAGACCGGAAGTTCTTCGCCATAAGAAAGTTCAGTATGCTGCTGGCAGAACCAATCGTGTTCCGTGGGAAGTGAATAAATGCTCTGTAAAAAACTACTAATACGAGGGATGCCCAGAAAGTAATGCATCGCATTTTTTTTTCTCGGCGGAAAACAATGCTACGATTGCGAAACGTTACGTGTTTATTACTTGAAGTCTCTCGAGTGAGCGCTCCAAGTTTCCTTCACTTCCGACAGATAGCGTAGCTGCAGGACAATTTCAAAATGGCGTCTGTAAGTGATATAAGTTAAAAGCAACGTGCCGGCATTGAGTATCTCACTGCAGAGAAAGAAACTGTAGGGAATATTCACAGACACTTGTGCAAAGTTTACGGAACACCTGCTGTCGACGGAAGTACAGTTAGTCGCTGGGCACGGAGGGTCAGGTCATCAGAAGGCGTTTTGGCGGGGTTCCATGATTTGTAGCGGTCGGGAAGACCATCCATGGCTGTCACACCTGACATGTTGCAGAGAGCTAATGTTGTCATTCTCGAGGACAGACGCATTTCGACTCGGCAGTTGGCGCTTTATCTGTCAATCAGCAAAGGAAGTGTGGATGCAATTACCCGCACACTTGGATATTCAAAAGTGTGTGCAAGATGAGTGCCGCGGTGTCTTATGGCGGATCGCACAGAAAAAACATTTGTCTCGATTTTGATGCAATGTTTTGAAGCTAAGGGGAAGGCCTTCTTGTCCCAGATTGTGACAGTTGATGAAACCTGGCTGGGTCCACCATCTTGAAGCCGAAACAAGACGACAGTCGATGAAACGGCACCATTCCCACTCCTCACAGAAGAAAAATTCTAAGTAACTGCTTTCGCCAGTAAGGTCATGACCATCGTGTTCTGGGACTGTGAAGTTGTGATTTTCATTGATGCGATGCCAAGAGGCGGTACCATTAATTCAGAAGCACATGTCAACACATTAACAAAACTCAAAACGCGCTTCCGGCGATTTCGGCGCCACAGCAACCCAGGTGAACACGATAACGCTCGGCTCCATACATGTCTGAGGACTGCTGAACACACTGTTAACTCCATCCACCCTACAGCCCTTACCTAGCCCCCTCGGACTTCCATTTGTTCGACCCATTAAAGGATGCCACCCGTGGAAGACATTTTGAGGACGATGAAGAGGTGATTCACACAGTGAAGCACTTGCTCCGCCACCAGGACACGGATTAGTACCGACAGGGCATACACGCCCTTGTTTCGCGCTGGAGGAAGGCCATAGAACGGGATGGAGATTACGTGGAAAAATAGTGTGTGTAGATAAAACACCATTCTTTCGTGTGTGTATTTCTCATTATGTTCAATGAAGAGTTGAAAAAAAATGCGTTGCGTTACTTCTGGGCAGTCCTCGTAATATGGCGTTTTTTCTTTCGTCATTTTTACGATACTAATTATTTTTTAAAATTTTATTATGGTGTCAGTGTTATTAGTTATGATTGAAAAAGTGAAGTAAGCGCTGAATTAAACAAAATTTTCTCGTCTTCCAAAATTTTGCTAATTTTCAGAATAAACAAAGTGTTCCATCAAAGTACGAGGATTCTCAAAGTGTTCTGTCAGAGGAAAAGTTGTGATCTAGAGGGCAC
Organism: Schistocerca nitens; assembly: GCF_023898315.1. Taxonomy (NCBI): domain Eukaryota; kingdom Metazoa; phylum Arthropoda; class Insecta; order Orthoptera; family Acrididae; genus Schistocerca; species Schistocerca nitens. The sequence goes on along the minus strand of NC_064615.1, from coordinate 677,125,352 downwards.
ATTAGTGTCCAGAATTGTCTTTGGCATAATGGCCGTAACTAAATGACGTCTTAGTAAGTTCAGCGCCGCCAATGCATGCCATGAAACAACCACTGCAGACGTGTATATAACCTCTACCGCAGTGATCGAGTGATGTGTCGCAATGAACTCGCATTTGGGAGGATGGCGGCTCAAATTACAGTCTGGTCATCCAGATTGATTTTTTTCCTTGATTTCCCCTAAATGAGCCTACACAAATGCGGGGACGGTTCCTTTGAAAAGACACAGCCGATTTCCTTCCCCGTCCTCCCATAATCGGAGCTTGAGCGCAGCCTTTAGTGACCTCTCTATTGTTGAGACATTAAACTCTAACCTTGTTTCCTTTCTTCCTACCACCGGAGTGCACACAGACTTGATCACAACAGGGATCCATGCATCTTAGTCAAATCTAAACATCAACAATTAACTGTGTCCTGATTTACTCGAAAAAGTCTGTGTTAAATTATAGTGTCTCGTTATCAAAAGCATTGGTAGCATGTTTGGTTCATTTGGAAACAAGTGCTTAGCTTGCTTACCACTGCTTCAGTCCTTGTTGCCATGTGCTGCTTAGCTAGTTTCTACAGGAAGGGAGCAAGTAACGGACAAGAGTAAGTGCTTCCCCACATCGGTGACTAGGGCGCATGTCTTATCTTTCCGCTGTTGACACCCATCTCATTTCTCTTGCCAGCGCAGACCATTGTAAACCTGGTTTTTCACGGATCTTCTTTCATCACCGTATTGGTAAGACTATGTCATTGTGCATCGATTGCTTCACTGGAAAAAATCGGGATTAAAAAGTAGAGGTGTGGCACCGTAGTCCACGCTGGAAATTTCCACTCACAAGGACATGGACAAGTCATAGTAGAAACCATAAATTACACACAGAGCTTAGTAGAGAGTAACAGCAATAGACTTGGGTAATAATTAGATCAAAATGCCCAGCCTTTTCAGGTACTTTGAACTTCGTGGACATTAACCTGCAGTTACTTGTGTAATTTTGTTAACCGACGTTCATTTCCATCCTGAGATCGGTTGATTAAAATCGAAGAATTCTTGCACTGGGCGAGCAGTTTACTACCGGTGCGTTCGTGTGCTCCACTGGTCAATGTCGTGTACTAAGACCTATTCAAGATAAACGGGCCTGATGCAGAGAATTTGTGTACTTACCAAATATGTTCAGTTGGTGGTAGTGGTGGTGGCCTTCGGACTAGGGTTCATTTGAGTCCATATAAGTTCGTATTCGTTCCTTAAATTACTCAGAACATTTGTGGAGATTATGGCGACTCCTTCCATCGCCTCCACCTGTAGCAGCAGACGACAGGCTGCGCAGACTGGAAATCAGCCCCCAGCACCATCGCTGGTCACTTCCGCCGGAGGGAGAGCTTAGTTACGCTTTCCAGATGCCACGCACGCCACACCGTCGCTTGGCCAGTCTCTTGTTCCGCTCCGATGAGGTAACATGTCATGGCTGTGTTTTCGGCAGCTCGCCCACCCAACGCCTCGTGGCTCACTTAGTCGTCTGCCATACTTCGCTGGAGTGTCAGCGAACGGCAGAATCTTCGCCCCACTTTTAAGTATCAGTTTGCGTCACAGTTCGTTTAACAGGAGGAGTGCTACCGCTTTTTTTTCCGCACCGGTTCCCCTAGGTGCTTCTAGTTACTACGGGTGTACAAAACTGATGCCGAACGCTTGTTTCTTTCTTCCGGTATCAGCACTTGTAATACGGCGTGCAGAGTGGTTTAAGTGTGCCGGCCGAAGTGGCCGTGCGGTTAAAGGCGCTGCAGTCTGGAACCGCAAGACCGCTACGGTCGCAGGTTCGAATCCTGCCTCGGGCATGGATGTTTGTGATGTCCTTAGGTTAGTTAGGTTTAACTAGTTCTAGGGGACTAATGACCTCAGCAGTTGAGTCCCATAGTGCTCAGAGCCATTTGAACCATTTGGTTTAAGTGTCGATAAGACAAATTATGATACAGCACTGTTCTTGCTGCAGGGACGTAGGGTCTGGAGGTATGTAGATTCTGAAGTGGGAGCCTGGTAGATGCACCAACATTCGAATCCAAACGTCCAGATATCGCCACTGCAACACATATTTCTGAGCTCGATATCTTCTTCTCCTTCTTTTCGTCATGGATTAGGGTTGGAGCCGTGTCTGTCTTCACAATTTATCTTTCTTTCACTTTCTGGTCTTTCTACAGTGCGGGGTGTGTCCACCCTTCGCCTTTATGACGGCTTGAACTATGCTGGGGACGCTTCCACTGAGGTGTCTCAATGTCTGCGAAGCAATGGCAGCCCATTCTTCCCAAAGAGCCGAAACCAGACATAATAGTGAAGTTGACTTTTAGCTCATCCCAGAGGTATTCCGTTCACTTAAGGTTTGCGACTCTGGGTAGCCAAGTCAGTCCATTTCAGGAAAGTAATTGCCCACAAACCATTGCCTCGAAGATGCTACTTTATGACATTGTGCATTATGATGCTGATAGAAGCAGCCATGGTCATAGAACTATTCCTCTGCTGTGCGCAGCACTCAGTGTTGTAAAATATGTTCGTATCCTTCTGCATTTAGCGTTTCCGTAACCGCAATAACAGGGCCACCCGCTAACCACGAAAAACACACTCACACCGTAACACAAGGACTTCAAAGACCAGCTGAATGGAATGGACACTGCCTTGAAAAGAGAATATAAGATGACCATCAACAAAAGCAAAACGAGGATAATGGAATGCAGTCGAATTAAATCAGGCGATGTTGAGGGAATTAGATTAGGAAATTAGACATTTAAAGTGGTAGATGAGTTTTGCTATTTGTTCAAATGGTTCAAATGGCTCTGAGCACTATGGGACGTAACGTCTATGGTCATCAGTCCCCTAGAACTTAGAACTACTTAAACCTAACTAACCTAAGGACATCACACAACACCCATGCTATTTGTGCAGCAGAGTAACTGATGATGGCTGACGTAGAGACGATATAAAATGTAGACTGGCAATGGCAAGAGAAGCATTACTGAAGAAGAGAAACTTGTTAACATAGAGTATAGATTTAAGTTTTTAAAAGTCTTTTCTGAAGGTATTTTTTATGGAGTTTAACCGTGTATCGAAGTGAAACATGGGCCATAAACAGCTTAGATAAGAAGAGAATAGAAGGTTTTGGAACGTGGTGCTATAGAAGAATGCTGAAGATTATATGGCTAGATCACGTATAGGACACATCCTAAGACATCAACTGGTCACCAGTCTAGTGCCGAAGGGAAGCAGGGGAGATAAAAATCGTAGAGGGAGACCAAGAGATAAATGCAGTAAGCAGATTCAGAAGGATGTAGGCTGCAGTAGTTACTCGGAGATGAAGAGGCTTGCACAGGATCGAGTAGCTTGGAGTGCTGCATCAAACCGTTCTTCGGACTGAAGACCACAACAACAATCGTAACACAACCTTCTTCATACTTCGCTGTCGGCAGTACACATGGTGGCAGGTAACGTTCTTCAGGCATTTGCCAAACCCAAACTCTTCCTTTGGATTGCCAGAGGATATAGGACGGTTCGTCAATCCAAATGTCTTGGTACCAGTCGTCCGCTGCCCAGCGCTCTTTACATCACCTCAAGCGTCGCTTATCATTGATGATATAAATGTTTGGCTTTTGAGCGTCTCTTCGACCATTCTGTACCAATCTTTTTAACGCACTACGCGGTGTTATTTTGCTAGCTGGGCTGGTGATAGGACTTTGAAACTCGCAACTGATTTCTTCCGCTGATTTCACGCAATTTTTTACAACCAGCCTCCGCAATGTTTGACAGTCCCTGTCCGTCACTACATGAGTTCTGCCTGTCTTGGTGTAGCTGAGGTCGTTTCTTCGCGTTTCCACTTCAGTGCCGCATCACCAACAGCCGACTTGGACGGCTTCAGAAGGAATGAAATGTCCGTGATGGTGTTATTACTTAGATGATATTTAAGAATTGGTCCACGTTCGAAGTTACTGAGCTCTCCTCACCGACCCATTCTGCTGTTACTGGTTCTCTACTGCCAACACAATACTCACCGCCTCTTTTTATTCTGACGCGTCCACCTCTTGTGACATCTAGTGGTCCTATCGGCACTACATAGGGGTTTTGATCTGATAGTGTAGCTCTCTTCTTCCAATTGATTTACAATTTAACGTCACTTTCGGGAACCTTTTATGGGTCTACGTTCAGTTTTTTCCACTTTGAGTATTTGACGCACAGAAGCGTTTCTTATGTGATTTGCTTTAGAGAAACGTCTTTTTCTTCTCGAGATTTTCATTTCGGGGCTTTCTTTTATTTTCTTTTTTTATCTCTACGCAGGCTGCTATGCTAGATGGGAGAACTGTAATTGCATGAATTCTATTCTTGTGCCCTACCTGATCATACAGTTTAACTTAACAATGGATATAAAAAATAGTTACTCATTTTTCCCAACTTTGCTAGTTTCGAGTCATATTTTGTGAAGAAAGAAGCCTGGAGATACTGACAGGTTTCAGATAGATTATGTAATGGTAAGACAGAGATTTAGGAACCAGGTTTTAAATTGTAAGACATTTCCATGGGCTGATGTGGACTCTGACCACTATCTATTGTTTATGAACTGTAGATTAAAACTGAAGAAACTGCAAAAAGGTAGGAATTTAAGGAGATGGGACCTGGATAAACTGACTAAACCAGAGGTTGTACAGAGTTTCAGGGAGAGCATAAGGGAAGAATTGACAGGAAGAAGAACGGGTAGCTCTGAGGGATGAAGTAGTGAAGGTAGCAGAGGATCAAGTAGGTAAAAAGACGAGGGCTAGTAGAAATCATTGGGTGACAGAAGAAATACTGAATTTAATTGATGACAGGAGAAAATATAAAAATGCAGTAAATGACAGGCAAAAAGGAATACAAACGACTCAAAAATGAGATCGACAGGAAGTGCAAAATGGCTAAGCAGGCATGGCTAGAGGACAAATGTAAGGATGTAGAGGCTTATCTCACTAGGGGTAAGATAGATATTGCCTACAGGAAAATTAAAGAGACCTTTGGAGAAAAGAGAACCACTTCTATGAATATCAAAAGCTCAGATGGAAACCCAGTTGGGAAAGCAGAAAGGTGGAAGGAGTATATAGAGGGTCTATACAGGGGCGATGTACTTCAGGACATTATTATGGAAATGGAAGAGGATGTAGATGAAGATGAAATGGGAGATACGATACTACGTGAAGAGTTTGATAGAGCACTGAAAGACCTGTCAAAAAAGGCCCCGGGAGTAGACAACATTCCATTAGAAGTACTGACAGCCTTTGGAGAGCCAGTCCTGACAAAACTGTACCATCTGGTGAGCAAAATGTATGAGACAGGCGAAATACCCTCAGACTTCAAGAAGAATATAATAATTCCAATTCCAAAGAAAGCAGGTGTTGACAGATGTGAAAATTACCGAACTATCACTTTAATAAGCCACGGCTGCAAAATACTAACACGAATTCTTTACAGACGAATGGAAAAACTGGTAGATGCCGACCTCGGGGAAGATCTGTTTGGATTCCGTAGAAATGTCGGAACAAGTGAGGCAATACTGTCCGTACGACTTACCTTAGAAGAAAGATTAAGGAAAGGCAAACCTACGTTTCTAGCATTTGTAGACTTAGAGAAAGCTTTTGACAATGTTGACTGGAATACTCTCTTTCAAACTCTTAAGGTGGCAGGGGGAAAATACGGGGAGCGAAAGGCTATTTACAATTTGTACAGAAACCAGATGGCAGTTATAAGAGTCGAGGGACATGAAAGGGAAGCAGCGGTTGGGAAGGAAGTGAGACAGGGTTGTAGTCTATCCCCGATGTCATTCAATCTGTATATTGAGCAAGCAGTAAAGGAAACAAAAGAAAAATTCGGAGTAGGTATTAAAATCCATGGGGAAGTAATAAAAACTTTGAGGTTCGCCGATGACATTGTATTTCTGTCAGAGACAGGAATGGACTTGGAAGAGCAGATGAAAGGAATGGATAGTGTCTTGAAAGGAGGATATAAGATGAACATCAACAAAAGCGGGCGATGCTGAGGGTATTAGATTAGGAAACGAGACGCTTAAAGTAGTAAAGTAGTTTTGCTATTTGGGGAGCAAAATAACTGATGATGGTCGAAGTAGAGAGGATATAAAATGTAGACTGGCAATGGCAAGGAAAGCGTTTCTGAAGAAGAGAAATTTGTTAACATCGAGTATAGATTTAAGTGTCAGGAAGTCGTTTCTGAAAGTATTTGTATGGAGTGTAGCCATGTATGGAAGTGAAACATGGATGATAAATAGTTTGGACAAGAAGAGAATAGAAGCTTTCGAAATGTGGTGCTGCAGAAGGATGCTGAAGATTAGATGGGTAGATCACATAACTAATGAGGAGGTACTGAATAGAATTGGGGAGAAGAGAAATTTGTGGCACAACTTGACTAGAAGAAGGGATCAATCGGTAGGACATATTCTGAGGCATCAAGGGATCACCAATTTAGTATTGGAGGACAGCGCGGAGGGTAAAAATCGTAGAGGGAGACCAAGAGATGAATACACTAAACAGATTCAGAAGGATGTGGGTTGCAGTAGGTACAGGGAGATGATGAAGCTTGCACAGGGTAGAGTAGCATGGAGAGCTGCATCAAACCAGTCTCTGGACTGAAGACCACAACAACAACAACAACGACAATAACATATTTTTTGTTATCATGCTCGTCTTAGAAATGATCCTTACCGCAGACTAGAGTTATTCAAGACGATTTTAGTGCTTGCTGGATTCTTAACGCAGAAAGTTATCACTGTACTCTCTTTCTTTAGAAATCTCAACAGCATAATTTTTGCGTATGCGTACAGGATTTGAGTGGTACATTGGTCATTCTAACTCACCTCCCGCGTCTTGGAATTCCAAGGCATCGTCAGGAATAAGTGAAATGTTTAACTCATTTCCTCCTGACAACCTGATACCATTGCATGCACGCTGCCTCCAGTTTTGATTAAGTCATCTGCCTAAATATGGAGATGTATAGGTTGTAATGGACACCGTAGCCGCTCGCCCTCATTTGTTAAAACTTTCTCAATCTTAGTTTCTCCTGTGCACATACTGATTTTTAAGTCTATGTCTAGACATAATTTGTTGCGGTACTAATTATGTACCATTACTGACCAAGACTAAACTTCTTTTAAAATTGTCAGAAGCTTTTACAAAGTCTGTAGAAGGTATATGTATTTGTCGGCTAAATTCTGTTCTTTTCTTCTGTACTTTTGAAAAATGAATTTGTTGTCACTGGTTGGTCTGCCGTTTCTAAATCATTTTGTTCTTAGAATAATAATTTCTGAAATAATTTTAAGTGTCATGTTCACAATTCTTAGATGCGATTTATATACTGAATTTAAGAGGCTTATATCTCAGTGGTTTTCTGCATTGTTTGCGGTCTCCTCTTCTGAGAAACCAGAAATTGCTTCTATTGTTTTCTAAAAATCTGATACTTTTGTTCTACTGCTAATATTGGTTTACTATGTGCAGAAGTCTCTACTACAGTGTCATGCCCACGCAGGCCTATTTCGATAACCTGGCATTTATTAACTGCTGCTTTTACTCTTCGTGAAAACTGTCGGTATTATAAATGTACCTGCTCACAGTATGAACGCTGTTTTACTCCTGTTTTTATGCAGCACTAATACTTACGATAAACGTGCTTATTTGTACTGATGGCGATTAAACTCCACAGTGCAATGAAGTGCTAAACTGTTAAACAGTGACACGGCTGTAAGCATAAATAACTGGCCTGAAACTGTTACAAAATAATAATAGTTCTTAGGACTGTCGCACATACCAAAGATTCTAAGAAAAGTACATATTACATACCCATTTCATCCACTTAAGCAAACCTGTTTCAAGAAGACTCAATTCGTCTCTACATCGAAACCACTGATATTATTATTTTTAGAGCTGTCTTCTGTCATCTGGGCGCAGTTTGCACCAGAAAGTCTTGTATTTAAGGAAGTTGCACTCGAGTTAACAAACTACTAGTCACAAACCCGGAATTGCAGGGGTACCCATTTTGCCAGTTTTCTGTTAGAAACGTACAGTTTCTGTACGTTGAGCGCATCTGCTTCGCGTATCTACAATCCGACTTTGTAAAAGTCTGTGGCAACGCCTCTTCGTAGCTCTGTACACGGCTACTGTTTTCGAGCACGGCCGTTTGCGCTTGGCAGTTGAGACCTGTCAAAAGCGCTGCCTGGTGTCACGGATTTCCTTAAGTTGAATGGACTGTGGGAGTGTCGTAATAGTAAAGATTGTTTTAAAACTTCATACATGATGCGGAATTTTCTCACGTCTCTCGGTGTTAATGACGTCATATCTCATAAACTGTGTCATAATATATTTGCTTAGGTACATTCAAGGGCATCTGTGGGTACTGTCTGCAAAATATCTTGCGAATAGAGTTAGTAGCAAAGAAGTAATAGGTTTAAACGCCATGCATGACACGGCAGTTTTTCACGCATCTCAATGTTCATGACGTCATAACTCCTGATCTATGTGTGGTACCATGATACAATCTTGTAGGTGCATTTAGCGGTATACATGGATACTGCCTGCGAAATTCATAGCGAATACAGTTAGTAGCACAGAAATAATAAATTTTAAAGTCCATGCATGACGTGGCAGTTTTTTACGCATCCGATTGTTTATGACATAGTATCTCCTGAACTATAATAGGGGTTTCTTACTCCCACAGAGATTGTTGCCTGACGGTAAGGCTATGTGTACCAAGTTTAGTTGAAATCGGTCTGATGGTTTGGGAGAAGACGTGGAGGACACACACACACACACACACACACACACACACACACACACACACAATGGCTCAATTTGTGGAAACCATGAAAAAATCTTCTAATGGAAGATTGTGGTCACTTGAGGGACTTCGACGTCTCTTGAAACTAGATTTCCAGTACACACTTCATTAACCGATGTTGTGGAAAGCCGTACTGGTTCAAATGGCTCTGAGCACTATGCGACTTAACTTCTGAGGTCATCAGTCGCCTAGAGCTTAGAACTAATTAAACCTAACTAACCTAAGGACATCACACACATCCATGCCCGAGGCAGGATTCGAACCTGCGACCGTGGCGGTCGCTCGGTTCCAGACTGTAGCGCCCAGAACCGCATGGCCACTCCGGCCGGCGAAAGCCGTACTGAAAGAACTAGCTGTTTAGTTTAAATCGTGGACGGCTTGTTTAATTGCTTCTGCGACTTGAAGCAGAAGCTATTCCGCTCACCACTTGGCCCTGAATGTTCTTTGAAAGCCGAAAAGTAATACATTTATGCCCACCCTACTGTCGATTAGAGCGTGTAGCAGTGTTCCTAACAGACACAGTTTTGCTTTGTGACATGATTAAAACATCGTAGTAATGAAGTCTAGTTACATCGCGTGTAACAGTTATATTCTCAAAGCATCTGCATGAGTTCTGAGTATTTGTCTGCACTACGAGGCATGGAGTACCATGTGTTTCCTCGACTGTGTGAACGGAACTCTCAAAATCGTAACTTATTCGCCTTAATATAACCTTCGTGACTGATCTGATCTGCATGCAGGCTCAAAGCTATCTCTGTTTTCCGGTATGACACAAGCACGTCTTCCTCCACTAGCTTCCGTTTTCCAGCAACATTTTCTTCAGTGGCCAACGAAGATAATCTTGAACGGTTACGTCCTTGAGCTGCTGCGAGCCCTGTGTACTTCGCTTCACGTTCTTCATAGGGTAAAGTGTTCTCCAAGCACTGGCGTCTTTTCTTGGATGCAGTTATCCATTTCCAGCGCTCGAGAAAAATTGTTGCACAAAATTACTGGAGATGTCTCTTTGCGAAATTTCTTTATGCTAACTGCGTAACACCGGCTGCAAAAATGGTAGGTCTTAACCACACTGCAATTTCTGAACGTCTACACGTATACAGAAACGGATTGTCAGTTATTCATTGACACACTAAACAGTTTCGTATTAAAAAAAACTGTACGTCAAGAACTGATAGTGGGGGTTGAAAGAAAAATAATTACTAATCACAAAAGGTGGAAAAACATGTTCAAAACAAGGTTTCCGAGTTTGATGTGACATAAAAAAATGAAGAGACATAGGAAGGCCAAAAAGGAAATGAAAATCTTTTATATGGTGAAGGAACAAACTCAAAGGCTAATCCCTGCAGAGTAGAAGAAAGAAATAAGTTGGTCATACTACACTCGTTAGCCATAAACACGGGAATTCCTGCTATATTTAGCCCTAAATGGGACAAATAAGAAATTCTGTCCCTTGGTGAATAGTCTATGAGTAATATTGGTTGGTTGTGGGGATTAAAGGGACCAGACAGCGACGGTCATCGGTCCCTAGTAATATTGGACTAACAGAAAATTGGAGCAGCACTCACAGATACAAAAATATAAAAAGCTCGTCTCATTCGGCCTGAAAAAATCCGTATTGTTGATTATAGCGATGTTGCCCTGCATGGCATATTACGATCCCAGTAACATTTTTACTTCCGTTTTTACAGTTTTTAGTAGTTGGCTGTTCGTAGGAGTATCTACAGATACATATAATAAATAAAGATTATCAAATCACAAAATAAAACTGCAGATATGTCCATTTTTAACAGTAATCAGTGCGAACTATTTGCCAGTAAATAAATTATAATGGTGTTGATTACAAACTGAGGTTTCATTAAAACAGTATACTCCAGTTACCGAAATGTCACAAAAATAACTTAGCATTCAGCTTGCCATTACTGTCGAAACTGACCTACAAAAGCCAAATGTGATTGTTGTTAGAAAACAAACTAGATTCGGCGAAGAGGGGTACTAAGAACAACGTAGAATTAGATTTAAATGGGAGATGCTTTGTGTAGTCATTTGATCATGTAAAAATTGAATATACCAAAAATACTATCAGGCGTAGATTTCTCCAAGTAACAGTGTGTCGCCGACTCCTCCGCTCTGGTGATAATTGCTTTTGTGTTATGGTGTATGGTGGTGGGTGGGCCTATATGAAGTAATTGATGGAACACCGAATAGTGTTTAAAAACCACCCACTTTGAATGTTTATTTCTGAAAGCTTACATTGGCGCCGCTGCACTATACAGTGACGACGCCTAATTTGTCTACAATTAAAAATAATATTTAAAAAATCTAGGCTAGTCTATTTCAGCACCACCACTTAATTCGATACCATAAAAAACAAGGGCTTGTGTACTTGTTGGGATATACGTTGCTGGCTTCGCATTTTAGAATGCCATAAAACTTATCACGGTTAATTTAATGACATCAGCTGCCACCCCAAAACTCAGTAGCACGCGAGCTCGTTTCAGTGTGTTTTACCAGACAGTTTGATTCAGTCTTGACAAAATGCGTGCGTCAAGTATCAGCGGCAGTAACTACACATACAAACATCCTACAAGGCATAGAAACAGCGCGACATCCTTGTTCATTAGTTCAACAATTATAGATACAATGTCAGATTTCTCAGTCGTACGATGTTTTGTCATAAAATAATAATAATAATGTTTGAGAGTGGCTATTTGTGTTTCGTTGTGTAGACTTGTGTTGAACCTTTGCTACTAGTCCCACCAGATGGCAGCAGCAACCTTCTGTACCTCGCGTAATCTCCAACCGCGGCCAGCAGATGTCTCGTATTACGCTACGCTCACATCTTTATCCTCGCATTAACACGGAGACCTCATACATTTTTTAAACACTTAACCTTTAGAACAGAGTTAACACGCCATTCTGATCAACTTTTTGTGTGCTGTAAATTATTGCACAAAATAACCACTTAGACCCTACTATCAAAACCGTGACGCCACAACTTCACGCGTACCTCCGGAAGAGAAGTTGATGATCCATCAACTTCTCTATATTTTTCCTTTTTCTCCTCTTATGTTGATTTGATGTGGCGAACTTCAGTTTTTGTGGCTCGAGCGCGCGCGCGCGCGCCCGCCCACCCACCCACCCACAACTTTTTGTAGCTTGACAAATCCTATGAACGTGTCTTCTCTTAAGTCTTCCTTGCATTATCAAGCTCAGTGTCAGAACTGCCCCTCTGATGGATGTACCTATGAAATGTTAACCCTACTGCGCGATAGCAGTCGCACACGGCTGTTCTTGCTAGCTTTGGGATTCATTGAATGATATTTTTCTAAAAGTTTGCTGGCATTTCTTCAGATGAATAGATTCTAAAAACCAACTTGAATAGTCGTTTGGTTGCCACGTCCCCCCATGATTTTACGAATTTCGAAGGAAAGTTATCTGTGCCTTCCGCCTTGTTGACCGCAATTCTTCTTCGCCTTGCTTAACTCCAATACTGGATCCTCTACGTCTTCCATATCGACTCCCATTTTTTCTTCTATGACTTTGTCAGACAGTTGGCCCTCCTATTAGATGTCTTCAGTGTTCTCTTTCCACTTGTCCCCTCTCTTTTCAGCATATAACAGCGGCATTCCTCTCGCACTCATAATAGATGTGTATATGCCCATATGTCTTTATTAGGAAATCAACTAACTTGCACGATAGTGCTAGAAACGTTAACAATTTCCTTTGGAGTTCGCATCCTGCCTGTATTTCTTGTGTAATGAAAATTGTTACTGGGTACTGACTCAAAACGTGGGCCACAATAACTAATTATAAATATACTCCTTTTTTATTTTACCAGTTATGGGACTGCTGTTATGTATGAAGTTCTGTGGTAATCTTTTCCTCGGCTTCATATAACCACAATACTTTTTCTGGCCTACTGGAATCTCCAGTTTCTTATCGTTGTGCTAGAAGTCGCTTTTGTGTTTGTGTTATAGTTGTATGAATGAATGTCTGCGGTGGTTCATACTGGTTGGCATATAATTTCTGTCGTCGTAGATCACTTTTTCTAAAGCTTTGATTATAGTTACTGTGCAATCTTCGCTTCTTATTGAGGTGGCTGTGGGAGGTTATCCATCTCCATATGGTGACGATTCACATTTAGAATTTTACTAGAAGTTATACACACTTAATCTATGTATAAATGCGCTTAATTGTGAGGTCGTCGATAGTAGTGTAAACACTTGCCAAAAGTCCTGATCGCGTACGATGCTCACAATTCCGCTTCCGGAACAATAGAAATTAATATAGAGAGCGACAATGAAAACGTAGGTGAGACGTTCAGTTGTCAGCTACAAACCTGTGTCCTTAACTATCTCCAATGGTACCACCACCTGAAGATAGATAGAATTAAGCGCATTTCATTTGTCTTGCAAATGCTGAAAATTGTACGAGATTTCGCCTTCTGTCTGTTCAGTTTATTGTATACTGTAAAGCAAATTACCTGTTCATAAGCAGTGTCGTAAAAGACTGCACTTTTTTGTTTTAGGTATGTGGTTCACGTCTGTTAACTTGTCCAGAATTGCAGCATATGCGTAAGTAGTTCACATTTTTGATTTTTCTTGTTGAAGATATTAAAAGAAATGTACTACGTCGTGTAATTGTCTCTCATACGATCTCAAGCAAAGTACAGAGTTGAACTTCTGTTGAGTTATGTTAAAATATCAAGAACGTAATGAGCAGCTGTTCAAACCATAACAGTGCTGAGTATATACTCCAAATTATCATAATTATCCTCATCATCAGTAGATAGAGTTAGTAATCGCGTCAGGCAGGGATATTGTCTTGCCTTTGTCTTGGAATATGCACCAAGTGCTCATGATTGCTTGTGCGATAGACTGCCGTCTGTTACTGGGTCGTGTACTTTTTCATATCCGTTCACGACCCTTGGAAACGGACATTCATGTCTGTCGTAGTCAAGTTAGATTACAGCTCGTCTTGTTTGCAAATGTTCCCACTTTCAGCTTTTAGACGTCATTTGGACTTTTTACGTCTATGACTTTTTTTTGCCGGCTAGAGTGGCTGATCGGTTCCAGGCGCTACAGTCGGGAACCGCGTGACCGCTACGGTCGCAGGTTCGAATCCTGCCTCGGTCATGGATGTGTGTGATGTCCTTAGGTTAGTTACGTTTAAGTAGTTCTAAGGTCTAGGGGACTGATGACCTCAGCAGTTAAGTCCCATAGTGCTCAGAGCCATTTTTTATCTATGACTTTTTATTACCTTAATTCTTTAGAACTTAGAGTTCATTCATTTACAGAAACTGATATGCCTGTAGAGTGTTTCGCAAGGCCCTTGTGTTTCATAAAGAACGTTTGAAAGAGTAATTCATGAAGTTTCAGATACCGTCTCTAACTTACCCATGTCGCTGTGACAGAGCAGCAGCGTCAGTTGGGAAGAAAATAACTATTGCATGGCATTTTCTGCGTTCGTGTATTTATTATAGCTGAGCTGAGGAGTCTGTGCGATTTGCGTTGCGTATTTATGTCGTTAACAAGTCACCAACAACAAAGTGTTGTAACATATCTCTTCCAAACCGGGAAGATCCGCTTGTCGGAAAAGTAATTATTCGATCAATATTTCAATTGAGAGAGCAATTTTACGGGCGTTACTTGCAGTGAGAGCTACCGTAGCAGAGCGAGAGCGAGCTTGCTGTTAGTTTTCGGGGCATGGCTCTGAGCACTATGGGACTCAACTTCCGAGGTCATTAGTCCCCTAGAACTTAAAACTACTTAAACCTAACTAACCTACGGACATCACAAACATCCATGCCCGAGGCAGGATTCGAACCTGCGACCGTAGCGGTCTTGCGGTTCCAGACTGCAGCGCCTTTAACCGCACGGCCATTTCGGGGCATGTAGGGGATTTCCGTCGATCCCGGCGGTTGTATGATAATTGGAGGATTTCGATGAACGGTGAAAACTATGCTGAAATTTTGGGGGTTCATGGTCGTACTTTTATTGAGTGAGTTTCTTGTGTCACAGAAACTATTCTGATTACCAATTTGCAAAATAAGGCAAAGAGAATTTCTACCAGGTGGCAGCACCATGCGGAGAGTGGATTTTTTCAGTAGATGAGCGAAATCATTGTGCAGCCACCGCTTTGGTTAGATAACAGCTCGCAAGTGCTCAGCAGTTTTGAGAGTCATCCTGAACCCGCGAACCCAGTGATGTGGTCTTCGACCCTTGTGTAATGAAGAAGATACATACATCAGCAAAAGTTTTGCATTATCTCGATATGGCGTGCAGGTGTGTTGTTAGTGTGGCTGTACCTGTACGATCGTAGGGCTACCCGTGACGTTGTTTGCAAGAATACACACAGTCACTATGAGCGCTGCCTACGTGCAGAATGCCACACTCGAATGGATTGCAGCATTTCACTTTAAGGTAAAGCACCAGTAGTGACGCATTAGAGATGTCTGCGGAACAGTAAAGTGAACATCAGTCATGCCACGGAGTGATCGGGTCCACATCATCACCTTGCGCACAGAACGCTTGTCAACAAGGAGAGTCGCTCGGCGTGTGCACCGCGGTCAACGTGATGCGGTGCGGACATGGAATCAGCTCCAAATGATTGGTAGTGTTGAGGACTTACACCGCGCAGGCTGTACGCATAAGAAGAGCCGGCCGAAGTGGCCGTGCGGTTAAAGGCGCTGCAGTCTGGAACAGCAGGACCGCTACGGTCGCAGGTTCGAATCCTGCCTCGGGCATGGATGTTTGTGATGTCCTTAGGTTAGGTTTAACTAGTTCTAAGTTCTAGGTGACTAATGACCTCAGAAGTTGAGTCCCATAGTGCTCAGAGCCATTTGAACCATTTTTTTGTACGCCTAAGACATGTGAACAGGATATATACGACTTTTTAGAACTGAATTCAGCGTTCGAAGAGGCTACGGGAAGTGATGTATCGCATCAAACAGTTGATTGCATGACGAAATGTGCATTTCTGAGGACCATGGAGAGCACCACAATACTATGCACTCCGTTACCGATGAGCAAGATACCTTGTGGGATGGACGCTCCAGGGCTGGGGTGATGTTTTCGGACGGAACTCGGATCTGTTTGTACCCTGATAATCGCAGATAACTTGTACGGAGACAACGTGGCAATATTGAACGCCCCCAACAGTGTGTCGTACATGTGCAGTAACATTACATGGGCCCACCGTACACTTCTCGTGGTTGTTGAGGGCAGTCGCACTGAATCTACTGTACAGGAACGAAATTCTACAACCAATAATGGGACTGTACCACTAACATTTTGGGGATGATTTCATCTTGATATCTGGATAATTCGCGTGCTCATCCTGCTGTTTTCATGCTGCGTTCCCTCAACATGCTAGGGTCATTAGAACAGCCTTCTCGCCCGACATGAACGCAATCGAACATGTGTGGGATCGATTGAAACGATCTCTTTTTGGACGTCGACAACGACCACGTACACCACGCGATTTACATTTTAAGTGTGGGACAATTTGGACCAGAGGGCATCATGATCTCATTGGTGCTATGTCACGACGGATTCGAGGCTGTATCCGGGCAAGGGGATGTTCCACCACGCATTGACGTTGCTCAGGAGCGCAGCGAGAAATCCCCCGTGGGAACCAGACGATTTTATCGTTACACAAATGTTTTGTTCGTTTGTTTTGGTGAACCTTGGCACATAACAAATGAATATACGCCGGTGGTTTGATAAGTCTGGTAAAAAAGCAATAAAACTGTTTGTTTCGCAAACAACTTACCTTTCTTATCGACGTAGTGTTCTTTGTGGGATATACAAATGGTCCAGAGATCCTCCAGCTTTTTCATCCCATCGGAAAAATAGGTTGTCTGATTCTGGGAAATACTCATTGACTGCAACTATCAGTTGCTCATTTGCTGAAAATTTCTTACCAGCAAGCCAGAGTTTTAAGTTAGGGAACAGGAAGAAATCACTTGGTGCTATATCTGGTGAACAGAGTGGATGAGGAACCATTTCAAAGCACAGTTTATGCACTTTCGCCATTGTTATCACTGATGAATGGGGTGGGGCATTGTCCTGGTTAAAGAACACTTTTTGTGTGCCAACCTTGGTCTTTTTTCAGCAAACGCAAGTTTCAAACTATCCAAAAATGTAGCATAATAGGATCCAGTTACAATGGCGCGTTTTTCCAAGTAATCTATGAGAATTATTCCTTGGGAGTTCGGAAAAACAGTGGCCATCAACTTACCAATTGATAAAATGGTCTTTGCCTTCTTCGGTGCACTTTCACCAGCCTTTGTCCATTGTTTTGACTGCCGTTTTGACTCTGTTGTGTAATGATGGATCCAGGTTTCATCAAAAGTCACAAATCTTCGCAAAAAGTCGTGCGGATTGCGATTAAACATCACCAGTCGTTGTGCTGAAGTGGTGTGCCGGGTGTGTTTATGGTCGACTGTGAGCAATCTCGATGGCTGTCAACTATGAAGTGTACACTGTACATTGTTGAAGTTCTTTATACGATCCTTGGAACAATCAAGCATTACCAACCATGAAGGCTCAACAAAAATGTCCCATTCTTTCCTGGAAATTTACCAGACTCATCAAACGACTGTCGTACACGCATCACTCGGAGGCAATTTTGTCTTTTCTGTGCCACGAATTTCGAAATAAAGGGGTGATTCAAAGCTTTTGTTACACACTCTATGAGTAGGCAGGCAGGACCTGCTCAAGGAATGTTACCTGCAGTTACCGCGTTTGGAAGCCGTACGCCGTCCTTCCGGCAAAGGCACACGTGATTTCATGTCTGCAGCTTTTCTGGAGCGGTAGTATTAAAGAAGAAAGTTGAGAGTACAGTGATTTAGCTCAAGCGAGTGTTATTATTTGACAGCAGACTTTTATTGTGTCCAGGTGCTAGTAGCCCTTCACTTCTACTTTGGGGATGTTGCTTATTACCTGCAATTGACATACCACCTTCAATGATAAGCCCGGTCGTACTAACAGTTCGTGTTAATCGATACTGAAGGAAAAAGTGGTGCACTGATGGCAGAACAAGAGAATAGGACTGACAAATTACGAATTACTATACCGTGAAAGGGGGCAACTTTGTGACTTAGGTATTACTTTGCGACAACAGTACATCCTAGCTTTTTATTTTCGGATACTGTACCTCTTGTTATCATGCAACAGGTAGCTCTGCGGCAGTGTGCTGTTGCATGGTATTGCCGTTAGTGATGGAAATCACAATTATGTGAGTTAGTCACAAAGCTGTATTGTTTTTAGGCCGAAAAACGTGTTTGTGGATTTCTTGAAAACTTTTTTCTACTGCCTATACCATTGAAGAGCTGACTAACCTAAGGTATATCGATATAAGTGAGTTACATGTGCTGACCATTCTGTAAAAGAGTTAAATATTAGTAACATTTTCTTCAGCCGTTGGAATGTGAAAAAGTTATATCTGTAGACTGTAAACGTAACTTTGTGACAGGGCGGATACCTGCAGAAACAAATGCAACATTTGAAACTGTAGAAAAAAAAACAAGTCTCATTAATGAAATTAGAGACATTTACGAATGGTTTACTGAAAAAGACTATGTTTTTATTTCCCACTACAGCTCTGTTTCTAAATAAAGCATACATTTGCTCAAGATATTATATCAAATGTATCATGGTTTTGTTTTATCTCACACCACTAAACTTCAAAGTAACTGTCTAACAATATGTTCTAATTATCTTTCTTAGAAGATGTTGTGTTAAATATAAGTGATGCGACATCCCTTGTTTCCCGCATCTCGTGGTCGTGCGGTAGCGTTCTCGCTTCCCACGCCCGGGTTCCCGGGTTCGATTCCCGGCGGGGTCAGGGATTTTCTCTGCCTCGTGATGGCTGGGTGCTGTGTGCTGTCCTTAGGTTAGTTAGGTTTAAGTAGTTCTAAGTTCTAGGGGACTTATGACCACAGCAGTTGAGTCCCATAGTGCTCAGAGCCAGAGCCATCCCTTGTTTCTCAAACATTTGCGCTGAACAGATGCGTAAATACTGTGTAACAGTTTTGTTTAACTATCTTCCTTAACTCAGGTCAGTTATTTGTTCAATCTCATCTTGTTTCAATGAGTGCGGGCCTACAATCATTTGCATTGTAAGAAAAATTGGAAAAATAAATCTCACCAAGTTGACAAACTTTGTGACAAATGTTTTTCTGTATGTGGGTAAAACAGAACTTACGAAACTGAGCAAATTTGTAACCAAGTTGTCACTGTGTGTCGTAAAGAAATACTAGGTCAGCTCAGCTGTGTGACAGGTTAATTTAACTTTACTTTACCTGCCTTAGGCTTCGTGCGAACGCTTTGTCCTGAGCTGTTGGAGAAGTTAATTAATATTAAAATTCCATTTTCCGAGTAACTCTCTGCATAGAAAACCTTATTACTATCAAAGTTAAGGGATAATAGCTAAAATTACATGCATGTGGTAATTAAACGTCAGTACAGTTTTACAAGGGTATGTTACAAAAACGGTTCAAAGTGTCACAAAGTTGTCAACTTTTACAGTATGTGAAATGGAGTCAGGCTCTGACACACTATCTTGCAGCCTCACATGTAACCTAAGACGTTTCTCACTATGCTGCGTACATTGTCGCATATCACATGGATATCTGTTCCGCCATGATAACGAACTGCAGCGCAGAACGACAAGAGTCTTACGTACAGTATAGTGTATCGAAACATTCTCCGGTGCAGCTGTAGGATTAAGACAGCTCGGAGTTTGGTTGGTACTCAAAATTCGGCTGTGGGACGCAACTAAACGATTGTTAAGGCAGCATAATATTCTGCAAAATGGCAGTACTCCTCTCTGCGTTAACGGGGAGAAACATTGATGGGCCATCCAACGTGCCATACCTATATCAGCCAGAATTAATTAAAGGTTTTTTTTTCCTTCCTCTCTCTCGCTGATGTAGTTGTTGTAGTTGTTGTTGTGGGCTTCAGTCCTGAGACTGGTTTGATGCAGCTCTCCATGCTACCCTATCCTGTGCAAGCTTCTTCATCTCCCAGTACTTACTGCAACCCACATCCTTCTGAATCTGCTTAATGTATTCATCTCTTGGTCTCCCTCTACGATTTTTACCCTCCACGCTGCCCTCCAGTGCTAAATTTGTGATCCCTTGATGCCTCAGAACATGTCCTACTAACCGGTCCCTTCTTTTTGTCAAGTTGTGCCACATACTCCTCCCCAATTCTATTTAATACTTCATCATTAGTTATGTGATCTACCCATCTAATCTTCAGCATTCTTCTGTAGCACCACATTTCGAAAGCTTCTATTCTCTTCTTGTCCAAACTATTTATCGTCCACGTTTCACTTCCATACATGGCTACACTCCATACAAATACTTTCAGAAACGACTTCCTGACACTTAAATCTATACTCGATGTTAACAAATTTCTCTTCTTCAGAAACGCTTTCCTTGCCATTGCCAGTCTACATTTTATATCTTCTCTACTTCGACCATCATCAGTTATTTTGCTCCCCAAATAGCAAAACTCCTTTACTACTTTAAGTGTCTCATTTCCTAATCTAATTCCCTCAGCATCACCCGACTTAATTCGACTACATTCCATTAACCTCGTTTTGCTTTTGTTGATGTTCATCTTATATCCTCCTTTCAAGACACTGTCCATTCCGTTCAACTGCTCTTCCAAGTCCTTTGCTGTCTCTGATAGAATTACAATGTCATCGGCAAACCTCAAAGTTTTCATTTCTTCTCCATGGATTTTAATACCTACTCCAAATTTTTCTTTTGTTTCCTTTACTGCTTGCTCAATATACAGATCGAATAACATCGGGGAGAGGCTACAACCCTGTCTCACCCGCCTTCCCAACCACTGCTTCCCTTTCATGCCCCTCGACTCTTATAACTGCCATCTGGTTTCTATACAAATTGTAAATAGCCTTTCGCTCCCTGTAATTTACCCCTGCCACCTTCAGAATTTGAAAGAGAGTATTCCAGTCAACATTGTCAAACGCTTTCTCTAAGTCTACAAATGCTAGAAACGTAGGTTTGCCTTTCCTTAATCTTTCTTCTAAGATAAGTCGGAAGGTCAGTTTTGCCTCACGTGTTCCAGTATTTCTACGGAATCCAAACTGATCTTCCCCGAGGTCGGCTTCTACCAGTTTTTCCATTCGTCTGTAAAGAATTCGCGTTAGTATTTTGCAGCAGTAACTTATTAAAGTGATAGTTCAGTAATTTTCACATCTGTCAACACCTGCTTTCTTTGGGATTGGAATTATTATATTCTTCTTGAAGTCTGAGGGTATTTCGCCTGTCTCATACATCTTGCTCACCAGATGGTGAGTCGAAACAAGGCCCCGGGAGTAGACAACATTCCATTAGAACTACTGATGGCCTTGGGAGAGCCAGTCCTGACAAAACTCTCTGATGTAGTCTGTGCATTACGCGTACCTAGACATCCATCGACGCTTATATGTATAGTTTCTGTGAGAGACTCAGCAGGCAGGTTTTTAAAATAGTTGTCTTTCCAAAATCTGAAAATAAATCATTGTCTATTACACATAACAATGAAGTGTGCTTGAGCCTTGAACAACCACAATTTTTCTTGTTTTACTACCCACACATGTTTTGGAGAAGCTGCTTCATCTTCAGTGGGTTTTTGTGCGAAACATGTATGGGAAGTAAAACAAGAAAAATTATTGTTGCTCAAGGCAGAGCATATTTCCTTATTACGTATTAGGAAGCAAACGCAGCCGAGGAAAGAGCTTCGACCACGAAATGACTGCATATTATCTTTCTTAGACAGCTAAAAATTGAAGTATTGAGGGTCAGATTGATATTATTACTGCGCTGATGCCGTCTGAATGTTGCGAACGTCCAAAAATTTTAAGTTTATTCTTTGTAAATCTTAATGTAAATAACAGAATAATTTGTAAACTGTGTATTTGTTTTCGTATGTTGTAAAACAAAACGTGTGGTGCACATTGGAAATTAGTTTTGTAACCGAACGAAAGTGGTTTACAATTCAGTGCAAAGTTTGTGATGGTGAAAATACGAACATCCTTGAGAATGTTCTTCATTGCAAGAAAACGACAGATGGACATTTCACGGCAACCCACAGGAAAATAATGTATAATTTTTTCTGATGAAAGCATGAAAAAACAGTGTGATGCTGAAATGTGAAAAATTCGAAACCGATAACTGTACTTTTTAAATAAAGTAACATAAAACCAATTTGTGGCTGGTTGCTATACACCATCAACAATTTATTTCATACAACAACCACGATCTCCAACCATGTTTTATTTGACAAACTTGCATAAAATAACAGCATGTTCTTCTTTATTTCTGGGTTTTGAATGTAAGAGTACAAAATCAAATAGTTTCTTGAGAATCAGCTTGTGCACTAGTCGTAAAATTTTGTGTGGAATATTGGAGAGTAAATCAGGGGACAGTAACTCCGCGGTACATTACAAGAGATTGTCATTTCCTTATTGTATATTTGCAACAACATAGATGGAAGTTTGTAACATAGTCACTAGTAAGAAGGAGTGGGGTGGAGAGAGGGGGGGGGGGGAGGAAGATCGCGCGCGCGCGCACGCGCTCTCTCGCTCGCTCAGTGCGGGCTATACTCGTTGACATCGCGGAACCAAGCGAGCGCGTCTGCGGCGAAGAAGAAGCCGTTGACGATGGCGAGGGCGCCGCAGGTGTTGGACAGGCTCTCGGGCTTGTAGAAGTCAGGCTTGAAGGTGGTGCCGTGGATGCGTAGACTGCCCGAAACCACGAACAGCACGCCGCCCACGGCCGTTAGCAGCAGGTCCTGAGGCACACAGCAGCCGCTTACAACCGCACAAGCACAGTAGTCAACAAAGACACAGTGCTGACAAAAAAATGCACTATCAAACAAGTCACAGACAAATAATGGTAATACAGGTGAAGCGCCAGCGGATCTCAAAAGGACAAAAAAGTGAAAAAAACAGTAATTCGTAAAGATTAGCAGAAGCTCGACGAGGATTCCACAGAACGACAAAGAAGGATTTTCGTTTATTAAAAAAAAAAGTTTTCCGCATATCCGCAAGAGGTGGCACTTCATAAACCCATCGTTTGTACAGTGAGGTTATAATATTTGTACAAATGTTGTTTACACTTCCAGCAATCGAAACATGCCCGTTATCCATTAACATGACATTTAGCAGCGAATCCGCATTATTTTATGTTAGTGCCGTCATCTGCATCTAATATGATTGTTGAAAGTGATGATGATAAGCTACTGCAGGCTTTCCAGGTCTATCATGGATCTTGGCGTCAATACAGTGTGGCATCGATAGTGACAATGCCACAACGTAGGTGCACGCTCTCGTTAAGTTGGCCCTACGAGAGAAGACTAACTACGCCGACCAGAG
Source organism: Schistocerca nitens (assembly GCF_023898315.1). NCBI lineage: Eukaryota > Metazoa > Arthropoda > Insecta > Orthoptera > Acrididae > Schistocerca > Schistocerca nitens. The sequence goes on along the minus strand of NC_064615.1, from coordinate 677,102,096 downwards.
CGCCCTCTGGCCGACGCTGTGGAGCTTAGGGAGTGCCGTCTCGATTTCGCCCCATTTTCATCAAGAGCAGACGGCCTGGAAATATCGCTTCTACTACCGAGTAGGCTAGCTTGCTATTGAGACTTGGTATTAGTTACGTTCAGTTAAAAGTTTGGACAGCAACGAGTATGTGTTAGTTTTGAGATTATACTGAACAGTCATCCCAACAGCACGCTCTCCTCACTTCTAACGGTCCCACCTAAGCATAGCAGAAGCGCGGGGCCAGTCCTACCGACTGTTGATGTTCAGGAACAAAAATCCAGTTTATGTTTGATCCCCCCTCGTAACTGAATCACCAAAGCCAGTTCGTGACTCACAGCGAAAAGATCCATGTTAATCAACTGCGCATAGTTTGCCTGAAATGCTTCGTAACGTATCAAACACGGAATTCGGTTTCATCTGAACTGTAAAAACGGTTTTGAAAAAGTCTACATGGCTACTTGGAAACCACCCTTAAGTGCCTGACGGAGGATTCATCGAACCACCTTCACAATAATTCTCTCTTATTCTACTCTCGAAAAGCGCCCGGAAGCGACGAACACCTATATCTCACCGTGCGACCTTTGATTTCCCATATTTTATTGTGATGATCGTTTCTTTCTATGTAGCTCGGCAACTAAATATTTTCACATTCGGAGGAGGAAGTTGGCGACAGAAATTTCATGACAAGATCCCGCCGCAATGAGAAACGCCTTTACTTAAATGATTTCCATCCCAAATCCTGTATCATGTTCGTGATACTTTCTCTCTAAGTGTTCGGTAGTACAAAAGCTGCTGTTCTTCTTTGAACTTTCTCGATGTACTCTGGTTATCGTATCTGGTAAGGATCCAACACCTCGCAGCAACACTCCAAAAGAGGATGGACAAGCATAGTCTAGGCAGTCTCTTTAGTAATTACGTTGCCCCTTCTAAGTGTTCTGCCAGTTAAATGCAGACTTTGGTTCGCCTTCCCCACAACATTTTCTGTGGATGCTTTCCAGTTTCAGATATTCTTGGGTATTTAATTGAATTTACGGCCTTTAGATTTGACTGATTTATCGTATAACCGAAGTTTAACGGATTCCTTGTATCATCATGTGGATGACCTCACAGTTTTCCATTACTTACGGTCAGTTGCCAACTTTTACACCATCTTATCTAAATCGTTTTGCAGTTGGTTTTGATCTTCTGATAATTTTACTAGACGATAAACGATAGCATCAGCTGCAAACAACCTTAGACGGCTGCTCAGATTGTCTCGTAAATCATGTACATAGATTAGGAACAGCAGAGGTCCTACAATACGCATCATTACGGAGAGACGTAACTCGAAATCGGTCTAATTCCCATTCAAAAATAACTGCTAACTAGATCACGGAGCAGCGACTGCGTGCTGCGACTGCTCTCCTCCTCACCCCAACAAATTGTCTTTAAAACTTAACCTCCCTCACCTCTGCATGGACAGAGCGACGAAACTTGATGAGGGCATGTTAACCAACCACAGACTGCTTGGCGTCGCAGCACTAGGATACGGAACGACCAAGCGCGTGGCGCCACGCCTGGAGACGCGCGGCCGCTTCTGGCGGCACAGAGTCGCGCCGACTTGACGCCACCGGAAAAGGTTTCGAAAATATGTTCAGTCACCTTCCCAGGACGCTACCGCAAAACTAAACCAAGGGCTTCAACCTGAGTTAGCCGAGTTGCATACATTTATTATTACGATCACATTCATTCCGAGTGAACAAGCATCCATGTTTGGGACAGGTGGTAAAACGCACATGTTGTTCTTGCTGTCAGTTGGAACTAGCCCTAGAGCTTTAAGGAGGGAAAATGTTACACTGCCACTAAAGCACCGTAAATCTGACTATTCCAACTTTTATACGAAGGAACTCACAAGCCGGCCGTGGTGGCCGAGCGGTTCTAGGCCCTTCAGTCCGGAAACGCGCGACTGCTGCGGTCGCAGGTTCGAATCCTGCCTCGGGCATGGATGTATGTGATGTCCTTAGGTTAGTTAGGTTTAAGTAGTTCGAAGTTTTAGGGGACTGATGACCTCAGGTGTCAAGTCGCATAGTGCTCAGAGCCATTTGAATTTGGAACTCACAATTTATAAGTCATGTAATTATTATTATTATTATTATCATCATCTCCAGTAGTATGTTAGATACAAAATAAGTACAAAATATCCTGTGTTAATTTCATTGCTTAGAATGTTATCGGAAAAGAAGTCATAATTTGTGTTTGCACTATTTACAAATTATTATAACTCCGAAAGTATTTTCCACACAAAGTGACAGTCTTTTCTGCTTTAGACACTATTACATCAATCTGATCGCGACCTAACTCGGTCATCCCGGTCACCCAAATTTGCTTTTTCAGATTCCTCGTTTCCGTCATTGCTGCTTCAGGGTCTGGCTCTGCGTCACTGTCATCTGTACACTCAACATTATCTTCTTCTTCACTAAATTATCCATTGCCTGTATTTTTATCAGCTTCTTCAAGCAAATCGTGCATTATGTTACTGTCTAAATCAAGGTCAGTACCATCCGTATTGTGCTGATTTCAGTAGCAAAACACGAGATTAACACTGCAGAGGGCCGATGTGATACAAACTAACTCGCTTCTATGTGACTGCTTGATATTACACCAAAGATGTCACACGAAGATAAATTCTAAGGGATAAAAGGAACATGCCGACTATTAGAAAACAGGCACACCATTAGTTGACATTCGCAGTATTTATGACGAGAGCACAGGTGCCAGCAAACAACTGTAGCCTGGCAATAAATAGTTCAGTCATTGTTAACAACAATGTTCGCCATGAAGATACTCAACAGCACGTGACGCTCATGTGTACAGATACCAACTAATATCGTAAATTTTACTAGTATTTAGTAATTCAATGTTAAGGTGAGAATAAAGACACAAAAATTCAGGTTCCCTGCGCTATTTTCGTCCCTGGCATGGAAAATATGAGGATGAAAAATACTAGCAAAAGCAGGCGGACGAAAAGATACTCTGCCGAAATTGATAAGGCAAAATCACCAAAATTATATGGGAGATGGATTGACTGATGCCTTTCAGTACTTCAGATGCATTGCCTAAAAATTCTCTTCAGTCAATATGAAATTCAAGTTTTTGGCATGTCTCAGAATATGCATCACAAGCTGGGACGGAAGGTGTACGCTTGTATAAAGCAATTTTGTACATGAATTGTTACGATGAACAACCTTTTCAAATTGATGAAAATGAAGGCTTTTTAGGTTTGCTGAAAGTCATTGTACGTTCCTGCAAAGTGCCGTCAAGCCATACTTGCAAGAGGATGCTGGAAAACAAGTTTGAAGTTACTTGGAACTATTTCTAAAATAAAATTCAGGACGTGGACAATTTAACACTCTTGGCAGATATTTTGACAGACACAACAGAACGTAAAAGTGTTCTCGGAATTACCGTTCATTATTTTGAAAGCAATAAAAGGGAAACGGCTACTCTTGATATCTAAGAATTAACAGAGTGACAGATTATGTTTTGAACATGTGATTACAGAGTTGTAATGAAGGGGGTGGGGCTTCAGTAGCAGGAAATATGGGTAGTGGTTAGTGATTCAGGAGCAGTTATGGTTAAACGAGTAGAATCAGCGTTTGAAAGAAGTCGTATATCATGTTTTGCGGGTAGGAAAAATCTATTGAAAAGCTTGACCAACTGTCTGTATTGATTACTGCTGTGAAAATGATTGTAGTGTGATCGAATGAAAGTGTAGTGGCAGCTGATGAGCTAAGAAGAGAATTAGACTTCACACTAACTCAACTAATATCCATTAGATCAGGCCTGGCCAACATTACACCGGACATCTATCACACCGTGTCAGAAATTACGAGGGGGCCGGCCGCGGTGGCCGAGCGGTTCTAGGCGATTCGGTCCGAAACCACGCGGCTGCTGCGGTCGCAGGTTCGAATCCAGCCTCGGGCATGGATGTGTGTGATGTCCTTAGGGTAGTTAGGTTTAAGTAGTTCTAAGTCTAGGGGACTGATGACAGATGTTAAGTCCCATAGTGCTTAGAGCCATTTGAAATAACGAGGTACATCAGTAGCGAAAAGTGAAAGTGGTGTGACAAATAAATCGAAATCCACCTTCGATCGTGCAATGTCATGCAGTTTCTTTGAGAACTTGTGATGAGATATTGCAATTACTGAAACTTGTTCAGTCATATCTGGTCCACAAATGACTGCCTTGAGTTATGGAAAATGATTCATGTTATAAACTTGAAGACGAATTTTCCACAGGATTAATTTTTGTTTGTGGCATCAGTCTTGTCCGCCACATCTGTTATCAAATGATGCTCCCTTTGCATTAAGACACTTAACGAATTCAAATAATTTGTAATGTCAGAAATAATAGATTTTGACACCACTCTCCTTACGCTTAATTCAGTTTTATTCCCTTCAGTTCAGCTAACGTGCAACAATCTTCGTCAGGAAAAAAACACCATTGTGTCGTCTTTATGGCTGGTGTGTAATGACGTTCCAGTAGATGTTTTTCTAGCTTATAACAGTGCGATGGCATATCAAGCCCTTTGCTTGGCCTCTAAACAACACGAAAGTAAGGCAATTCCCATTCGGCACTGAACGAGTGGCTTCCCTACTTTTTCTTTTTTGGACAAGTGCGTAGACGCCGTAGTTCTCCTAATGCAGAACGTAAATGTAATTTAACGCGAGTAGTGTGTGTGTGTGTGTGTGTGTGTGTGTGTGTGTGTGTGTGTTGAACCGGGCACCTAGAAACGACGGAGGGGCTTCGTCCCCGCCGTAGCTCACGGTGATTCACAATACCACAACAGGCCACAGCAATCCACTCACCCCATCGCCGCCCCACACCGAACTCCATTGATCTCAAAATATTTTCAAGCTACAATTTTTCTTAGTGTATGATAAGAGGTGGAAGTCAGTTGGCGCCAAATCTGACGAGTGCTGCCAATTTTCCAGCGGCTCGTATTTCACATGGCACTGTTTTCCAACTACTGACTCGCTTTTGATTTGCAGCTGTGTTGTCATGATGAAATAAGAGCCTTTTCCTTTTGCAATTCTCGCCTCTTATCACTATTTTTTCATCTAGTTGCTCCAAATAATTAGCGCAGTACTCGTAAGTTACTGTTGTACCCTTTGCCACGTGATCTGTTTATTATAAGTATCCTTTGTGCATCCCGGAAGATGAAATCGACTGATGGTGAGGAATATCGGTTTCAACATACTGCAATTTTGCTTCTTGCGTTCAGCGTTTGTTAGATCCACTATTCATACACAGCAGTTCGACCCCAGGGAAAGTGCGCATACGTTGTCTTCGTTATTCTGCTGCCCACCACTTTACTATTAAAAATAAAGGAGCAGTCTCACTGCAGGTGTATCTCAACAGGGAAACATTGCATTGGGTCTAAACTGGCCAGATAAAATAATTTTTATGGCGGTAAGATATTGTAGTTCATCGATTTGCATGTGACATATACAAAACGATATATTTAAAAGTCGCGCAAAGAAAAATATTCCGCAAATCAAGTTGAAATGTGCCTTAAGTTATTGTGCTGCATGTACCAACATAACAAAAATGAAATTCCATTAATATCAAAACTGCATCAGGCTGACAAAATTTCACGTTGTCCCAGTATTATCGCAGTAGCTTTTAAGCTAGTGAAATACTAATGCATCTAGTTCTTAAATCAGTATTTCTTCTTCGTTTAAGCAAAATCGCCGGAGCCATGAGTAAGCAGTATTATTCAATTCCGCAGGATATACTGATAAGTGATCACAGCTTTCTCGTTATCAGACTGTTCATGATAACGGCAAATGAAAAACTTTGCGGTTACAAGGCCGTTTCCGTTGTGATACTGGCTACCACAATTGGTGGCAGTTTCTGTTGCTTGATTGCGAGTGATAAACCACTGTGGGACCAGAAATAGATCCTTACAATTCTTACACATCGACGCTTTTCAGCCGCGCGGGATTAGCCGAGCGGTCTAAAGGCGCTGCAGTCATGGACTGTGCGGCTGGTCCCGGCGTAGGTTCGAGTCCTCCCTCGGGCATGGGTGTGTGTGTTTGTCCTTAGGATAATTTAGGTTATGTAGTGTGTAAGCTTCGGGACTGATGACCTTAACAGTTAAGTCCCATAAGACTTAACACACATTTGAACATTTTTTTGCCGCTTTTCTATGTTGTCCCAATATCAGAGAGGTCGCCCCATAACATCAGCCGACAGCTTGGTCGCAGTGCGTTCGATCATCTTCGTCAGTTTTTAAGGGGAGTTAGAGGTTACGAATCTACTGAAACCTATATCTGTCTCGAAAAGAACGTGGCGAGTACTGTATACTCATTCCTCAGTTATTGGAATAACCAGGTAAACAAACAAGAGGTGATTCGTGGTGACACGGGAAAGCAAGATTACAAACTTTCTGCAGTTTCAGATAAACTCACCAAAACAGACATATGTAATTTAACTTTCATTGGCTGTAATTTAGGACATGTGCGAGAGACAAATATAAATTTTGGAATAAGATTTTCTGAACACGCAAAGCACTGAAAAGCGGAAACACAAAAACACGCACCAAATTTGCAAACCGTCGCATGTAGTAGAATCACTACCTAATGACCTAAAAACGCAACTAAGCAGTAATAATAACTCGTAGACAGTTAGTGCCCACTTGCTATAACCGAAATAAGATCCTCTGTAGTAACTTTAAGCATCGAAATTGACTTACACTACCTTTCTCACTTGATCACACAATTTTTTGAGATTATAATCTAGGCCTAAAATTTCCGATACTAGCTTTGCCTGCATGGCATGCTTAGTTTTAAGTACAGACATGTGGCTGAAATGGCTAAACAGCCACAGAACATGCACAATGTAATATAAGCTAACATTCAATAAATTATTATTAAATTTTTAAGTTGTCCGAAACTTGTGGTTTCCAATAAAGCAGCGATTTCAGAGCATAGGTTCCGAGATAAGTCGCTGTTAATTCCATCTCCCGTCCTCAGGATCCCACAAACTCTTCATTTCATGTAACAAATTTAAAATATCTCACAGTCCATGTTTTGCGTGTGGGAACGTCAGCCGATTTGATCGAAGACAACAGATTTGAATTTCACTGACCGACGTTCGAAGTTACACGATCGGGCGTTGACATCGGTTGCATTGTGACCAGGCACGTACTGCTGTACACATGCCTTTATTTTCATACACATTAACCACATTATAACTTACGTTTTACAAATGAATGCTGTTTCAAAACACTAGCATATTGAGGATCTCTCGCATAAGGTACAATTTATTGATATGAAATGTCTGATAATGAGTTACTGCCGTTCGAAGTTTTCAAGAGACGGATGGCACAGAACAAAATAGTAAGTTGCATATCGTCACTCTGGTGTAATGTGCAAACTCTCCGGTTTGGGGGAAAGAGGTGGTATTGGAATAGGAAAGCTAAGATTTGCGCCCTGCCATCGGTAAAGATTTTATTAATCAGATTCACGTTTCTTAGAGCTTTGGGGACTTGTCACTCTCAATAATTTACAAATTAAGCATGAGAGACGGAAATTTGAGTGAATATTCAAAACATGTTGATCATCCGGTAAAAACAAACTACCATTCAAATAAAAAAACGTAGACAAGACTGACGCAACGGAGAAAGAATTAAAAGGTGACTTAGTCTCACGATCAGCCGCCGATAACTATAAAAGAAAATTTCCGAGCTAACTATTTTAGGAAACTTATTGTCAAACAAGAACATCTTCAAGTAAAGCATGTAAGCAGACGAATATACAGGGTGATTCAAAAAGAATACCACAACTTTAGGAATTTAAAACTCTGCAACGACAAAAGGCAGAGCTAAGCACTATCTGTCGGCGAATTAAGGGAGCTATAAAGTTTCATTTAGTTGTACATTTGTTCGCTTGAGGCGCTGTTGACTAGGCGTCAGCGTCAGTTGATGCTAAGATGGCGACCGCTCAACAGAAAGCTTTTTGTGTTATTGAGTACGGCAGAAGTGAATCGACGACAGTTGTTCAGCGTGCATTTCGAACGAAGTATGGTGTTAAACCTCCTGATAGGTGGTGTATTAAACGTTGGTATAAACAGTTTACAGAGGATGGGTGTTTGTGCAAAGGGAAAAGTTCTGGACGGCCGAGAACGAGTGATGAAAATATAGCACGCATCCAGCAAGCATTTGTTGGCTGTTCCCTCAGCTCGAACAAGAAGCACAACAATTCATATTTCAGCAGGATGGAGCGCCACCACATTGGCACTTATCTGTCCGTAACTACCTGAACGTCAACTACCTGAGGCGATGGATCGGCCGCCAGGTAGCCCGTGACAGAGCACTTCATCACTGGCCTCCAAGAAGCCCTGATCTTACCCCCTGTGATTTTTTCTTATGGGGGTATGTTAAGGATATGGTGTTTCGGCCACCTCTCCCAGCCACCATTGATGATTTGAAACGAGAAATAACAGCAGCTATCCAAACTGTTACGCCTGATATGCTACAGAGAGTGTGGAACGAGTTGGAGTATCGGGTTGATATTGCTTGAGTGTCTGGAGGGGGCCATATTGAACATCTCTGAACTTGTTTTGAGTGAAAAAAAAACCTTTTTAAATACTCTTTGTAATGATGTATAACAGACGGTTATATTATGTTTCTTTCATTAAATACACATTTTTAAAGTTGTGGTATTCTTTTTGAATCACCCTGTATATATTCTGGTGTTGGCACTGGCATATTTCTGCTGGTGTTTTCCCTCGTTATTTCACTTACTTTAAACAACAAAGCAAGAAGTTTACTTTTATGGAAGTGAACTGTAATTTTTCGCACAAATTAGAACATACGTCACACAGCTAGCACATTTATTTTTAACAGCGGGACAGCTTCTCCTTAAGTACTTTCCGTAACACATACCGCTGTGTAAATAACGAGTATGAAGTGGACAGGTTGTCACTTCCAAAGAAAGAAAAAACATATTTGCTGTGAATGAATCAGCCGAATATATAACGAGCTGCTACTTTAATTCGTCTGCTAGAATGGCTGCCGGAGTCACGACGATTGATTGTGACGATACCTTGACAGCAGAGACATCTATCGATGCCTTCGAGAAAACCAAAGTATATCTTTGACAGGAATAGAGCTACAGTACCACTCGTAACGTATATATAAATAAAGGCACGTACTGGTGCACTAATTTAGAAGATGGCCGTCTTCGGCCGATGTCGATCGGAGGCGGAATCTGTCGATGTACGTGCCACTGTGACCGCAGACTAAGGTGACTGAAGCTGTCCGACAGAAAGGGTCCTGAACGTACGGTAAAATACTAGTAACTTAGCTTACTTATCAGTTACAGTAAGCCTTGCCGCGTGGGTACTGAACAATTTTTGAAATATCAAGGCGCCCCCGTTGCGTTGACCTCCCCGCATGAGGACTCACCATCTTGGGAGGTATGCGCTCGCCGGTCATGTAGCCGATGAGGAAGCCGCTCATGATGATGACGTAGCCGCTGTATGTGGTGATCTCCAGTATGTACACGTCCAACACCGTGTGTAGCTGAGTTTCGGTGAATGTGCCAATGCACGCGCACGCCAGCGCCTGCAACATGCAACACACGAAATCTGTTTATCGATACTAAAAACAAATATAGCGGTACCTTCCAAGAGTGTCAGAAAATCCTCGTGAAACAGTAGGCGGGTATCATCTTCAGAACAGCGAGGGATGCCTATCTTTCAGCTTTGCAGTTGAGTACAGCAACTAAACTACGTCTTATTCAATCACATGCTACGTCAGCATGAACTATAAACAATGACAGATTATAATGATTTGTAATAAAGCGAAAGGCAGTATACTGGGCGGTTATAATTAAAGTGCAGCTACTCCCAGAGCTCCACTGTGGGCCATAACTGCCGTATGGCAGCGAATTTTGGTAGATATTCCAGTGCATTAATGTGGAACCGATTTACGCTGGAAGAAAACGAGATCCAGTTTTTGGCCACCAGGTGCATATCTGACGGCGTGAATGCAAGAAAGGCGTACAGAAATGTTTCCATATGTAATTTTTGAGAGGATTTCTCTTGGAGAACAACGGTCTGGCAAAAAATACTTCAGTAATGAACACAAACAGTGTCGACCGCAAAAAACTTTATTTCACGGTAACCGGTTTCGATCAGTTTTTTACCATCTTCAGATTATCATATGTGAGACCTGAAGATGATCAGAAACTGACCGAAACCGGTTACCAAAAAAACAGGTTTTTTGTGGCCGAGACTGTTAGTGTTCATTTTTAAAGTTTCCATATGTAATTGCTTAGGAACTGGACTTGGGCAGAAAAGATCAGGCAAGTGAGAAAGGCATAATGTTGATTTTATTATTAATCGCCCCCTTACACATTTTGTTCAATATGAGCACCGAAGACGCCGACGAGATGCTGTACAGCCCATGATTTGCACCCGGTGGCCCAAATTAGAACAAATTTTTTCCGCGTAAATAGGTTCTACATTAATGCATCAGCATATCTATCAAGTGTCGCTGCCATATGATAATTACAGCACATTGGACCTCCGTCAGTATCTTCCTTACAGTTTAATTACAACCACCCGGTACTTACTGCTGCAGGAAAATACGCACATTCAGAGATAGCTTTCGTGCAAACCGTCTCTCAGAATGCAGTCATTTATAAAATGTAAGTTAATTATTCGCCGATCCCTTCTGCGACTGTCTTCAATCATTTGTGTACAAACATTCCTGTGTCTCAGAATGCTCTAAGCTCATTGTAATATATTTTTTAAAGAATCATACATTTTCAAGAAATTAGACAATCAAACATCTAGGGAATTAGTAAAGATAACATGACACACCTTGGCGCGAATGTCGAGTTCGGCGCGCATGGGATCACAGAATTACTACTACAGGAGGGATTAGGCCATTAATCTTCACAGCCATGCGAGTACACGTTTTGAGTCTCCAGCAACGTGATTTACTCCACTTTTAAAAATCGTAAACTATTCCAAAAAATAAGATAAATTCGTTCACGAGCTACAAGGTCAAACACTTGCGAACTCCGTTCCAGTCTTCCCACCTAGGGAAAACTATTAATTGTAGCGGATTGTAACCCGGATGTTAAAAACTGGCCGCTTGGTATTGGAGGCGTACATCACATTCTAATAAACTTGAGTGATGTGATTGTTACCAATGCCGTATTGCCACATAGTAAAGACATTTCCCGAAGGTTAACAACCAACAACTCCAGGGAGCATTGTTGCCCTTCACACTCAGATAATGGTCTTGCAAATACATTTAGATCATCTATGACGGTTCTGTGTTTCACAGGTGTGTGATGTGTTTGCCAACAACAACCGACATTTCAGGACGACGTTTCGAAAGACGTGCGCCAAGAAAAAGGCAGAGCTGAAACAGGAAGGAAGGCGCGGTTTCCTGCCATATGCCCCCCCCCCCCCTCTCCTGCTTCGTCTCATGAGTAGAAGCAAGTTCATTATTTTGCACCACTGGACTGGACATTTCTAGCTCGGGAAAGGAATATGTAGTCCTCTTGTCCAACACGCCAGATCGCATCACAACCAGAATTATTTATGGTGATTTTTGCTGTGCAGCAGAAGTAGTGATAATGTGAAAGATTATTTTCTATTGTTCAGACAGTTGAAATTGTAGTATGAATAACTAATAATGAAACATACATAAATACTCGGACATATGTATTTTATATACCCCAGGTTTGAGAAATTTGACAGTTGGAGATTTCTCATTATTTATAGAGAGCAACTTGTTGCCATTATTGTTGCTAAAGAACACGGTGACGTCATATTTTTGTGAACAGATTAGCTATACTATATGAAATGTTACCTAGAAATGGTATTGTAGCATATTTTTTAACAGTAAGGTCGTTTTAATTTTCTGGTTTTATTTTTATAAAATATTTACATGAGTCTTGCTTGATTTCCGTTTGTGATCGCTACACGCATAAAATTACTAACTTCTGCAGCAATGTTGGAACGAATAAGGGGCACCTCAATAATACGGTCGATTATAGCGTGAAAAAACGCCAATTTGTGCTTAAAGGGGTAACAATATTAGCCATGTATGAAATTCTCTGTTGTGTTCTGTTTCCTGTAAAAGTCAAGGTTAATTTTATCATGTGCTAAACGTAGTCTCAGGTCCAGAAGTTCATATGTTGATTTTCTGTTTCATATGTAAATTTAATTTTAGCAGTTGATTTCTCACTAATCAGTTTCACGTACTCCACACCTCTCTTTAATACAATAATGGTATTATCGACATATCATCTGTAGAAATAAATGTTATTTGCTAAAGTGTTGTTGGAATTTAAAAAATGCTTTTCAGAGACGTTAATGGAGATGTCAGCTTGAAATCCAGCAGGGCAGTTCCCCATAGAAAGGCTGTCCCCTTGTTGATATAGCTGCCCATCGAAACTGAAGTAGTTGTGCTTTGAACGATTCTCAAAAATCATTAAATTCTTTAATTTCATTTGAATTTAGTTTCTTTTACTTAGTGAAGTTGTCTTCAGTAATAATATAGTTTTATCTATACGGATGTTAGTGCAGAGATTTTAATATCAAAAGGTGCGAATATATGGCTAGTAGCAAAAGGGAATTTGTTTAGGTTAATAATCCCTTTTCTTCACAGAGAATGATGTTGTGTATGTATAGTATTTCTCGAAAAGAACCAGTAATTTCTTGGACACGAAGTATCCAGGGCTAACAATTCCATTAACGACTAGACAAACAGGCCAATTTTTTATGAATCTTAACTTGTGACCATAAGGGTGGTGTTTTAGGACTGATGCTTAGTAATCTAGCAGGGTCTTTGGGAGGGTTGAGAGAATTAGTGGAATCAAAGGTCTCTTTAGTAATGGTATGAATGTTGTTATCAGTTGCTTAAGATTACAGCTATGAATAAAATAATACCTTATTTATATTCTACATCTTTATTCTTGATGTCTACATATTTATTTCTTAACATAGTTATTCTGGGTATGAACACATTTCTTCCAACGAAACAGCAGGTTGTTGATACCGTCACTGTAGGAAGTTTGACTTTGTTGACGCGGCCACAACCCCACCTCTGCTTGCACTTCTTTGTCACTATCAAAGTGAAGCCCTTGTAGATGAAAATCGGATAGGGCCAAGTCGAGACTCTAAGGAGGAGGATGGATGACTGAACCCAAGGTGTAGTATTGTTGCAGATGTCGCAGCGCTTGGATGTGGTCTGACACTGCCTTGCTGAAGGAGTGGGTACTCCATGTGTGGACGAACTCTTTGAATTCGAAACTTGATTACAGCACGCTGTTTCTCACGCACCTACATAGTTACATTACACACCGCCATGTTACACGCTACAACTCACAGCCCTCTAGCGGCAGAGGGCTCTAAACATGTAGCCATGAAAAATAAAGATGTGGAATGTTAATATTGTTTGTTTACATTTAAAAAGCTGTAAGAGTTTTCACATAAAAATTCTGGAACATTACTTTGCAGCACACCCGTGTACATTTTCCATTTTTTCTACTATAACAGCACTAAAATTATTACAGCAAATACTGGTAAAGTACCAAGTTCGTAATTTTCCCCTACGATGAGTTAGGCTTCACTATCATGTATGCTTTCTTGTTGCAGACACTAGCTAGGCATTTCTAACGTACAGCTACGTTCCATTATCAGTTACAGTCTTCGGTCCTCACCCTACAACTTCTGCTGTTTGAACAAGAAATACCGCACTTTTCATTATAATCGCGTCTGCTGTATAGCAAAAATCACCACAAATACTTGCGCTTGTAGTGCGACGCGCTTGTATAGCTGAACGCGTAATATGTTTGCATGTGAGACAGCGAGGTGAGCCGGTCCCAGTTCGAATCAGCGCGGCGGTTTAACGACCGTTGGTCCTGCGCACCGGTTTCAGCCTCACAGTGTTTTTAGGCGGTTTTCCACGTCCTTCGAAGAAAATGCTGGGCTAGTTTTCGGTCCCCACGTCTTTTAAAATACAATGACACACAGAAAAAAATTTTTACCTGATCCAAAGACATATCGCATACGCGATTCCCGTTCATTAGGTTAACTGATGACATGAATGATTTTTTTTTCAATGTCAATAAACTTCACCAACAGCCGTATATTTTAAGATATTTTATTTTATTCTGAAAGCAACCAGTTTCGGCCATTCATTTTGCCATCTTCAGGCCCAAAACGCTTTTATCAAAACAAACGAACATACACTTTTGTCCAAATAAACGAACCTATCATATGGCGCCATAAAACACTGGATATCGTGAGTTACAGTCGTTAGACAAATGCTTCATACGACGAGGCTTAATATTTTAATTCGTTGCTAATCCTAGTCATTTGAGAAATTTGCTTGCCTGCGTTGTTATTATTGCTTGTGGGTGTGCTTACGTTAACCCTCTTTTCCTACCAGTTTCGAAGCGGAAAAAAATACAAGGAAAAAAACTGCAGAATGCAACTGGTAATCAGACACAGGTTCAAAAAATTTTTTTCATCAACTTCTTGGAAAATATGCGTTTGCAGACCCATATATGTCGATGAGAAATGCAGTTTTCAATAATCTACCTATACTATCAACTCTCAGTCGACTGTGCATCCTAAACTTCAGGGGTAGTTTTCTCAGAAAGGGGAAGGTGTTGAGCCAAAATAACGTAGTCTGTAATGTTAAGTTGTGCACTTAGTGAATATGAGCCGAATCGATTGGCCTATTACCGTTGTCACAGATAGTAAACAATTTCATGTGCGAGGCTTCCAATGGACGGGATATGTTAACACGGAATGGAGTACGTGAATAGTAGTCTCATTATACCAATGCAGTGGGTAGGTGTAAGGAAGTTGTTAGAATTTGGTTGTTTTTAGTTTATTAAGTATAGGCATTGAGGACCAGATGACGAGTTACTTCGGGAATTACAGATTGTAATTGCTACATAATATGGCTCGTAGAGGAGTAGGGCTGTGCGTTCTTAAACCGTTGGCACACGGGACGAGTTAACTGACGTCGACGTAGCGCTCTACGATTTTTATGACGTCACTTCCTGCCATTTCACGCTGAGGGGCCATCTCGTCACGTGAAGCGTAAAATAAGTTGTGCGATATTTCAGCGGCGTGTCGCGTAATGTATAACCAACAGGAAGCAAGAACGCTCCCTGAGTCACAAGCAGAAAGCTTGCGATGCGCAGAAAGCGAGACGCCATATTGTCCTTGTCTCGTTCAATAAAAGCCCATCTTTGGTACGTTTTATGTGATACATTACACCCCATGAAGGCGGCCGCTGTGGCCGAGAGGTTCTAGGTGCTTCAGTCCGGAACCGCGCTGCTACTACAGTCGCAGGTTCGAATCCTGCCTCGGGCATGGGTGTGTGTGATGTCCTTAGGTTAGTCAGGTTTAAGTAGTTCTAAGTTCTAGGGGACTTATGACCTAAGATGTTGAGTCCCATAGTGCTCAGAGCCATTTGAACCCTACATTTCAGAGATTAGGACGGTATAGGGTTGGAGTCCTGTTGTATGTAATTTTTTTCTTCATCTTCATGTATTCCATAAGGTTGTGGAACTTTCTTACGAAATTAATAGGAATAGCATCTGTAATTTTTAATGTTATGTAAAAATATGTGCGTTCTCTGTCAGGAGTGAGTTTGATGGATTTGTTGAGCTTTTACAAGCTGATGTCCTCACTGATGCGGACACAAGGGAGGAAATGTGCGTTTTAATAGAGCCAACGTCGGAATTTTACGCGCGTCCATTTTCTTGAGCAAATTGTATTGTTAGCGAGCCAAATAAGGCCGACAACTCCGCTGCAGATAGCTTAGAGCAGAAAATCACGTGACCCAGCTTGTGCCGTGTGCCGACGGCGCTGCGTCTCGGGACGTTAGACATCCCGTCTACGCACAGGTTAACGTTGTAGCTGCCCCGTCCCGTGTGCCGACGGGTTTAAGACAGATTATTCTCGCTGTAGCCTGTACATTCAACACTGTGTTGTTATTTTATGACCGCGTCGTTTTCGGTGTTTGCGACAATCAGAGATTGTGTTACACAATCTGCCTTTAGCTAACAAGATTGCAGGTTTAATTTGTAACAACAAATAATAAATTCCTATTCAGATTCAGTTATTGCGCTAAATTTCTTCAGGAAAATTCTGGCATGGTTCCTTGAACGTTGCTACGGTGAATTCCTTCCCCCAAACCTACCCGACTGACCTCGTAGCCCTGCGTAATGACGTCACCGGGATGTCGCGCTCTACATTGTCTTCGTTCCTGCCTAGAATCGTTTTATGTGACAACCTGTTCCTATCGAGCAAAATCCACATTCAAATTTAACGTTTTCAGACTACGCCAGAAGAAGGATGTTTTTTTTTTCGGTTGCCCCTGACGGCAGCAGTTGTCGTCGTTGGTAGGATGGCCCGGATGTTGGTTTCCTGTTGTCACCTCGCGTGGCTGCGATGTTGCGCCAAATCAAACGTGATGTCGAAACGTCTCTTCCTTTTGCTGTCACTGTCTTCGCAGAAAAGATCGCTCTAGAACGGGAACCGCAGTGATTCATTACAAAGCATTATACAGTGCGCGTCATACGGAACAACGTAGTGGGTGGAAACGGGAAGACGATAGTTCCTTTTCCGAAGACACTGTGAGAATTAACACATCTCATGACGTAGAAGTACTATCAGCGTGACATGTAAACTGTTCGAAGAAGAATTGTTCCCAGTCACAATACGCGTTAAGCAGCCAGATATAAATGGCCGCGTGCAGCTGTGGAAACAGTCTATATTTCATTACGTCATCTCACTACCTGCACGGTACTTGTCCAGAGTAAGCTACGTCCTCTCCCTCTCTTAAACACACACACACACACACAAGCGCGCATCCATTGCTGTTCTTCAGTACATCGTATAATCCTGAACTAATCTCGCCTTTATTGATATGGAGTATGCAGTCAGCTCCTTAGTTAAAGTGCAAGCCGTTCCACGTAATGTCGATACTAGCCACACTTCGATTATGCCCTACGTTTCATAAAAGTGAAACAATGCTTCAGCCAACTTACAGCATCTCAAGCGGTGAATATTTCGCTGTAAGTTTAATGCTCTCCAGTTTTCACCTACTGAGATATGAAGACCATAATAAAGTGCATGTAGTACCATTGGGAAGGGCGCTAAAATTATTTACACAGGGTGTAACGGGGTATAAGTGCACATATTTCTATTAGCGACTGAGGACAGTGTGCTGAACAACATTACATCACAATTTACGTCATTTGCCAACTTGTAACTATAGCTATTAAAAGTCATATACATTTAGGTTGGGTAATACGTCCAAGTACATGTCGCGAGAGCAAGTCGCTAATGCTTATTTTCCCTTGGGCTCCAGGTAAGTAAGGTGTTGCAGTGTGAATGAGTGGACGCGAAACGGTTAGTCTATACTGACAGGCGTAGTCCACTTAGTGGTGCAGTTACGACCGTGCAGAGAACATCAGGTCGTAAAGGTTGTGACGTGTTTGCGGGAAAACTGTTCCATGCATAGAAGAAACAAGCAACACCCTGATGTGTGTGCATATTAAGGTACCACATATAAAATTATCTGCCTCAGTGCCTGCAGTGAAACGTGGGCGAGAAGTGTGGTGAATTATAAAATCAAAGTAGCCCGCTCAGCGCGATTTTCGCCCATTTCGCAATTTTTACGAGACAGTTAAAGTAAAACTGCACTCTCCTTTTTGGTTGACTCCCCTCTTCTCATCCCCTTCTGTCTGAAGGTTTACAGTGTCATTAAAATTACAAACTTGGTTCAGCATCTTTCGAGAAGTTAAGCTTGTCGTCCATTCTCTGACTAATTAGCGTGTCATGCTAGCTACTGTCTTACAGTAGTATTCTTCCGAAACAAACTTTGTTGTCAATCATCAGTTGCATACCACAAACAACGGAAATATTTGTACATTTTATTATTGGCAGAAAAGTGATTTACACCACACAATGGCGCAGGCTGATGTTCGAATCAATAAAAATCTTTGATCATTTAACCAGTAATCGGAATGGTTTTAAGAGGTTATTAAAAATAATTTTAAAAAACAAATTAAAGTAATATGCACCTGATAGCTAATTTAATTGTGGACAAACTGATACTGTCTTGCTCTTACAGCGTAAAGCGCAGCACCCTTCCTCATGAGATATGCAGGTGCGGAGAACCAGGATCGAATCCTGGCGGTTTACTAACCACCGCTGCTAATGCACTGACGAGGCTAAATCTGGTTTTTAGGCGGTTTCCCACGCTCGTTTAAGCAAAACCTGGGCTATTCCTCAATATCCACCTCAGGAAATACGATACACAGATAGATAAAATAAGACCAATCCATCACACACAGAGACAAAGTTTACATAATGCACACGACTTCCTTCTTGTAGGTAACTGACGGCTACAGGGATAAGACCAGCAAACGGCCGCAAAAGGTAGATACAACTGAACGTCGAAATCTTGAGTACGGCAGATCTCGTACTATAAGGGATTAACGCTAAGTAAAGGAGAAGGAAGAGGAGGAGGAAGTAGTAGCAGCCTATACTATATATATTCACATCGAAAAAGTTTTGCATCATCCCGGTTCCCAGAACTCCTGAAGATAGACGTTGACTGTGGATACTGTATCACGGACACAGTCCCTTTGTTCAGAGATGTCACTAAACCCGCCCAAAGATGTAAACAACCATGCACGAGCAGCGCCTATTAGACGGAGGGCGTCCGACAGCCGATCAGTTCCAGACATTGCACCAGGAAGAAGGTACACGGCTCGTGTTGTCTGTAGTTCAACCATGCCTAGACGGTCAATACCGCGGTTCGATCGCGTCCGCATTGTTACTGTGTGCCAGGAAGGGCTCTCAACAAGGGAAGTGTCCAGGCATCTCGAAGTGAACCAGAGCGATTTTGTTCGGACATGGAGGAGATAGACAGAAACTGTCGATGACATGCCTCGCTCAGGCCGCCCGTGGGCTACTATGGAATATGGCTCGGAGGAACCCTGACAGCAACGCCACCATGTAGAATAATGCTTTTCGTGCAGCCACAGGACGTCGTGTTACGACTCAAAGTGTGGGCAATAGGCTGCATGGTCCACCTTTGCAACCACGACACCATCCAGCGCGCTACAGACGGGCCCAACAACATGCCGAATGGACCGCTCAGGATTGGCAGCACGTTCTCTTCACCGATGAGTGAGTGTCGCATATGCCTTCAACCAGACACTCGTCGGAAACGTGTTTGGAGGCAACCCGGTCTGCTGAACGCCTTAGAGACACTGTCCAGCGAGTGCAGAAAGGTGGAGGTTCCCTGCTGTTTTGGGGTGGCATTATGTGGGGCGACATACGCCATGGAGGGCGCCGTAACGGCTGTACGATACGTGAATGCCATCCTCCGACCAATAGTGGACCTTATCGGCAGCATATTGGCGAGGCATTCGTCTCCGTGGACGGCAATTCGCGCCCCCGTCGTGCACATCTTTTGAATGACTTCCTTCAGGATTACGACATCGCTCAACTAGAGTGACCAGTATGTTCTTCAGACATGTACCCTATCGAACATTCCTGGGATAGATTGAAAAGAGCTGTTTATGGACAACGTGACCGACCAACCACTCTGAGTGATCTACACCGAATCGCTGTTGAGGAATGAGACAATCTGGATTAACATTGCCTTGATGAACTTGTGGATAGTATGCCACGACGAATACAGGCATGCATCAATGCAAGACGACGTGCTACTGGGTATTAAAGGTACCGGTGTGTACAGCAATCTGGACCCACCACCTCTGAAGGTCTCGCTGTCTGGTGGTACAACATGCAATGTGTGGTTTTCATGAGCAATAAAAAGGGCGGAAATGATGTTTATGTTGATCTCTATTCCACTTTTCTGTACAGGTTCCGGAACTCTCGGAACCGAGGTGATGCAAAACTTTTTTTGATCTGTGTACTTTCACATATTGTTCAGGGATAGTTTCACAGTATTTTGTTATAAGAGTCCGTAATCGCTTGTGGCTCGTTCCAGAATAATTATATTTCGTTTGATTTCTTACCCACATTTTTCGTTGTATCTGTATTGGATCGTAAATATCTGCAGAACAGAGTAAATGCCGATAGTATGCATTGTGTGTGTCTTATTGGGATACTATCTGATTCCATTCACTCACGGTACTTACTGGTGACAACAGTGAGGCCTACTCAACTCTTTCCCGTCAAGCTCTCATTCAGTACTGCTCGTTATTGACCCGGGCTTGTTTTCCCAGCAGCATCCAGAATGAATTTTCACTGTACAGCCAAGTGTGCGCTGATTCGTGACCGATTGAAACTGTATGCCGGATAGGGAGGGAAGAACCGACCGGTTAAAACCGATACCGGTGTTTTCGTCTTGAATAGCCAGCATTTTTCGATATTTGGTCTCGGTTATAACAGGTGCTTTTTTAATTTTTTTCTAATCGGGTAAAAAAAACAGAAATATCAGTCAGCCATAGCAGAAGTGCTATAATTTTTGGTTTTTCTGTAGACCTTCTTTAAAAAAAAAAGAGTTATTTTCAATCGTAAAACTTCCATTGCTTTAAAATATTGCGTTTTTGTAGAAAATAGGAAAATCGATCCGTGTTATTTTAATAGCAATGCCGACAGAGACGTGCAACAGACACATGGCATAAGAACTGGTACAGCATTGCTGAGACAGTAATGTACCTGTTACCACGTGGCGTGGTCTACAACTGGATGGTACGCATATACAAGCAGTGTGCGAGACTTGCTCTATCTGGTCTTTGTGATACTTCCACGCTATCGTCGTCGGGTGCTAGGTGTAACAAAAAACAGCTCCAGCTCTGTACTCTATTCATCATAAGAACAAACTTCATGTAAACATTACACTATGTATTCTTCCGCGTTTGCTTGAATCTCACTGGATTTCGTTTCACGTGGAGCGAAAGCCAAGCCGTGTCCAGTACAGTCAAGTACGATCATAAGGATACGTTTCTTAGCCTCTTTCCTATCCTAATCCGAGAAATACATTTCAGTTCTGGAACTGCCGTATGCTGCGTTGATACAGAGTCGATCAACAACAGAACCCACGAAGCCACCCAGGCACCGCATTTTCTCCTCTTTTGTTATGACGAGCCGTTCTGTACCCCGCCAATGTTCGGCAGTGACATGTGAAAAATCTGCGTACATTAGTTCTGGTACGTCTGGCAGCTTAATAGTCTTCTCATTTCTCGGACAAGAGCCCTTACCTTGGCTCCAAATCAGTTCTGTTGAGTTCATATTTTGATGGTACAGTAGCAAATGTAAAAATGCAGCATTTGTATGGTTTGGCTCAAATGGCTCTGAGCACTATGGGACTTCACTTCTGAGGTCATCAGTCCCCTAGAACTTAGAACTACTTAAACCTAACTAACCTAAGGACATCACACACATACCTGTACATGCCAGAGGCAGGATTCGAACCTGCGACCGTAGCGGTCGCGCGGCTCCAGACTGAAGCGCCTAGAACCGCTCGGCCACTCCGGCCGGCCATTTGTATGGTTTGCTCGATGCTGTGAAAAAGAATGTTTTTCATGTTTCGACGACGCTTATCAGTCTGGTTCGTGTGACACTACATCTGTAGTACAAAACAATGGTCATAGTCCAAATAGAGTATTTGGTTTGTCCTTTTTGCCCTAAAAATTGAATTGTTATGTTTTCTTAATTCAAGCAATCTTTATTAACAATCTTTCATAAAATATCAATAACTAAGAATTTATATTTGAAATGAAAACAGGAATTTCGCGTGCAATGTGTAATTAGAAACTACAGAGCGTGCATTAATAATAAAAAACGATGATGAATCTTATAATTACAAGAAGAAGGTATTACAAATGGAAAGAAACAGAAGACCAAGGTGAGACTTGATCCAGCGAATTATTAACTGCATCCGATTATGAATCTGCTACTCTACCAATTACGGTATATATTCAACGTGCATTTGTGTCTCAACTGTACTAAATAAAGTCCCTAGAAAAACTTCAGAGCCGTTTTTTTTTCTGTAAATTTATGAAAAACATCAAGAACAATCTATTTATCAGCATCTTTTTAATCGTGTTCAAAAATGGTTCAAATGGCTCTGAGCACTATGGGACTTAACATCTATGGTCATCAGTCCCCTAGAACTTAGAACTACTTAAACCTAACTAACCTAAGGACATCACACAACACCCAGCCATCACGAGGCAGAGAAAATCCCTGACCCCGCCGGGAATCGAACCCGGGAACCCGTGCATGGGAAGCGAGAACGCTACCGCACGACCACGAGATGCGGGCTAATCGTGTTCCACACGCGTGTTTCACTACGGAGCAGGAAGCAGATTTAGGCGTTTTCATACTGCGTAATATAAGCGCGATAATCAGAGAACAACAGTACAGACTCTGTGACTGTACACGATTTTTTAAATAACAACTAAGTAGCTAAAGCTTGTTTAAGAGAAACGTTGATGGCTGTCAATACATTAGAATATCTTAAAGTTTCATTTAACGCAGCTAAGTTATAAGATATCTAATACATAAGTAGGCTTCCCCCATGAACCATGGACCTTGCCGTTGGTGGGGAGGCTTGCGTGCCTCAGCGATACAGATGGCCGTACCGTAGGTGCAACCACAACGGAGGGGTATCTGTTGAGAGGCCAGACAAACATGTGGTTCCTGAAGAGGGGCAGCAGCCTTTTCAGTAGTTGCAGGGGCAACAGTCTGGATGATTGACTGATCTGGCCTTGTAACATTAACCAAAACGGCCTTGCTGTGCTGGTACTGCGAACGGCTGAAAGCAAGGGGAAACTACAGCCGTAATTTTTCCCGAGGACATGCAGCTTTACTGTGTGATTAAATGATGATGGCGTCCTCTTGGGTAAAATATTCCGGAGGTAAAATAGTCCCCCATTCGGATCTCCGGGCGGGGACTACTCAAGAGGACGTCGTTATCAGGAGAAAGAAAACTGGCATTCTACGGATCGGAGCGTGGAATGTCAGATCCCTTAATCGGGCAGGTAGGTTAGAAAATTTAAAAAGGGAAATGGATAGGTTAAAGTTAGATATAGTGGGAATTAGTGAAGTTCGGTGGCAGGAGGAACAAGACTTTTGGTCAGGTGATTACAGGGTTATAAATACAAAATCAAATAGGGGTAATGCAGGAGTAGGTTTAATAATGAATAAAAAAATAGGAGTGCGGGTTAGCTACTACAAACAGCATAGTGAACGCATTATTGTGGCCAAGATAGACACAAAGCCCATGCCTACTACAGTAGTACAAGTTTATATGCCAACTAGCTCTGCCGATGATGAAGAAATTGATGAAATGTATGACGAGATAAAAGAAATTATTCAGGTAGTGAAGGGAGACGAAAATTTAATAGTCATGGGTGACTGGAATTCGTCAGTAGGAAAAGGGAGAGAAGGAAACATAGTAGGTGAATATGGATTGGGGGGAAGAAATGAAAGAGGAAGCCGCCTTGTAGAATTTTGCACAGAGCATAACTTAATCATAGCTAACACTTGGTTCAAGAATCATAAAAGAAGATTGTATACCTGGAAGAATCCTGGAGATACTAATAGGTATCAGATAGATTATATAATGGTAAGACAGAGATTTAGGAACCAGGTCTTAAATTGTAAGACATTTCCAGGGGCAGATGTGGATTCTGACCACAATCTATTGGTTATGAACTGCAGATTGAAACTGAAGAAACTGCAAAAAGGTGGGAATTTAAGGAGATGGGACCTAGATAAACTGAAAGAACCAAAGGTTGTAGAGTGTTTCAGGGAGAGCATAAGGGAACAATTGACAGGAATGGGGGAAAGAAATACAGTAGAAGAAGAATGGGTAGCTCTGAGGGATGAAGTAGTGAAGGCAGCAGAGGATCAAGTAGGTAAAAAGACGAGGGCTAATAGAAATCCTTGGGTAACAGAAGAAATATTGAATTTAATTGATGAAAGGAGAAAATATAAAAATGCAGTAAATGAAGCAGGCAAAAGGGAACACAAACGTCTCAAAAATGAGATCTACAGAAAGTGCAAAATGGCTAAGCAGGGATGGCTAGAGGACAAATGTAAGGATGTAGAGGCTTGTCTCACTAGGGGTAAGATAGATACTGCTTACAGGAAAATTAAAGAGACCTTTGGAGAGAAGAGAACCACTTGTATGAATATCAAGAGCTCAGATGGCAACCCAGTTCTAAGCAAAGAAGGGAAGGCAGAAAGGTGGAAGGACTATATAGAGGGTTTATACAAGGGCGATGTACTTGAGGACAATATTATGGAAATGGAAGAGGATGTAGATGAAGATGAAATGGGAGATAAGATACTGCGTGAAGAGTTTGACAGAGCACTGAAAGACCTGAGTCGAAACAAGGCCCCAGGAGTAGACAACATTCCATTAGAACTACTGATGGCCTTGGGAGAACCAGTCATGACAAAACTCTACCATCTGGTGAGCAAGATGTATGAGACAGGCGAAACACCCACAGACTTCAAGAAGAATATAATAATTCCAATCCCAAAGAAATGAGGTGTTGACAGATGTGAAAATTACCGAACTATCAGTTTAATAAGTCACAGCTGCAAAATACTAACGCGAATTCTTTACAGACGAATGGAAAAACTGGTAGAAGCGGACCTCGGGGAAGATCAGTTTGGATTCCGTAGAAATGTTGGAACACGTGAGGCAATACTAACCTTACGACTTATCTTAGAAGAAAGATTAAGAAAAGGCAAACCTACGTTTCTAGCATTTGTAGACTTAGAGAAAGCTTTTGACAACGTTAACTGGAATACTCTCTTTCAAATTCTGAAGGTGGCAGGGGTAAAATACTGGGAGCGAAAGGCTATTTACAATTTGTACAGAAACCAGATGGCAGTTATAAGAGTCGAGGGGCATGAAAGGGAAGCAGTGGTTGGGAAAGGAGTGAGACAGGGTTGTAGCCTCTCCCCGATGTTATTCAATCTGTATATTGAGCAAGCAGTAAAGGAAACAAAAGAAAAATTCGGAGTAGGTATTAAAATTCATGGAGAAGAAGTAAAAACTTTGAGGTTCGCCGATGACATTGTAATTCTGTCAGAGACAGCAAAGGACTTGGAAGAGCAGTTGAACGGAATGGACAGTGTCTTGAAAGGAGGATATAAGATGAACATCAACAAAAGCAAAACGAGGATAATGGAATGTAGTCAAATTTAAATCGGGTGATGCTGAGGGGATCAGATTAGGAAATGAGACACTTAAAGTAGTAAAGGAGTTTTGCTATTTAGGGAGTAAAATAACTGATGACGGTCGAAGTAGAGAGGATATAAAATGTAGACTGGCAATGGCAAGGAAAGCGTTTCTGAAGAAGAGAAATTTGTTAACATCGAGTATAGATTTAAGTGTCAGGAAGTCGTTTCTGAAAGTATTTGTATGGAGTGTAGCCATGTATGGAAGTGAAACATGGACGATAACTAGTGTGGACAAGAAGAGAATAGAAGCTTTCGAAATGTGGTGCTACAGAAGAATGCTGAAGATAAGGTGGGTAGATCACGTAACTAATGAGGAGGTATTGAATAGGATTGGGGAGAAGAGAAGTTTGTGGCACAACTTGACTAGAAGAAGGGATCGGTTGGTAGGACATGTATTGAGGCATCAAGGGATCACAAATTTAGCATTGGAGGGCAGCGTGGAGGGTAAAAATCGTAGAGGGAGACCAAGAGATCAATACACTAAGCAGATTCAGAAGGATGTAGGTTGCAGTAGGTACTGGGAGATGAAGAAGCTTGCACAGGATAGAGTAGCATGGAGAGCTGCATCAAACCAGTCTCAGGACTGAAGACCACAACAACAACAACATAAGTAGGACCTACTTCCAAGGGCGTAACAACACCAGTATGCGTGCGCTACAGCTTCTGACCTACCATCGCGTTTGTTTTTGTTTACGTCAGGTTTATTCTTGTGATGAACAGAGTATAGTCTGGAAGTATCAAGGAAGTTCAATGCTAGATTTCCTTTAAAGTTGGTGGGGGGAGGGGAGGAGGCGGTAGGACGTCAAACGGGCAGACTTGAGGCAGGAGAGGCATCACATGTCATTTTAATTTCCACTGTCTATAGTTTTACAAATAAATTCATAAAACTTCGTCGGCATGACCAGGAAGGATTCAGGATTCACACTCACAGCAGTGGAAGTTCAAAAACACAACAAAATAATTTTTTTGTACATGTGAAATTTCATCATTTTTCACTTACTATTGACCGCATTTGATGCTAAACTCTATATTTATTTAACTTATGAAAGAATGAATGACCTGTTACATTTTAAACTTCATGTTTAGAAAAAACTCAAATGTTATAGATAATTATCTTAATTTTTACCACAGTTTTTAATAGATTTGGAAAATTCTATAGTTTTGCATTAAGGAATTTGTGTTCAATAAGCAGTGCAAAACTCAACGAAGACTATCTCTTAGTTATGACGAAAAGTGTACCTACAACAACAAATGCAGCCAGTAGTAAGTGAAAAAAGATGACGTATCACGTGTAAAAAAAGGTCATTTTGTTATGTTTTTGAACTGCACTGCCATGAGTTTGAGTTTGAATCCTGAATCCTTCCTGGTCATGCTGACAAAGTTTTATGAATTTATTTATAAAAGTATAGACTGTGGAAATTGAAATGTCCTGTGGTGCCTCTCCTGCTCCAAGTCGGGCCTTTTGACGTCCTACCCCCCCCCCCCCCCCCCTCCTGCCCTTAAGAGATTAAAAACAGGAGGAGCCACATCAGACTTGGCACGTCATATAAGGACAAAACTCACAACTGCTATTATCCTGAAACTGAAAGAGTCGTTTTCTGCGTTTACTACAGGAAATAACCGAAATAAAAAACTGAAATTAGCTGATTTGTTACTTTAGTCTACGTAATATGCCTTTGTTAGCTTGTAGCCCTCGAAAACGGACAAATTAAAAAAATAGAAATCTTCAGCCTCAGTTTTCACCCTTCAGCACAGACTACTCCAAGTGCCCAAATTGTGATATGATCCTCTATTACAACATGATTTTTGAGTAGAGTTTCAAAAAATTACAATCAATAGGAGAATACTGATGATTTTTTGTAGTATTCAACCACTGATCACTTTTCGAGACAAGTAACGAACGATCGACGGACTAACTTTTCTTTTTATTTCCCTATTTAGTCTAGTATTTTGATTCTGTGTATCCTGAACTGGGGGAGTCGATTTCTGCGTTTATTGCAGGAAATAATAGGTATAAAAACCCTAAAATCGGTTTTTTCAGAAACCGGTTGTTTTGGGCAGTTTTAATACTCTGTACTGTCAGACTGACGTGAAAAAAAGAAGCAATATAACCATAAATGTGTTGTTTTAGCGATAACCGCCATCCCTTGTTCCGGACCGGGAGTCGATCCTGGGACCTTGCCTTTCACGGGCATATGCTTTACCGTCTGAGCTCTCGAAGCAAGATGGCGGCTCGCGCTCAGTTTTACTTCAACCAGTACCTGATATCCTATCTTCCATACTTTCCATAGCCATATTCACGTAAGGACTATAATGTAAATGACCAACATGTAGCCGTATGTAAATTAACTTACTGACTCGTTCTGCATACTACCCAATAACATCTGGTTCGTGTAGCTAGTAGCTACAACAGCAACAAAAACAACAACAACAACAACAACAAAAGTAACCACTATGTCAAGTGGGCACGCCAGATCGAGCATCCAGCGACGTGTACTTACTAGCTCGAAGAGCTTGAGGCCAATCCTCAGCTTGGAGATCAGACCCATGGCGAGGTGTGAGTTTTGTATGAGTTGCGTACGGCAGCTGTGCGAGTGGCAGCGCCTCTACCCAAGCTGCAGCTGAGACTGACTGGAGAATTGTCGCCTTACGTCTGCAGGCGGCGATAGCCGGGCCGCTTCCGCCATGTCGCCAGCCCAGCGTCAACCAGGAAGCGGCGTAGCCGGCACCGCGCCGTTCGTCCAATCGCGATTCCCTGTCCAGCTCCAGGTACCACCTGAGGAGGTCGCGCACTGTCGAAACACTGGACTCGTACTCGGGAGGACATCTGTTCAAAATCACGCTCGGCCATCCAAATTAAGATTTCTCGTGGTTTCCGCAAATCCTTATCCCATATCCCATTCACCTACCTCTTCCTTATTTTTCTCTTCCAAAGATGCCCTCTGGTAGCGAAGCTTGGCGATCCACGTAGCTGGCTCTTATCTTGACAGTGCTGCTTCTGCTGTACAATTGTGCCTTCTTCGGATTCCTTTTGGCTGTGCTTCGGAGCTTCCGTTACGTCGCTGGAAGTTTCGCTTGCTGCGGTTGCCAGTAGTGCCGCACTTTTATTCGTATTGATAAACCAGAACATAATGACCGTCTGCTTAATAGCCTGTTTGACGAACGCTGACGCATCCTGTCATACGTCACTGGCCCACTAGATCATCCCGTTCATGCGATATTGTAGTGTCCGTGTTAAGAAGTACGATCAGTGTTCCTTGCATGTCCAAAGGGACATTGAATCGTACTTCTTAACAACACAAGCGTTGCAATATCGTATTTATCCGCCGGTACCAGGCAGAGACTTTCAATTAAAATGCCTTCCCCCTGTACGGAATCACAAAATGTGCACGAGGGCAGGTTGTGGCGCATGAACGAGGACATGGGGAGTTTGGGTCTGGATATTAGTCGTGTACGAATAGCCAAAGCGTGTAAGGTGACCGCTCGCCGTAAAGCGAGAAATACGGGTTCGAGTCCCGGTCAGGCACCAATTTTCACTGCGGTCATCCAGTTATACAGCACATGGATTTCATGTCATCCAATTCACTCCCAAAGAAAATGTCTAGGAATATTTGGAACAACAGGTCAATC
The DNA here is from genome assembly GCF_023898315.1 of Schistocerca nitens. Classification (NCBI taxonomy): domain Eukaryota; kingdom Metazoa; phylum Arthropoda; class Insecta; order Orthoptera; family Acrididae; genus Schistocerca; species Schistocerca nitens. The sequence continues at coordinate 677,073,164 of NC_064615.1, read as the reverse complement.
GCAGCACTTAACAACTCCGCAACTTGGTGGGTCTGTGACATATAATAATCAATCAGGGGCTTCAGCTGGATGTGGTATACCTGCAGAAACTTGTTGAGTCTTTTCCTCAGCCAGCTGAGGGTAGAGGCGGAGTTACAAAATGTTAGCCCGTTGTCCTTTGGGGTGAATTAATTTTTATCCCGTTTGCGCACTACGAAATGCCTTAAGTACTCCGCCGTACACAGTTTCGTCTGAGGCCTTCAGCATAGCTGAAAGCATACACTCTCGGACGCAGCCTGCTAAATTATCTATACATATTGATAAAACAACTTAAATTGATGAAGTGATAAACGTATTAAGGAGAAAGTTAATTTTCCTTCTGGTTCCCCCTCCACATCACACCGTGGCGTCGTATTCCTTAGTACTCCAAACATCTCGTAACAAGTGACGAAGTGCAAACTGCATTCTTCAAAATCTCAGATGACAGATTCAGTCTTCTTACTTCTTGCGGTGTATGTAGAACGCTAACATCATTGTGTCACACAATAAGTGAGTGTGTTTTAAATTAATTAGAAATAGAATCACATATGCTTATTTAATAGCGTGTAGCTTCCCCTTTCAGCCCTGTTGCCTATAGCAACTCCTAGTTGTATGGACTTTATCAGACAACGAAAGCGTTGCAGAATCATCTTTATCGATGAGAGTTAAAACGCCAGCCTCAACTTACGAACATTTGTGAGAGCTTTGTGCAACAACTAACATGTAACTCACGTCAGTGGTGCCCCAAATTCTCTCAACTTCTTAATATTCGGAGGACAATAGAATACTGGAGTCCAAGGAGACGTCGTCGGGCCATTCAGATACAGTTCGAAAGCTGTCTGGCGGAGCTTTACCATGTTGGAGGTACATGTCGCCAGGGGATGGTGTCTGAGGACAAACGCATTGTTCCTGTATCGTTCGACGTTATATTCGACCGTATCTCATATTACATAGATGCACGAGAATACTTTCATTACCTGCCTGAACTGTATACTCTGATGGCAAGAGAAATGCATCACTTCATATTCTTTCCAATTTTCTTATGACTGCAGTTGCTGCTACAAGGATCAGACATTTTTTGATCAGTCTTTTCGTAGAGGCATATACATTCTAAGTTGATAAAATGTGCATTGAGCTTTGAATTTCTGGGATAATTAAATCCTATAGAATTAGTTCATGCTGAAGGGGTTCACTTAATTCAATTACCTGAGCGCCAGGCAAGTTGTTATAAGCCAATTAAAATACGCTATGGTGTGCATAGAATCCCGGAACAGGATGCTAGCAGGAAAGTAAATGGAATTGTATTAGATAGCGAAACATTTACGCTCACAAGCACTATTGCAAATAAAAGTAAAGAGCACGGCAAAATCTTCTACAATGAGGGAGTCACTGAGGGGAAATACAGTACTGGCCATTAAAATTGCTACACCACGAAGATGACGTGCTACAGACGCGAAATTTAACCGACAGGAAGAAGATGCTGTGATATGCAAATGATTAGCTTTCCAGAGCATTCACACAAGGTTGGCGCCTGTGGCGACACCTACAACGTGCTGACATGAGGAAAGTTTCCAACCGATTTCTCATACACAAACAGCAGTTGACCGGCGTTGCCTGGTGAAACGTTGTTGTGATGCCTCGTGTAAGGAGGAGGAATGCGTACCAACACGTTTCCGACTTTGATAAAGGTGGGATTGTAGCCTATCGCGACTGCGGTTTATCGTATCGCGACATTGCTGTTCGCGTTGGTCGGGATCCAATGACTGTTAGCAGAATACGGAATCGGTGGGTTCAGGAGGGTAATACGGAACGCCTTGCTGGATCCCAACGGCCTCGTTATCACTAGCAGTCGAGATGACAGGCATCTTATCCGCATGGCTGTAACGGACCGTGCAGCCACGTCTCGATCCCTGAGTCAACAGATGGGGACGTTCGCAAGACAACAACCATCTGCACGAACAGTTCGACGCCGTTTGCAGCAGCATGGACTATCAGCTCGGAGACCATGGCTGCGATTGCCCTTGACGCTGCATCACAGACAGGACCGCCTGCGATGTGTACTCAACGACGAAGCTGGGTGCACGAATGGCAAAACGTCATTTTTTCGGATGAATCGAGGTTTTGTTTACAGCATCATGATGGTCGCATCCGTGTTTGGCGTCATCGCGGTGAACGCACATTGGAAGCGTATATTCGTCATCGCCATACTGGCGTATCACCCGGCGTGATGGTATGGGGTGCCATTGGTTACACGTCTCGGTCACCTGTTGTTCACATTGACGGCACTTTCAACAGTGGACGTTACATTTCAGATGTGTTACGACCCGTGGCTCTACACTTCATTCGATCTCTGCGAAACCCTACATTTCATCAGGATAATGCAGCACCTCATGTTACAGGTCCTGTACGGGCCTTTGTGGATACAGAAAATATTAGACTGCTGCTCTGGCCAGCACATTCTCCCAATCTCTCACCAGTTGAAAACTTCTGGCCAATGGTGGCCGAGCAACTGGCTCGTCACAATACGCCAGTCACTACTCTTGATGAACTATGGTATCGTGTTGAAGCTGCATGGCCGGCTGTACCTGTACACGGCATCGAAGCTCTGTTTGACTCAATGCCCAGGCGTATCAAGGCCGTTATTACGGCCAGAGGTGGTTGTTCTGGTTACTGATTTCTCAGGATCTATGGACCCAAATTGCGTGAAAATGTAATCACATGTCAGTTCTAGTATAATATATTTGTCCAATGAATTCCCGTTTATCATCTGCATTTCTTCTTGGTGTAGCAATTTTAATGGCCAGTAGTGTATATATTGACAGGTTCCTCGGACAGTTCTCCTAGAAGAGTTGTTTCGGACCTGGGGTTAATTACCCCCTGAGAGGTAAAAGTAAATTTTCTAAGGGGTACGAACTAAACGATCCGATTCTGTTTCAGTGATGAAATTAAATTATTTTCGAAAGATCATTACTCTTATTACAATTTGTAAGATACTATTGCTGATTATATAAGTTATCGATAACTACTTTTTATGAGTTAGTAGCATTAATGCGATGGAGATTACAGATTCCTCAGATAGTCCGCCAACTACGCACGTATGTTGTGTTTTGTCCTGCACATCGCCAGGGTAAAAGTGAGACATATATATAAGAAATGCTAAATAACTCTAGAAAAGTCTTCTGCAAGTTGTAGATGTAGTACATGCAGTAGTCCATAAATTTCTTCATTACTGTCTTCGAAACAGATAAATGAATTAATTGGCAGCGTGACCCAGCAGTAACTCCATAACGGCTAGTATAATGCTGTACACAGTATTATTATTATTATTAGTTGTTGTAGTCAGACGCAAACCATTAACAGCCTGCCGGCCGCGGTGGCCGTGCGGTTCTGGCGCTGCAGTCCGGAACCGCGGGACTGCTACGGTCGCAGGTTCGAATCCTGCCTCGGGCATGGGTGTGTGTGATGTCCTTAGGTTAGTTAGGTTTAAGTAGTTCTACGTTCTAGGGGACTTATGACCTAAGATGTTGAGTCCCATAGTGCTCAGAGGCATTTGAACCATTAACAGCCTGAAGTCTTCCAGTTTCTGACAGCTCGGAAGTAAGAAGTGCAGCAATCAAGTGATTCACGTAAATAGGTTTGCGGAGTGCAGGTCAAGCATGTACCACAATGGAGAGGAGTAATGTGGGGGGAAGTATGTTTTGTTACAAGTGTGTAGCATCACTGTAGATAGTCAGCTTTCTTTTCTGAAAAGGAGTTGCGAGCAGCACTTGCGATACACTACGAATTCTGTCGTCATTGATTCGATCATACAAGCCTGCGCGCTCGCGCACACACACACACACACACACACACACACACACACACACACACACACACACACACACACAAAATAAAAGTGTTCCAAGAAAAGGCTTTCATTCTGTAGTTAAGTTAGGTGCTAAAGTTGGTGATAATGTTGGGGACGGGTGCAAAAGATGGCGGGGAGGGGGGGGGGCTACTAAAAAAATGGTTCAAATGGCTCTGAGCACTATGGGACTCAACATCTGAGGTCATCAGTCCCCTAGAATTTAGAACTACTTAAACCTAACTAACCTAAGGACATCACACACATCCATGCCCGAGGCAGGATTCGAACCTGCGACCGTAGCGGTCGCGCAGTTCCAGACTGTAGCGCCTTTAACCGCTTGGCCACCACGGCCGGCGGGGGCTACTAGCTAATGTCTGATTTCACTCAGAGGTAATGGTCTAAGAAAGGTTGGGAAACGCTGTCCTAGAGCGTGTTGTGTGGGTAATGCTACATGCCACGCTTTGGTACTCGTTTCCTTGTATTTGTGGGCGCGACCGCACCAGTCGTGGGTACGCCAAACGGCCTGAAGTGCAGAAGCGTGCACCGAACCTGCGCGACCGGCCGGGATCGTAGCCGCGACTGGCGGCTGAGCCCCAGCTGCTGCCCGCCAGCCGGTGGAGACGCACCGAGGGCCCGCCAGAGCTCGCGTCCGCCCGGGTGCCCGTGCGGCTCGTCCAAGCCGCGCCCGCCGGCGTCTCACACCGTGGACCGTTTCCAAGCACTTTCTTACCTTCGTGTTCCTTACCGACACACCATAGTTTATCTCCGGTGTTACATTACAAAACTGATGGTTGCAACATCGGGAACAAGATGGTTACTTAAAACCTCCACCGTTGCTTGTAATTGTTAAATCATCTTACTGTAACGTGCGTATGAAAAAACTCTGTATCTTACGATGAGTGCAAATAGTTAATTTTATTAAAGGTCGCCTTACAAATTAACGAATTTTTGTATATGAGGAAAAAATATTTAAAAGTTTTTGTTGACACTCGTAGAAGTTAGGTGGCTATAGCACGGCAGAATTGTTCTGATGTTGTATGAAGTATTTCTTTTTTTCACCAGGTTCACCTTTGCGAAGGCAAAGTCTGGATTCAGACTGTAGCCTATATGGCAGACATTTTGTTCAAAATCAACAGGTTAAATTTATTACCTCAGGGACCAAACACAAACCTGTGTAATGTGCAGACAGTATCGAACCGTTTATTAAGAACCGTAGAGTCTGGGATATCTGTTTACATTCCAGTCGAATTGTGCTTCAATACCCTTCATGATTTCCTGGTAGAAATTCATCTCTCTTCGGACGAAAATGTCAAGAACATAATTCAGGAACATTTGAAGGAATTGGAAAAGCTTTCAAAGACTGCTCTGTCTGGTAATAACAATTGGATTCGCAATCGCTCGGAAAAGACAATACTTTTGGAATCCACATGTAGTGTAAATTTAACGAGCAGCTACTCGAAACTTCCTGTGACTTTAAGTTACACAAAATAAATCATTGTCACCGGTAACTATCTGGTTAAGCTTAAAGACAGAGTTTCCGGTGTTGTCAAAAAAAGCGGTAAAAATTTATTATCTGTCTCGTCCACGTATTTGTGCGAAAAGGCTTTTCATTCTTACACTCATATACAAAATAACATACTTCTCGCCGAAAGTAATCTGACAGTGTCTTCAACTTCTGAGGTTTCTGACTTCAAAGTCATGTGCCATGCTAAGCAAGTGGATCCACTTCACTGAATTCCAAAGAAGGCTTGAGTCACTTAATTCGACAATGAAAACCTGTAGGTTAACAAGAAAGTGTAAAATAATTCGATATTGCATACCAGAGCTATTCAATGTGCAAAAGCCTTCATCAACCCTTTTAATGTGGTACGTCTGAAATGAAAAGCATCAAAAATTCGTTACGGCTGTTAAATCATTTGCTTGGAATTCAGTTACTTTTATGGTATAGTAAGTATCTTTTTCTTTTGTAAGGCGAGGGTTCACACATATCAGATTTTTATGAAAGGAGGTCACATGTCGAGAAACTTTAGAAAGCACTGTTCTTTGATGTATCCAAAAATATCTACATGACACCACACTCGCACGACACGGCAACAGAATGGTCTATTGGGTACGAATATATTTATTAAAATTAAAAGGAAAATAATGAAGGAACACAAACTGCGGACAAGAAGCTTGTTGAAAAGTTTCTTCCTTCAACTAAACAAAGAAATATTCGTCATCTCGTAACGCTGTAACGACCTCTTGCATCTGTTTATACCTGCAACAAGCAGTTGTGGTGTTAGAGCTTTATGATAACGAAAATAGGATATTGTGCAAATGTATTTGAACCTTACAATGGTATTGCAATGGTCGTCGGGACACTCTGAGATGAGAGTGTAAAAATGACTTAAAATTGATTTAATATTATTACTTTTTATTTAGAACACAATTACATGCAATCTGTTACGGCAGAAGTAGGTGGTACATCATATTTTTGTATGATTTCACCTTTTTCAGCAAGTATTTATTCTGCCTTTTACGTATTTATGAAATTCCTTGCAATCAGCTCACAATTAAACTGGCACTGTAACGTTGATTCACAGTCCCTGGCAGCAATCGATTTCTTTCATCAAACCACTGTGCCAATGTCAGCGAAAGTACTGTTTCCACCGTGGCGTTGGGTGCGGGAATAGACAATAAATACTCACATAATTTTAACAGTTGGCTTTTGCGTTCAGGATTTTCGGTTTCCTTAAGAAAGTAAATCCACCTTTCTTCCAAGGAGTGTTTAGACTTCCGTTCTTCCGACTCACGCTTATTTTCTTAAAAGTTTTTCGGATACATACATTCCTGAAAACAATTGCCGCCTGAAATCTTCACACAATTGTTAGTTGTGTATATAATAGTGTTTTCAATCATCACCCAATCTGTGGTTTCAGATAGCGTCATTCAGTCATATACTCCATATTTACCATATTAAAAGAAATAGCCGATTTCTCTAAGTAATCAAATACTATGGTATAGAACGCCGTTCTCTCTTTCTCAAATTTCTAAATCAAATTAATTATTTCTGGCTTAGGGTTTTCATTCTTTAATTTGTTCAAATTCATCTTGGATTGCATGCCAATAACACTGGCCGTCTTCCTTTCCTTCAGACGTCTTTGAGTGTCGATTACTATATTTATTATTTCAAATATCGAAACTTCAGTCTTCTCCACGCTTTGTATATTTTTTTCAAACAGAGATTGACTGAAGAAACATGAAGTAAATTTCAGTGATTGGACTATTGGAAATATCTTACATTGTTTTAGGTGACCTGTCTTCGACGTCAAAAAATTGTCTTAATGGAATCCAAAGCTTAAGAAGTGTCTCAACAGAGGGCAGTAATGACAGCCATCTTGTTTTTGAGTGAGGTAGAAGAGTGTGATGATTGACGTCAACGTTTAAGCAGAACTCTTTCAGTTTCTCTGTCCTTACCCTGTATTGAAAAATAATTAAATTTTTTTCATCACGAGTATTTCAATGCCGACAGTTAAGACTCCACCAGTGCTTGATAAAGTATTATGGAGAATATGAGTAGGGCATCCAATTCCTTTTACATTTTTTCCTAGTTCTTCTTTGATTTGGTGAAACACATTCCGTTGGCCGCGTCGATGAAGGCCTCCGAAGTTAGTATCAGTATTGTCTCCACAAAACGCGATTAATTTATCTAATGGAATTTGTATATGTCTTAAAGTGTCTAGACAAAATTTTGTAGTTGTCTCCTACGTTTCGTTATTCAGCGAATCAAACTTCAACAGCTTCTGTTGGATTCCGTCAGTTTCATTAAAGTAATGAACAACTAAAGGAAACATCTTTCCAGCCTTTGTAGTTCGAAGCGTCGTTGCCTAGGTCGCAAAATGAAACTTCTTGCAACTGTTTTATGCATTTGAAAACGGAGTGTGGTACCAGAATATTTTAACAATCGCTGTAGCTTTGGTCCTGGCTGTAGACTGATTTACGGCGGCTTTGGAGACAGGAAACATTGCAGCATTCAGGTTAACGGTACAGCCGAGAGAACTGAAGGACTGATGATGCTTGACAACTTAACAAGGTTGGTTGGTTGTTTTTGGGGCAGGGGACCAAACAATATGTCGTTGTTAGTTCTACAACAGCAAAAAGTAATTTTTCCTGGGTATCTTCTTTAATCATGAATGTAGAAATAGGCTTTGATGTCTATGCTACCGCCAACCATTTTGTTTGATTTTTCGCAGAAATGTGATGCCTCACATCTACCTTACTTCCGTGAGTTACTGAGATAAAACATGTACAAATCTCACACAGCACTTCCTCATCCGTACGTCCTTTCTTGACAAAAGACCACTCTTAAGTGTAATCATCCGAAAAGTGACACTCCTTTTTCCATCCTTAGGCATTTTCGTCAGCTGTAATAAATTAATTAGGCGGTCAACGATAGACAACAACACTTCAGTCAGCGACGTACTGGTCACTACACACTTCATGCCCTATATACCCGCAGTAAACACTTCAAAAATTACTAACTAGCACTTGTTGTTCGTATTACGTTTAGAAGGAATCGTCTTACCAGATCGCTATTCAAATGGAAACTGCCCTATTCTTCCACGTGACGCTGCTTAAATAGTTCCAGCTACATTCTACTGGAGAAGTCTGGTATTTTCTCGAGTGATGGCGCTAGATCTACAAGGTGCTTGCACATCGATACAGGATACGCAACACGCAACGCAATCTGTGAGACGATCTTGTCAACGTAAGCTTGTTGACATAAATAAAAACAACTGAGGCTGCGTTTACATGTTGCGTTAACAGAGGGTGTTACTTCAGTACTTGGACCAAGCTCGTAACAGTGTTTTGCAAAATCGTGACAAAACTGGGTCTTGTCGGGATGCCGGGACAAGAAGATCCATATAACGGTGACGGTTCCGATAGATCGGGACGGATGGCAATCCTACTGCCGCCACTTCAGAAGTGACTCTCTCTCATCTGGTTTTCATTCGACATTGAGTACGTCAGGGCGTTTATTTCTCATACCTGCATAACATCGCATTTACCTTGACGTGCAGCGCATCTGAAACATGTTGCGGCATAAACAAACTGTCTCACTGTTATCGAGAACTGCTTTAGATGCCGTGTCTGTGGTTCAGGACTAATGAAGGCAAATGCACTGACTTCATTTCCGTTTTTCTGTTAAGAGATTTCGAGCGCTTGCTTCCAGCAGTGCTGTTTCCCTCAAATGCTTGCTAATATTGAGGCACGCCGTCTCCTTTAAGTACAATCTGTTGTGGATTGGCAGGAGCCAACCCACGGAGTTTGGAGGAAGCCGAAAGGCACGCGTTTAAGCTCACGCAGGCTGGCGTGAGGTCTGGAACAGGACAAGGAATTTAGACTTCAGAAAAAAGGTGGTAATAGGTGGAATACTTAACTTTAATCCATTAATGTTGAACGTAGCTCTTGTCTGTACATTATTTACAATATCAATAGTAACTGAATAATGGCGCCTTGCTAGGTCGTAGCAAATGACGTAGCTGAAGGCAATGCTAACTATCGTCTCGGCAAATGAGAACGTATTTTGTCAGTGAACCATCGCTAGCAAAGTCGGCTGTACAACTGGGGCGAGTGCTAGGAAGTCTCTCTAGACCTGCCGTGTGGCGGCGCTCGGTCTGCAATCACTGATAGTGGCGACACGCGGGTCCGACGTATACTAGCGGACCGCGGCCGATTTAAAGGCTACCACCTAGCAAGTGTGGTGTCTGGCGGTGACACCACATTCCTCCCCCGCAAATCGGCGTACGGTCGTGTTATAAGGCTTCCGCCCGCCGTGGGGAGGACCCCATGTTGACGTATGCGACGAGGTGGGGAGCCTAACAACAGGCGAGGCTGTGCCACCCGCACCCTGCCATTCGGTCCGAGGGGAGCTAGGAAAAGCCTGAAAACCTGCTCCAGGGTGCACGCCAACATGCGGTGTATGCTCCCGCAGAGAGACAGGAGTGGCCGAAGGGTCGACCTCCATCGGGCCGGGGCACCCGACGGGCGAAGACGACATATGGTCCGGCGCGGGCAATAGTTCCATGTCGGAGGACATCCGGTCACGGGAAGCGATCGGCGGCGCGTGACCCAGGGAAGCGCCCGGCGGTTGCAGCGACGCGTCCACTGCGGGCGTCGCCGGCGGGAGAACAGGCGGCGGCGGCGGCGGCGCGTCGCCATGGGGCAAAATGGTAGGCAGCGTCGGTAACACCTGGGGCTCAGGCGAGCCAGTAGATGGGTCCCCAGGGCGCTGACCGGACGGCACCGTCGCTGAAAGCAGACGGCGAGCGGCAGATCCCATGCGACGACAGAGGCGCAGCTGGTTGAGATGCCGGCGCACCTCACCAGAGGCCCCCAAAACCAGATACATAGCGCGGCCGATGCAGCGAAGAATGCGCCCTTCAAGCCAACGCCGTGAACCTCGGTAGTGACGATAGTAGACAACGTCGCCTGGAGCAAAAGCAGGCGTCTGCCGCTGCACAGGAACCTGATGCGGCGGATCTAGCAAAGACATCAAGGTTCGATGAGGACGACCGTGGAGCAACTCAGCCGGCGAGCGACCATCTCGGGGCTGAGAGCGATACGAGGACAAAAAGAACAATAACGCGTCCTCCCGAGAATGCGATTCTTTCAACTTAAATATCTGTGACTTGAAAGTCCGGACCAGTCGTTCAGTGGCACCGTTTGAGTGTGGCGAAAACGGCGCGGTTGTCAGATGTTGTATACCATTGGCCTTGCAGAATGACTGAAATTCTGCGGACCTGAATTGTGGGCCATTGTCGGAAACAATAGTCTGCGGAAGACCTTCAATGCAAATGATAGCAGATAACGCTTGGATGGTGGCAGATGACGTCGTGGAAGACATCCGGACAACAAAAGGAAAATTACTGAATGAATCTACCACAACCAACCATCGAGCATTCCAGAATGGACCAGCAAAATCGATGTGTAAGCGTTGCCAAGGGGAAGTGGCTTTTGGCCATGCAAAGAATTTCCGCGGTTGTGTGGATTGTTGTTCGGCACACACCATGCAAGAAGAGCACATATTCGTAATCGCGGCATCGATTCCGAACCAAGTACAGTGCTGACGAGCAAGTTGTTTCGTTCTCACTATACCCCAATGTCCTTGGTGGAGAAGCTGTAAGACAGAGGACTGTAAGGAACGTGGTACCACGACCCTGGACTGATCATTATCAGAACGCAACAGCAAAACACCACGTCGAACAAAAAGTCCTTGTGGGCAAAAAATCGGCGAACCAACGGATCCTCGATCCGTGACTTTGACAAAGGCCATTGCGTGGCAACAAAACGTAGAACGGTAGCAAGGACAGGGTCGGCAGCTGTGGATGTAGCTACACGACGAAAATCAATCGGAAACGAGTCGACCACGTCATCGGTTTCCGCATCAATGAACAGGCAAGCAAGTTCGGAAGAATCGAATGCTCTATCCTCAGCAACAGGCAAACGGGACAACGCATCGGCGTTTCCGTGCTTAGCAGTGGACCGATACAAGATATCGTAGCGGTACTGCTAGAGGAAAATAGACCAGCGAATGAATTTCTGCGCTGTACGTGGAGGTACAGGCGTGTTCGGATGAAAAAGCGATGTCAAAGGTTTGTGGTCTGTGATGATGGTAAAGTGACGACCATACAAGAAATCATGAAACATAGTAACACCAAATACGAGAGCCAATGCTTCTTTCTCGATCTGTGAATAATTTCTTTGCGCAGACGAGAGCAATTTGGACGCAAAGGCAATAGGGCGATCATGCGATCCATCTTTGTGCGCAAGCACAGCACCGACCCCGAAATCCGATGCATCTACCATCAACCAAAGGGGTTTCTGGGGATCAAATGGCGTAAGGCAAGTATTGGAAAGCAACGCCGATTTCAACTGGCGAAAGGCGTGTTCGCATTCCGTCGTCCAGACGAACGGAACACCTTTACGGCGTAAGCAATGAAGCGGAGCTGAAAGGGAAGAGGCGTGGCGCACATAGCGATGATAATAATTGATTTTTCCCAGCACACTCTGTAGCTGCTTCAAATTCTGCGGCGAAGGGAAGTCTTGTATGGCACGGAGGTGCTCGAGACTGGGATGTATGCCTTGGGCATTGAGTACTTGTCCCAGGTAGGGTAAGTCATGAGCAAAAAACACACATTTGTCCTTCCGCAAGCGAAGACCATTTTGTCGCAAGATCTGAAGTAATGTTCTGAGATTGGCTAAATGTTCTTCTTCCGTCTTTCCGGAGATCACAATATCGTCCAGATAGTTTGCTGCAGTAGGGACCGACGCACAAACAGTTTGCAGATATTGCTGAAACAATGCAGGGGCGGATGCACATCCGAATGGCAGTCGTTTGAATCGATACAAACAAAGATGCGTGTTAACCACCAAAACGCGCTGGGATTCTTTGTCCACCGGTATTTGCAAGTACGCATCTGCTAGGTCCAACTTGGAAAAATATTTACCCGGGCACAGTTTGTCAAAAAGATCTTCCGGGCGGGGTAAAGGAAAAGTTGCAATCACTAGTTGTGGATTCACTGTTGCCTTGAAGTCCACACAAAGTCTCAATTTTCCGGAAGGTTTTGGCAAAATTACTAAGGGTGATGCCCAGAGAGAAGCCTGCACTAGTTCAATTACACTTTGCGATTCCAATTCGTGTAATGTTTTTGCGACCTCATCACGCAAGGCGTGGGGAACATTGCGCGCTCTGAAAAATTTCGGTTGCGCGTTGACTTTCAGTTCCAAATGTGCTTTATACTTCTTAGCGCAACCAAGGCCCGGTGCAAAAATGTCTGCAAATTCTTCACATAGACGAGAAACACTGTCTGAAGGCACAGTCTGGTTCACTGAGAGGACCTGATTGACTATAGACAAGTTAAGCAACTGAAATAAATCTAAATCAAACAAGTTCACTGCAGAAGAAGAATGAAGGACGTACAATGACACTAGTTTTGTTTGTCCATTGTATGTTGCAAGAAGGCTGCACTGTCCTAACACAGGGAGCCCGTCACCTGAATAGGTAGTTAGCTTAACATTTGCGGCACGCAACGGAGGTGTGCCCAGCTGTTTGTACGTGTCGTGATTGATCAGTGAAACTGCAGCTCCAGTATTGAGCTGGAATGGTATCACTTTGCCGTTAATGTCCAAGTCTACAAAAAGTTTATTGTCCTGTTGACGACAAGAGCGACTGTCCCGTGCAACGTGAACTGACACTGGTACAAAATCACTTGTGACATGACGGGATTTCCGTCGATGTCGACGCACACTATTTGTGGGACGAACACAGTCACTGTTAGAGAGAGTGGCACTGGGCGGAGTGAAATGAACTACATGAATTTCCATGGGCGAAGGTTCACGAGCCTGAGTATTCTTGGTTCGATTCCGGCGCGAAGCAAAGGGCCTGGAATGGTTGTGAGTGTCCGATCTGAGCTTTTTCTGGCAAACACTCTGAACATGTCCTTAATTATTACAGAAAAAGCAAATAGCTTGGCGTGATGGGGAATTCTCACGCGAATGTCTAGTAGCACACCGCGGGCATGATTTTAGCACTGCATTTGCTTGCCTGCGCGGCACACGTGGCTGAGAGCCATGTGGCAGCCGCGCGGCCGGGCGCGAGGACTGTTTACTGCTCCGTGCAGCGCGCCCGGCGGGCCGGTTAATGTGACACACGGTTGGTGAAGTTTCAAATGATTCCTGAGCAAAGTCAAGTGTGTCCTGCCGATCCAATATGTCTATCACCTGTTGAAGGGAGGGATTGACTAGTTTCAAAATCAGTTTCCATATACGAACATCATAAACGTTCTGTGCAATTGCATCACGTACCATAGTATATGAATAAGGGAGTCCACATTGACACTCAAAAGCACAATCCCTAGTAAGGCCTTGCAAGGTTGCAACCCACTCCCGATTAGTTTGACCGGCCGTATGTTTTGTACGAAAGAAGGTATACCTTTTTGCAACTACATTGACTGTTTCTTTGAAATATGCATCTAATGCAGACAAAATTTCGTCGTAGGACAGAGTTGCTATTTCGCGTCGGGGAAATAATTTCACTATCACACGGTACGTTTGGACGCCTATGGAGGAAAGGAGAAAAGGCTGCCGCTCATTACCTTGAATTCTGTAGGCGGCGAGATGGAATCCAAATTGGCGTGACCACTCCGTCCAGCTTTCCAGTGCAGCATCAAAAGGACGAAAAGGTGGTGCAACTGCGTGTTGTGGCTGCGGTAGCGGTGGAGCGGCGGCTGCCGCATCGTTTTGCATCGCACGTTGACCCTGGACGAGCTGTCCCATGGCATCCAATAAGGCCTGCGTCTGCTGATTCTGCAAGCGATAAAATTCGGACAGTACATCTGGAGATTGTGGCGAAGCCATTACACAAGTAAATCAGGGCAATATCGATAAAAACGCGGAAAACCTCGTCGCCAAAATGTTGTGGATTGGCAGGAGCCAACCCACGGAGTTTGGAGGAAGCCGAAAGGCACGCGTTTAAGCCCTCTTGCCAATCCGCAACACAATCTGTTATTCAGTTCTAGGTGTTTAAAATGTTTAACCAAAATATAAATTTTATTTGCTTATAAAAGCGCCGTTTTACATATATGGAAGTGCTTACCGACACCGCCCACTACATTCTCAACACGGTGTTCCTGTAGCTGGTACGCCAGTGGCACAACTGCGGCGCCGGACTGCCGTCAACTTCCATAGCGTCTGCGGCCTCTTGAAATGATTCGAGAAACTGGATTAATTTGTCAACTACCTTGTAATACCAGTTTCCAAATAAGTGTCCTTTTTGCGAATACACGTCAAACTACTTCAATTTGTTCATGCTGCAATTTGTTCAGATTTTAGCATGACGCGCAAAAGGTAGGGAAAAAGTCGGCGTTTAACGTCCCGTCGACATAGAGATCATTAGAGACGGAGCACTTGTTCGAATTGTGTCAAGGATAGGGAAGGAAATCGGCCGTACCCTTTCGAAGGAACCATCCCGGCATTTGCCTGGAGCGATTTAGGGAAATTACGGAAATCCTAAATTGGATGGCCAGACGTGGGTCTGAACCGTCGTCCTCCCGAATGGGAGTCCAGTGTGCTAACCACTGCACCACCTATCTCGGTAACATGACGCACAAAGTATTCCGCCGAGTCTCGACGTGCTGCTTTACGGTAGACAAACACCTTGAGTTTTTCACATGATCACTCCTTTTTAAATAACTTGCGGCATTTTGGGTGTAGCGTAGAACAGTGCTGAATAAGTGGTTGTTGTACAGCAGGGGACAATGGTTCTCTGGTGCCTTTTCCACATTTGCTCCCTTATCGTTAACGAACGTAACCCTCAGTTCATGTCAATTTCAGTTTCGTCCCGTATATTTGTAGCACTTTTCTCCACATCAGATGGGAACTCTGCAACAAACGGTTTTTGCGTTGCAGCTCTCGCGAGACTGAATGCGTAGTAAGAATCTTGGGGGTCATATCCAGACGGTATTCGTCTGCTATTTCTTTTTAATTGCGAGAAACTGTTGACAGGTGAGGAGGCACGTGTCTTGCACTTGCACTGGATACTGTACACCTATGTGTCTGTGCAAGATGTACAAAGCCTTCTCCTGCAACTTCGCAGGGCGCCCGTAGATGGTTCAAAAAAATGGTTCAAATGGCTCTGAGCACTATGCGACTTAACGTCTGAGGTCATCAGTCGCCTAGAACTTAGAACTAATTAAACCTAACTAACCTAAGGACATCACACACATCCATGCCCGAGGCAGGATTCGAACCTGCGACCGTAGCGGTCACGCGGTTCCAGACTGAAGCGCCTTTAACCGCACGGCCACATCGGCCGGCACGGCCGCAGATCTCTTCCGCGCATTGTTACGCTCATCTCCAGGACAATGGATTTTCCTGACGCCGGAAGGTAGCCACTACTATTGATCTGACTATCAGGAGAAGCCTTGCAGGTATTCTGGTGTCGCTACAGGGCGCTGGTGCTGTCATCACGGAAAGCTGATAACCTTCGACTCCCACTACACTCTGCAAAACCTACAGACTATCTACAGTGTGTGTAAAATTATGCCATACCATGCTGTCTCCTGAATGCTTCAGGAGAGTGTAGTTTCCTCCTCCAGTTTGAGGGAAACTTCTTGTTAAATCCTGCCTAGTCGTCGAATATGGGGTGTCTAGGAAACCTGCTTTCTCGGATCGGTAGACAACATTCAAACAATCGTATTAATGAATTTTATTACGAAAGGAAACGATTACAATACCTAACTTTGATTTACGCAGATGTGTCGCAAACAAAGAGCGACCTACGAAATAAACAAGCTTCTTCAGTGTATACAACTCCTAGGTCGCTGCTATACAAGTGATGTAATAGATTTGACGCTTCTATTCAGTTCGCTAGCCTTAGCCGGCCGCTGTGGCCGAGCGGTTCTAGACGCTTCATTCCGGAACCGCGCTGCTGCTACAATCGCAGGTTCGAATCGTGCCTCGGACATGGATGTGTGTGATGTCCTTAGATAAGTTAGGTTTAAGTAGTTCTAAGTCTAGGGGACTGATGACCTCAGATGTTAAGTCCGATAGTGCTCAGAGCCATTTGAACCATTTTTTTCGCTAGTCTTGAAGCTTCTCTTCGACTCGGCCCGACCAATCGGGTGCGGCTCGTGTCCTCTTCGCATAGAGGCCGCTGCTGTCGCGTTGTCGTCCTGGATAGGGGTCGGTCAGCGTGCGATTGGCTGACGTTTAGCCACGTCCTCTCTGTTCTATCGTTCTCTACTGGCGTGCCGGCGCCTGACTTTGCGCCGTAACACTTTTTTTTCTCTTCTACAGATTTTCTGATGGACGTTGGAGTGGCCTTTGCTGTTCGATATGTACTTCTGACGTAATAATATAATAGGACAACGGGAAAGGGGCTGGTCATAGTGTCTTGCGCTGAACTGTCTGCACAAGGCTGCTTTAGCCGGTCGCACACTAGGGGATATTAAGGACGGGCCACGGGTATTTCCGACTGATTCTGGAACACTTGCAATCTTCGTCTGTGCATTACTGGAGACACGACCTTGACGCCGTCGAATGCAGTTCACGGAACAGTCGATCGGGCCTCATTAGCTGAGCGCACACGTGCGGGCCTCTGCAGCAACGGGACAGGCCACGTTCAGGAAGGCCATGAGTTTTCCAGCGGCTTTCACGTGACAGCAAGTTCTAGTTTCTTCCAGTATGGCGAAGGAGTGGACCACTGACCATACTGAAAAACTTGTAAAACTATACCACAAAAGACCTTATTTGTAAATATTTGTTTCGTAAATAAAAATGAAATGATCGTATGGCATTGTTGGCCGGGAGGCCCCATGCGGGGAAGTTCGACCGCCGTATTGCAAGTCCTTTTTAGCTGACGCCACTTCGGCGACTTGCGAGTCAATGATGATGAAATGATGATGAACACACAACACCCAGTCATCATGAGGCAGAGAAAAATCCCTGACCCCGCCGGGAATCGAACCCGGGACCCCGTGCGCGAGAAGCGAGAACGCTACCGCAAGACCACGAGCTGCGGACGTTTCGTAAATAAAATTGCCTTTTCCTGCTGCTGGTTACTATATTTATCCCATACGCGTTTCGCCTTCTCCTGTTCCAAGGCATCATCAGTGGGATCTACGACGATACATGTTTGTTAGTTTTAGATTACTAAACTGTTCACTTCGCTATTTTTTTGTAAAAAAAGTAATTACTTACGATTTGCTGATCTGCGTTTCCTCACATCTGGTCTGGGGGTCGCACTACCACTTTTATCACTGCCATATAATCACATCTTTGTGTTCTCGCCTTCCGCACACTGTTCACCATGTTTGTCAATCCTTTTTGTTGTGGACTATTGTTCTTTTGTCATTCGATACAACTCTTTCGTCGTACACTGTTTTTCACAACGTAAATATTCGGCTCCATTACGTGTTTCATCTTCTTTGGTATGTTTACCTATTTGTTGCCAAACTAACGAAGTATATATTCAAGACTAACTTCTATTTGTGATGTTTATACCGTGTGTGTACATGAGTGAGAGAAATGGTTCAAATGGCTCTGAGCACTATGGGACTCAACTGCTGAGGTCATTAGTCCCCTAGAACTTAGAACTAGTTAAACCTAACTAACCTAAGGACATCACAAACATCCATGCCCGAGGCAGGATTCGAACCTGCGACCGTAGCGGTCTTGCGGTTCCAGACTCCAGCGCCTTTAACCGCACGGCCACTTCGGCCGGCTTGAGTGAGAGAGAGAAGCACCCTATTTGTGTACGAAGAGATTGTTGAAACATTTTTAGACGATATTCCAGTTGTGGACCGAAGTGCAATAAAAACTTATATACAGAATTTGAGAGAGCTTCATAAGAGAGCTCAGAAACTTGGAGGCTTTAGAAAGGAGCGGAAGAAGGAAACGAGGAGTTGTTTAAAACAGTAAAAAGTTGCTTGCATTATGTTCATTATTGTATTACGTATTACTGTGTTACACCCATTATTTTGCATTTCGAGTTATTTTTCTTTACAAAGGATCAAGAACGCCCTATTTCTGGCGTATCAAACCTCAATTCCGAAAGGAGTGCAGAGAATTCAGAGAGCAATTCCGCTAGTGTGTAGCTTGCCATTGCCGTCTTCCCATCGCTGTCTGTTCCCCCGTCGCACCGAGCCCTGTTGACGCCGCGGGTTGGCCGGGCTCCCTCGGGCCTGCACGGCGCATCGCGGCTCGCGCACTCTGCCCCCCGGTAGGGTTTAGCTCGACTGCCCGCCGTGCGGGCAAAGCAGAACGGGGCTGTCCGTCGCGTCGCGGGTGGGCTCGGGCGGTTAAATGTGGCGCGATGCAAGACTGCTGAGGTGTCTACAAAGACGCGACCCAGTTGATCGCTAAAAGCCAACCATGAACGATTCCACATGGAAAGTATAACTGCAGTGAACTTACTTTTTGCTGCTGTTTTAGGGCAGTGTATGACTCATATGGTGGAACCCAAACAAAATCGGAGGAAAATTTTGTGGTGGATTGGGAAGTCGATTCTAAATGGGGTAGGAGATCAGTACCATTCGTTCACATGGGCCGTACTCCACGAAAACTTGGCTCACACTGTCACGTCACGCCCACTACGAATGCATCTTAACACTAGATGTGCAACACGTACAAGATTAAAAGTTTTGGCCTATAGCGAGGCAAGGATTACGAAAAAGTAGGGACGACGTGGTGAGCGGAGGGGCAGACAGTGGCAAGCTCTGGTACAGCAGTATATGTCAAAACTACAGAGTTATACCATCGGAAGTGGCGTCAGAATCATGTTTCACTTGATGTGACAGATGTCATATTTATTTTCGCATATTTTGATGTTTTGTATTATAACTTGCAGAATGCCGTTTCAAGGAAACTAGGTATTGAAGATGATCCCAAACACACCACTCTTATAATTAAATGTCATTTAATGACGCATCAACTATCTATCATAAGAGCCGGCCGCGGTGGTCTCGCGATTCTAGGCGCTACAGTCTGGAACCACGCGACTGCTACGGTCGCAGGTTCGAATCCTGCCTCGGGCATGGATGTGTGTGATGTCCTTAGGTTAGTTAGGTTTAAGTAGTTCTAAGTTCTAGGGGACTGATGACCTAAGATGTTAAGTCACATAGTGCTCAGAGCCATTTCAACCATTTTTTTCTATCATAAGATACAACGGTAACCCATAAAGACGAAAATCATGTGTTTTCGGCGTAGCGTAATGGACAGAGATGTGAATTACAGAGTGGAAGAAAGTAGGTTCACGTCCCACTATATGCTTTTTTTTTATCTTACCGTTTTAACACATTCCGGGACTTTCTTATGGATGTAATACACCTGTGTTCTGCTTTGTTTGATGCTTTTTTTTTATATTTACATGTGATTAGAAAACGAAGGATGAAATAAATTTGAAGTGTGATCAAAAAGTAACGGGATTTTTTTTTATTTCGCGGGTTTTATTCAACCGATTTTCAAATATTTTTATGTGTTGTTGGTATACATGTTCCCGCTCTATGTTCCATTTTCAGCTATTTAGAATAGTTTATTGTTGACAGTCGAAAAGATTATATGTGTTTTCGTGTGCTCGGCGAATTTTTACTTTCGAAGAAGACGAATCACAGAATTTGCATTAAATTTTACTTGATAAATGGAATAAAGTTCCGCACAGCATTCGAAATGTAGACTGTGGCTTTTGATGAATCTACTCTGCACAAGAGTGTACCAGTGTTATAAACGTTTCAACGAGGGTCGAGAAGACGTTGAAGACGACTACCGTCCCGCCCGCATCTCGTGGTCGTGCGGTAGCGTTCTCGCTTCCCACGCCCGGGTTCCCGGGTTCGATTCCCGGCGGTGTCAGGGATTTTCTCTGCCTCGTTATGGCTGGGTGTTGTGTGCTGTCCTTAGGTTAGTTAGGTTTAAGTAGTTCTAAGTTCTAGGGGACTTATGACCACAGCAGTTGAGTCCCATAGTGCTCAGCGCCATTTGAACCATTTTTTTTTGACTACCGTCCTAGGCATCCTGACGGGATATTCTTTGGCTCATGCTATGGTCGCAGATTCGAATCCTGCCTCGGGCATGGGTGTGTGTGATGTCCTTAGGTTCGTTAGGTTTAAGTAGTTCTGAGTTTTAGGGGACTGATGACCACAGCAGTTGAGTCCCATAGTGCTCAGAGCCATTTTTATTTTTTCTTTGGCTCATGCTAAGCCATTTCTTTCGGATGTTTTGAGCATGAAATGTGAAACAGAAAAGTTTGTTCCGAATTTCGACCAGAAATGACGTCACTTATCCTTCGCTCAGGAATTTCTGAATGAAGTCGACAGGTGACGAAACACGGATATACGGTTGTGACGAAACAGGCCCAACCGTCCTAATGGAAACTGCCTGAAGAGCCAGCACCGGGAAAAATTCGACAAGTTCGATCACATTTGAAGGTTCTTCTTACTGTTTTCTTCGATTACAGTGAGATAGTGCATAACGAGTTCCTGCCTAACGGCCGTACGGTCAGTTAGGAACACCACCTCTAAGCTATGCGCCGTGAAACAATCCGAAGAAAACGACCAGAATTGTGACAAAACCACTCGTGGAAATTGCGTAATGCTCCCGCTCACACCTCAAGCTCGTGATTTCTTGCAAAAAATAAAACCGTTACGTTGCCTCGGCCACCATATTCGCCGGACGTGGTCCTCTCCGACTTCTTTCTGTTCCCGAGGTTGAAGAGAACGATGAAAGTACGTCGTTTCGCTACTATCGATGAGATAAGAACAGAATCGCTGAAGCATCTGAACACCATAACGAAAAGTGGGTTCCTGAAAGAGTTCAATGATTGGAAAAAAGCTCTGGCACAAGTGTATTATATCTCGGTATTACTTTGAAGGGGACAAAGTTGATGTTGATGAATAAATAAAGGTTCTTTCAGAAAAACAATTTCCATTACTTCTTGATCACACCTCGTATTTGGCTGTATATTTCCGATATGTGGCGATTTCTGAATGTGTGGTTAGGCAGGAACCTAAGAATTTCTGCCTGTGAAAGGAGCAGCAATGAAATTCATAATTTTCATTGTCACAAATATTTGGCTGTTTATTTCCTAGCGTACGCAAAGATCATGAAGGGACAGATACGTCATATGTTAACAACGAATGGCACTCTCGGCTGGCCTAATTCCCACAAGCAATTTGCCATCGAAAATTTCCATTCATGCAACGTAGGCTTTCTCGGCCGGTATTGTCTTCAGTTGAAACTTCCGGGCTGAGAGGCCGTGGTCGATGTATAAAATTTCCACCTACTGGAGCCTCAGTGGCAGTAGCCGGATGACCTCAGAAGATGGCTAAAAAGTGGCTCTGAGCACTATGGGACTCAACTGCTGTGGTCATAAGTCCCCTAGAACTTAGAACTACTTAAACCTAACTAACCTAAGGGCAGCACACAACACCCAGCCATCACGAGGCAGAGAAAATCCCTGACCCCGCCGGGAATCGAACCCGGGCGTGGGAAGCGAGAACGCCACCGCACGACCACGAGATGCGGGCACCTCAGAAGATGTCTCCCGCAGATGGAGACGACACGTTAGGTGGAAATTTTATACATCGACCACGGCCCCTCAGTCCGGAAGTTTCAACTCAAGAAAATTTCCAAGTTTATTGGTCGTGTCCATCTGTCCTTGGAAGAGTTCCTGCTTTGACCGCCAGGTTGCCTTCTACTCGCTGTTCTCTAATGCCATCTTTGGTATATTACACACACACACACACACACACACACACACACTGCTGTGGAAGATAACCTGGAACTGGTACAAAGTAGTCATTCTATGTCATTTGCGTGTACCAACATCTGCTGTTACTCGTCAGTCAGGCGACATATTCCATGCTTCCGGCATCCAGTGGCGACGTTCCTATGCCCATGTTAAGTTCTACGCGCTTTCAAGTATAGTGAGGAGGGGGCACACTTGTGGGGCGGTAGATTTTTTGTACTCCACAGTGAGGTAATGGTGTTCAGTGGACTGTATGATCAGTGTCCACCATTAAATTGGCAAGCGATTTCTCTGCACTGTGGCCCGCCATGTCTACTATTGTGCTGCTGTTCTTGTTTTTCGGTGTGGTGGTGAGCTTCTGTCCGAAGACTTGTTTGATGCAGCTCTTCATGTTACTGTATCCTGCGCAAGCTCACTGCAACCTACAACCATTTGAACCTGCTTACTGTATTCAAACATTGGTTTCCCTCTACAAGTGTTGCTCACTCCCTATGCACACACACACACACACACACACACACACACACACACACACACACACACACACACACACGCACGCACGCACTTCCTTGCATTACCAAACTGACAATGCTTTCATGTCTCAAGATGTGTCCTATCAACCGATCCCGTCTCATATTCAAGTTGTGTAATTTCTTTTCCCCAATTCGAATCAGTACATCCTCATTTCCAGGTTGATTTTGCGAAGACGAAAACGGCAGTCAGCCACTACTGCTGATTCTATTTATTTATAAATAATAACAGGTTAATTTTCATACGCTGTATGCGTATTGATACACAGCTGTTATATTATTAAATCAGTTTACTGTTCTTACTCCCTCTTGTGGTGAAAGTTCCTTGGGGTACAATATTGTTTGCTTGTGTTGACGAAATACTGAGGAGTACATGAAGCACTTGTTTAATATTTATACGTCACCATCCACCATCCATGAACCGTGAACCTAGCCGTTGGTGGCATTGCTTGAGTGCCTCGGCGGTACAGATAGCCGTACCGCAAGTGCAACCACAATGTGTTGTGAGGCCAGACAAACGTGTGCTTCCTGTAGAGGGGCAGCAGCCTTTTCAGAAGTTGCAGAGGCAACAGTCTAATTTGGCCTTGTGACATCAACGAAAATGTCCTTCCTGTGCTGGTACTGCGAACAGCTGAGAACAAGGGGAAACTACAGCTGTAATTTTCCCGAGGACATGTAGCTCTGCTGTATAGTTGAATGATGGTGGCATCCTCTTGGTCAAAATATTGCTGTTCAGGTCTCCGCACGGGGACTACTCAGGAGGATGTCGTCATCAGGAGAAACAAAACTGACGTTCTAAGGATCGGTGCGTGGGTTGTTAGATCCCTTAATCGCGCAGAATGGTCAGAAAATATTTAGATAGGTAAATGGATAAGTTGAAGTTACATACAGTGGGAATTAGTGAAGTTCAGTGGCAGCAGGAACGCCGGCCTGTGTGGCCGAGAGGTTCTAGGCGCTTCAGTCTGGAACCGCGCGACCGCTACGATCGCAGGCTCGAATCCTGCTTCGGGCATGGATGTGTGTGATGTCCTTAGGTTAGTTAGGTTTAAGTAGTTCTAAGTTCTAGGAGACTGATGACCTCAGATGTTAAGTCCCAAAGTGCTCAGAGCCATTTGAACTATTTGAAGAGTGCCTACACTACGCTCGTCCGTCGTCTTTTAGAATACTGCTGTGCGGTGTGGGATCCTTACCAGATAGTTACCAGATAGGACTGACGGAGTACATCGAAAAAGTTAAAGGAAGGGCAGCACGGTTTGTATTATCGCGAAATACGGGAGAGAGTGTCACTGAAATGATACAGGATTTGGGCTGGACATCATTAAAAGAAAGGCGTTTTTCGTTGCGACGGAATCTTCTCACGAAATTCCAATCACCATCTTTCTCCTCCGAATGCGAAAATATTTTGTTGACACCCACCTACGTAGGGAGAAACGATCACGACGATAAAATAAGGGAATCAGAGCCCATACGGAAATACATAGGTGTTCGTTCTTTCCGTGCTCTGTACGAGATTGTAATAATAGAGAATTGTAAAGGTGGTTCGATGAACCTTCTGCCAGGCACGTAAATGTGATTTGCAGAGTTTCCATGGCCCATGCGTCTAGCTCATACTACCATTCCGCTTTCAAAGACTGTTAATTCCGCCGTGCGGCCACAATCACTTCGGAATCGTTTTCACTTGAATCACCTGAGTGCAAATGACAGCTCCTCCCATGCACTGTCCTTTTATACCTTGTTTATGTGATGCTACCGCCATCTGTGTATGTACATATCACTTTCCATGACTTTTGTCAACTCAGTGTATGTTTACGCCTTGTACATCCATAGATTGGAGCAAAGGTCCCAGGACAGTACATTCATATGAATGAAGAGGCTCTGCCATGTGATTTGAGACTTTCTCGGCGTATTCCATTCGTGAAATCTTCTCGGGTGATCAGCCGAGCAAAGGCGTCGTCTTCTCGCAACGTTTCGAAGGGTTTCGTACCCATCATCTTCAAGCGAAGATGATGGGTACGAAACCCTTCGAAACGTTGCGAGAAGACGACGCCTTTGCTCGGCTGATCACCCGAGAAGATTTCACGAAGAGGCTCTGCCATGTTACACCAGTGGCTCGAACTCCAAGGTTGTAGCAGGATTCGGGGAGTGGTAGGACCCTAATGTGTTTGGGGAGCGGTTTGTAGTAGTACATGCAAAAATCCTGGAAAAGTTAGTTATGGCTTGTTTTAGAAACTTCGGACGTAACTGGCGTAATCACCTTGACCTACGCCCGGAACACGCACTTCATTACTTTGCCAGCGGACTTGGCGAGTAACGGGTCGAACAACTTGCCTGACACGAGACACGGTCGCTCCTCGCCAAACCGGCCGTTGTGACTCATCGACAGGCTGGGCACAAGACGTCGAACAGACGAAACGGTCGTTGGTTCTTTTTCGGGAACCTCCTTAATCCATCAACCTTTCTCTGAATTTCCCGACAAGTGATAAGTGGCTGAATACTACCAAAGTTCACCACTGTTCTCTAATTGATTCTAATTTTTTGTAACTCTGCTCAAAAAAGGTTTCGTAATTGTTAATTTGTCCGTCTTAAGGGCTTCCAAGCAGAAACATTACATGAAAACAGGCGACAGATCAGCTATTTTCTCTTTTTATTGTAAACTATGAATGAACTGTTAAATTACAAGTTTTCTCCATGTATGATGTCGCAAGTTCTTTGTGGTTCTCCCGTTCTTAATCTCTTAAAGGAACTGGAGCATAGTATTTCACTGGTACCGCACTTTGTAAAATACTTCCAGACTAGGAATGTTGCCATTCTGTCTACACAACTAATGTTCAACGACGAGAGCGTGAAAATATCAGAGACACAAGATGGACCAAGTCTCACACGCTCCGTATACACGCGTACCATTGTCCAATAGGCTACGCCACATATTAGCGAGTACATTTTTATCTCAGCTGCGCTCTACCAATTCTTATGCCATGTATTTGCCGCTCGTATGTTGGCATTACTATTAAAAGAGCACTAACCGCTTTTCCCATTTTCTTAAATCACGCAGTACTTCAAAGTAATGGAAATTTTACGATTAAAATCACTCGTATTTTTTAAAAGGTTTATTTAAAAACAAAAAATTTTAGGCCTGCTGCTGTGGCTAATTGACATTTCGGTTTTCTACCCAGCTATTAGTAAAAAAACACTTGTTGTAACCGAGATCAAACTAATATCGAAAAATACCGGTTATTCAGAACTAATATTTCGGTATAGGTTTTAACCAGCCGGTTTTCCCCATCCGCGCTGTTAGACGTGGGGGCCTCCAGGTGGACGGAGGGGGGCTTCCATTCTAATCAGAATCTTAAATGGCTGTCTAAAATTTCGCAGACCTACTACAGTGGAACTAACATCACTGGTAATTATAGGGATTTAAGTGCAAAGATTGAAGATTAACCTCGAGGCCCGAAACAGTGCATAAGAATCCTTGGAGTCAACTGACTTATTCAAGTTTTGCAAGGGCTAAATGGCTTTTTTGTAGCTTCTACTCGTCGATGGCACATTCTTGTGAAGAATAATTGACGACTCAAGACATTTTCCGATACGAGATGTTCGTGACGTGAAGAAGCAGTATCAGCTGTTCGAGATAATTTCGATGGCGTTTACGTGTCACTTGAAGAAATAGTCAGCAACAAGAAAGTAAAACGGCAGAGGCAAGAAATGAGGCAGAATCGCTTCGGAACAAGTTAAAAAAACCTTGAGAAAGCTATATTACTTGTTTTATGGAATGAGGTGTTTTCTGGAATGGACAGAACTAACAAATATTTGCAACAGCCTGGACTGGACTGAATTAGCGGGTGTCAAGCGTGGCAATAATTTACTCTGTTTTTGAGCAACGTTGGAGAAAATTTTGAAGAATTTGAAATCTCAGCTAGGAGTTTTAAGTGAGCATGCGTATCAAGAATCGAGTTACGTAAAGAAACGGAAAATAAGAAAAAAATTGCCTGATGGAGAAAAATTAGGAGCTGAGTGAGCGTCATAAATTTCGTGTGATACGTATTACGGTTGTTGACGAACTACAAGCACAACCAAAAAAGCGAGAAAAATGTATTGCGGAGAAGTCGATCTTTTCCGACTTTTAACAGACAAATTAAACAGAAAACTACAGAAATCTTCATGGAAGCGTGAAAACATTGTGAAAAATACCAACGTGATACCGATGCAGAAAGTTTGCATTCTGAAGTTCTTCAATTTAGTGAATATTTGAAGTGTTCTCTTAACGAAAAGGTTGCCAACATTTCACCAGTCGAATTATGTGAATTAATATTTGAAAATGGCATTGGTGATGTTTTTCTACATGTAATGATTGCTTCCCAGATTTTCCGCTCGATACCAATCGCGCATTGTAAAGCTGAGAAAGGATCCTCCCAACTAACCAATATCGAGAACGAATTACGTGATACACTGCGAGAAGAACGCATTTACCCTCTCACTACCAGCTGAACATGAAGTGCTCAGTTCTCTTGACATTCCGGATGTGATAGAGAACTTTGTTATGACCAAAGGTAGGAAAAGAAATTTGTTAGGTACTAGTTTTTCTTATTTATCACATTTATATAATAGGGTAACTTTGTGTGTGTTTCTGTGTATTTGTAAAGTTCCATTATGTTTATCATCTAAAGCACGGTCTGGTTGATGTCGTAGAAATATTTGTTCTCCCATAACTTTCCTACTGAAATTTCACAGAAATGTATTGGGCGTACATGAAGTCAGAAGGGCCCACACATTTTCTCCGTCCTCGGACCTCCACGTGAGTTAAACCGGCCCTGTGTACGACTGACCATTTCTCTCTTTATGTGGCGCCTGGTCGCCATTCCATTTAATTTATATGTTGGAAGCCAGTTGAATAAATACTGGCCACTGGATGAGGTGGTTAGCTCTAGAGTGGGGGACAACATGATACTTGCTGACAAGGGAACCTCCCCATCGCACCCCCCTCAGATTTAGTTATAAGTTGGCACAGTGGATAGGCCTTGAAAAACTGAACACAGATCAATCGAGAAAACAGGAAGAAGTTGTGTGGAACTATGAAAAAAAAGCAAAATATACAAACTGAGTAGTCCATGCGTAGGATAGGCAACATCAAGGATATTGTAAACTCAGGAGCGCCGTGGTTAGCGTGAGCACCTGCGAAACGAGAGGTCCTTGGTTCAAGTCTTCCCTCAAGTGAAAATTTTAATTTCTTTATTTTCGCAAAGTTATGACCTTTCCGTTCATTCATTGACGTCTCTGTTCACTGTAATAAGTTTAGTGTCTGTGATTTGCGACCGCACCGCAAAACCGTGCGATTAGTAGACGAAAGGACGTGCCTCTCCAATGGCAACCGAAAACATTTGATCCCAAGGTCATAGTTCAACCGATTCCTCCACAGGAAAACACGTCTGATATATTCTATACGACACTGGTGACGGCATGTGCTCCACATGACAGGAATATATTGTCGACCCACCTAACTTGTACACTTGGCGAATGGGTAAAAAGATTCTTCTACCTTTCCCGATTTAGGTTTTCTTGTGGATGTGATAATCACTCCCAAAAAAGTGATGAAAACATAAGAGTTTGTCACATAAACTGCAACAAATGAATGCAACAGTTTCACAGTCGCAGTTTTCCCTGTGCTCTGTCAAAACATATTTTTTTAACGTTTTCAAATTTTTCCGTGTGTAGACCGTCAAATCCTGCTTATGTCCAAGCAAATCTGAACATGTCCTGGGACTTTGGAGAGCGAAGTTGATTATGTGTGAGTGCCTGAACTTTGATAATTGTCTGAAAACAAAAAATTAAACTTTTCACTCGAGGGTAGACTTGAACCAAGGACCTCTCGTTTCGCATGTGCTCACGCTAACCACGGGACCACGGCGCTCCTGACCTGACATATTCCTTGATGTTGCCTATCCTGCGCATGGAGTACTCAGTTTGTATATTTTGCTTTTTTTTTTCATAGTTCCACACAACTTCTTCCTGTTTTCTCGATTGATCTGTGTTCAGTTTTTCAAGGCCTATCCACTGCGCCAACTTATAACTAAATCTGAGGGGGGTGCGATGGGAAGGTTCCCTTGTGAGTAAGGCCGTGTCCTGCGTGAGCCACAGAAGCGACCGGCAGCGCGCGACAGCTTCAGGCGACAAAACACAACCGCAGGTGTAGTTACGGAAGTGTTCTGCGTGACCGACATCTGTGTCGCTGCCTGTCTCACGCTGCAACTGGCGACGTTTGAATTCAAACGCGTTTGAATCTTGTCGCAGCAGCACGCGTGACACAGAGTGACAGCCACGTGTCTTCTCGGCAAAGCAGTGGAGCGGACGCGACGGCAGCTATGAATTACTTAACATCCAATTCTAAGAAAACTATTCCGTGAAAAAATTTGATTCTTCCGATACCTATAGCTTGATATCTTTAAACGATAAAGTCCTGCTTGTATTTTCGTTATTCGTCATAGTTAGTGTACTGCACGAAATTGAGTACATGGCTGCACGAAATTTTTAAGAATTTGCAGAGGTAAAATCACACTGTGTGGACTTTCCGTATAGTTCATTCAAGGCCATACATTATTGGGTATTAAATGTAACTAATATTACTAAATTGTATTTAAAGTTGTGACCGGAGTGATATCTCTTTTCATTCCTGAGATATTGGTTGTTATATCCCCGTCGTATCTCGTAAAAGGTTCAAGATATCGAAACGACGAATTTTGGAAATCACAGCACGCAGGACGGATTACACTACTGGCCATTAAAATTGCTACACCAAGAAGAAATGCAGATGATAAACGGGTATTCATTGAACAAATATGTTATACTAGAACTGACATGTGATTACATTTTCACGCGATTTGGGTGAATAGATACTGAGAAATCAGTACCCAGAACAACCACCTCTGGCCGTAATAACGGCCTTGATACGCCTGTGCATTGAGTCAAACCGAGCTTGGATGGCGTGTACAGGTACAGCTGCCCATGCAGCTTCCGCACGATACCACAGTTCATCAAGAGTAGTGACTGGCGTATTGTGACGAGCCAGTTGCTCGATCACGATTGACCAGACATTTTCAATTGGAGAGAGATCTGGAGAATGTGGTGGCCAGGGCAGCAGTCGAACATTTTCTGTATCCAGAAAGGCCCGTACAGGACCTGTAACATGCGGTCGTGCATTATCCTGCGGAAATGTAGGGTTTCGCAGGGATCGAATGAAGGGTAGAGCCACGGGTCGTAACACATCTGAAATGTAACGTCCACTGTTCAGATTGCCGTCAATGCGAACAAGAGGTGACCGAGACGTGTAACCAATGGCACCCCATACCATCACGCCGGGTGATACGCCAGTATGGCGATGACGAATACACGCTTCCAATGGGCATTCACCGCGATGTCGCCAAACACGGAAGCGACCATCATGATGCTGTAAACAAAACCTCGATTCACCCGAAAAAATGACGTTTTGCCATTCGTGCACCTAGGTCGAGTACACCATCGCAGGCGCTCCTGTCTGTGATGCAGCGTCAAGGGTAACCGCAGCCATGATCTCCGAGCTGATAGTCCATGCTGCTGCAAACGTCGTCGAACTGTTCATGCAGATGGTTGTTGTCTTGCAAACATCCATCTGTTGACTCAGGGATCGAGACGTGGCTGCACGGTCCTTTGCAGCCATGCGGATAAGATGCCTGTCATCTCGCCTGCTAGTGATAAGAGGCCGTTGGGATCCAGCACGGCGTTCCGTATTACCCTCCTGAAGCCACCGATTCCGTATTCTGCTAACAGTCATTGGATCCC
The DNA here is from genome assembly GCF_023898315.1 of Schistocerca nitens. Taxonomy (NCBI): domain Eukaryota; kingdom Metazoa; phylum Arthropoda; class Insecta; order Orthoptera; family Acrididae; genus Schistocerca; species Schistocerca nitens. Next base: position 677,042,677 of record NC_064615.1, on the reverse strand, counting down.
GACCAACGCCAATAGCAATGTCGCGATACGATAAACCGCAGTCGCGATAGGCTACAATCCCACCTTTATCAAAGTCGGAAACGTGATGGTAAGCATTTCTCCTCCTTACACGAGGCATCACAACAACGTTTCACCAGGCAACGCCGGTCAACTGCTGTTTGTGTATGAGAAATCGGTTGGAAACTTTCCTCATGTCAGCACTTGTAGGTGTCGCCACCAGCGCCAACCTTGTGTGAATGCTCTGAAAAGCTAATCATTTGCATATCGCAGCATCTTATTCCTGTCGGTTAAATTTCGCGTCTGTATCACCTCATCTTTTTGGTGTAGCATATTTAATGGTCAGTAGTGTATTTTATTATATGATTAATACTTGGTACGTTTTTGTAAACGCGTAAACAGAGCGAAAACAAGACTCCCGATAACTTATACGATGAGGTTTTGTCCAAATTTTAATAGCCAAACAAAGGGAGAGAAACAGGTAAACGAGGTATCAAAGTGACCTTCATGAGGTCTAGTTCGGCATGAAAATATTTAACTGCTTGAAAGTAATCAGGGTAATTAAAGAAAACTTAATTTATAAGCTGAGGAAAAATTGAAATATTTCACGAAAAGCTGCTGTAAATGAAGTGTCAAAAATTTCATCTGTTCAAGACCTAGCTATTTTGCACATAAAAAGATACATTGGTGCGGTATTTAAATGTCAAAAAGCCTTCCTGCGAATCAAGTACGTTAGGAGGGCAAACGAGGAGTCAGATCATGCTTCCTGAATAAAACTTGAAATTAAAAAATGAAAGAAATCAGTCAAATATTTTATGAAATGAGTTGTGTAAAAGAAAAAAGTAGATCAGAGAAACGTTCTGTGCGCCTTTGAATGATGCTCGAAATCATGAACAGAAAATGAGGTGCACCAAACGTTTCCCTAATATTTTTTATTTCATACATTTAGACAATTCCTTACCCAAAACATTTGACTTTCTTTTCAAAAATTTTGTAAGCCTTACTTTTACAGACTGTTTAGAATAATTGAAACGCTTGGCCTTAGCACTGACTGCTGATGAATTACACTCGCAACATCAAATATATGTAAAATTTCGTGGTTCATTGTAATTTATTAGGAATTAAATGTATGTGATATACTGGGATAGATGTGAAGATCAAGTTCTTTGGCAAGACCTTAAAAATATACTTAGCGATGCAGTGTAAACAGTATACAGAAGACTTGGTATACAGAATTGTAACTGAGTCAGTAAAAATATAAGAACGATCCAGATTCGAACCTAGGATCTTCTCCTCACAGGTAATCACGAACTGTATACACTACACCTACCCCACACCTAGCTCTTGTTCAGTACCATCAATATGTGTACTTATTTCCAGAATGAGATTTTCACTCTGCTGCGGAGTGTGCGCTGATATGAAACTTCGTGGCAGATTAAAACTGTGTGCCGGACCGAGACTCGAACTCTGGACCTTTGCCTTGCGGGCAAGTTTGGAAGGTAGGAGACGAGGTACTGGCAGAAGTAATGCTGTGCGGACGGGGCGTGAGTCTTGCTTGGGTAGCTCAGGTGGTAGAGCACTTGCCCGCGAAAGGCAAAGGTCCCGTGTTGGAGTCTCGGTCCGGCACACAGTTTTAATCTGCCAGGAAGTTTCATTGTGTACTTATGTTTGTATTTAACGTAGTTAGTCATGTAGTAGTCATTCCTCCACATTTATTGGCCGTTAGAAGTTCTTGATCACGAAAAAAAAATCGTATTTCATTCATTGATGAGATAGTCGAATGCTCCTCTGCTCATTCACGTGTATTCGAAGAATTTGTCTGGTGATCTTCTTAGTTGATGATATTTATGAAATTCTCCATGGAGATTCCTCCCTTTGTAAATTTCATGCACAGCATTGCTTTTCGCTTTATCTTCTTAAGTAAACGTAATTCTGTAGCCTTACTCTCCAGCTACAGTATTCTACAGGTTAGGGATGCCGTTTTATAGAAACAGCTGGTTGGCTCCAAGCAGCCATCTCGTAGCGCGACATGGTCGCTCGCACGCAGGACACCCAAGATTTTCGCCCAATGCTGCTGCTTGTCGCTGGAGTGTCGCGTATCCAGAAGTCGCTCGCTTCTGTCGCTCACGTAGGACACGGCCTAAGGCGATTAGGTAAATGGATTTACTTAATGTTTTACTTGTTTCGTTCATATTTTCACTGCTGTGCTGCCATTTGTCTCTTAATCTGTTACGCCACACGCACAATGACCGATTGACTGGTATTATTCAAGCTGCTCAAGAGTGAGTTACAGTTGCTATTCTTCGCGTCTATTCTGCCCTACGGACATTGGCTGGCTCACGAACGCTATAACGTCATCACAGCGTTTGAAATTATTCAAGTTCGTTATCTGTGACTTTTGCGCTCAGACGCTGTTACTCGTTCACCGACATGTCTCGCCGTCGTGTGCATCGTGTGTCGTTGGCGTCCAACTGTTTACAAGACTGTTATTGATGTGGAGACTGTTTATAATATGAATGTCGATACTTCAGAGATTATAGATGTTGTGCATGGCCTGGTTGTTTTTCGTGGTGGCGGCGTTGATTTTGTTGTGACTGATGTTGATATTCAAGCTCATCCACCGAATTGGATAAAGTTATCATTTGTTTGATTACCGCAAAGCCAGTAAATATCGTGTCCTACTCTTGTTTGTGTACGGTAAAGAAAGGAAGTTTAATGTTTAGCGTCTCACCATAATAAAATACTTAAGACTGCTCATTAATTTATTTTGACTAGGAAGAGGGGGACAGGCAGTTCATATTCGCCTAAAGTGATGTAGAGAAACCACGCAAAACTTAATCTGAGTCACTGGACAGCTATTTGCACATCGCTCCTCGCGAACATCAGTGCAGTGTCTTAACTACTGCTCGTCACTGCGTGTTAGTGCCCAGTTTCATATCTGCGCTTTTTATGTCCACACCGATGAAAATGGGATGGACTTCAGAACCTACTAAATTACGTGACTTACCATTGCCAAGTGTAAGGCCGCTCACACACTGACGATTTGATCGCGCGACTTGCCCGCGTGGCAGAGACGCGTTCTTCATTTAACACGCAGTTGTCATAAGACATTTCGACTAATCGAAAAACCATTAGCCAACAGACAATGTGCGGTCCTCGTTTCTCTCCCCCTCCCCCTCCCCCGCCCCGCCCAAGCAGGTGTGGCGAAGGGAGGAATAATCTCTCCACTTCTGTATTCACTACGCAGTACAGACGTCCCCAAGGCAACCCAATGCAATGAAAACGTACAACTATACACAGACGATACCGCCTACTGGTGCTCGGGAGTAACTGCTACCACCAAATCGAGACACAGAATGGATGGAGAAGTGGAGAATCGAACCAAATACTGACAAGACACACAGTCACAAAACGTAAAAACAAAAACAAAACCTGGCTGACATTAGATTCTGCCTGTAGGATAAACAACTCATCCTGTCAGAAGAAATTAAATACCTCGGTGTTCATATTGATGAGTACATAAATTTCGATTCCCGTGTAACCCAATTAATAGACACAACCAGAAAAAGAAAAAAAAAACATTATCAGGAGAGTCCAGGAAAAGTTCCGTCGATGTAATAACAACACAGGAAATACACACATAGAGAACATTCATCTACCGGATAGTGGAATACGCCCCTGCCCTCCTCGCAGGAATGCACAAGCCGAACATAGCAACACTGACTATATAGGACTGAACGACGACGAATCAGAAGTATACTAAAATTATACTACTGAGGCAGCCAACATAACACCAGTACAGACTAGGCTCGCCAAACTAAGAGCAAACTACAGCAGACAAATAGTAACAGACAGAGCAGAGATGACACACCTATTATCAACACAACCCCAATACAACAGAATACGAAGAACTTATCAACGAAGAATACAACAAAGGTGATGTACTCACAATGATATATGTAACACCTACCTCTCCAAGTCCTAGATCCTATCGATAAAAAGATTCGCCCAAATGCCTGACAAGAACAAAGACACAAACAATAAAGCCTAAACAAATAAAAAGAGAAAAAGAAGTACCGCCAAACCACCATACTACAGGACAATGTATTATATTGTATATCATAGACATAACAACGCAATAATGTAGAATTAACAAAAATGTATTGTTTATCGTAGACATAGCAACACATCAACGTAAAAATCAGAGAAATGTAAAATAGACATAAGATTAGATGTAAGTCAGTTCTATAAACATATGGATCAAGAAACAAAACAAACTGTAATGAGCTGTAGTTAACAAAAGTAAGAAAACTGTAAACAAAAGAAAAAAGACAAGATAGATTGTAATAAATTGTAACTAGGTGAGCTAAAAGTAAGTTACAATAAGAACCTGATCAAATAAAGGAAATAAATAAAAGAAAATGTAAGCACTGGCCCAATAGAGACCAAATCTCTCAATGGTCCGCCCTATCTCTTCAAGACTAGGAGTGAAAATGGTAAAAAAAAAATAGGCCTTACATACTGGCGATTTGACGGCTCGACCCGCGACGTTTGAGCCTTTCACACGTGGCCATCTGGCCGCGCGGCTGCAGAGGGCGGGAGTAAACACTTGCTGCCTCGCCTCGTTGTGCTGTATTTGTCGTTCGTTGGCCGTGCCCTCTTACAGGATTTTCTTTTCTGCTGCAAAAATGACTTCAGACCTGGAACTTTTTATCATCGAATTATAATGTCGTCTTGTAATTAGGGATTTAGGGAAGAAGTATCACAGCAATAAGATGGAAAAAAGCAACGCTTGGAAAGAAATGTGTAAAAGGTTTGTTCCTGGCTTCGAAAATAAAACCTGTAATGGAGAAAAACGAATGTAGTATGTGTTATTTTGTTTGTTAATTATCAGAATACGTGTTATATCTTGTTAATTTTGCCAAGGAACGGGATGTTCAGTGTTAACAGAATAATCTGCGATCTTGTCTCGTACATTCGCGGCATAGCGTGCGGCTTATTACAGGCGTGGCGCTCTGTCCGTCTTCTAAACCAGTCATTTCTAAAGTTTCATCCAGCTTGAATCAATCTCATTTGCGAACATAGATGTTCAGAAGCCAAGGTTCTCGAATTATTACTGTAGACAAGATCTCCTTCACATATACAGGGGCTGAAATATCGGCCATTTGTTGCATAGGATCCCAAAAGTGCACTCTGTGTAGCGCCGCGCCCTGTATAACGTGTAATTATAAACTTTCCTATTCTCTGTCAGATTTTTTTCACCATACGGACGTTGCATATTGGCTAAAAGAGCAAATGCTTCATCTCCTACAACGCAAAATGGCTTACCTGAATTAGACAAAGGTCGAGGCTTTGGCAAATTTAATTTATTATTTTCATTCTTTTATGAAAGTCACTATTTTTATAAATTTATGAGTCTCCACATTTTTCCATACGAATCTACGTCTGTAAATGGAAAGTAATAGCGTCACAAGCTGCTAGTAACACCATTGAAAAATAGTGTTTGTATCTGTGTTATAAAGAGCCACTGTGTTCAGTTTTAACATCTTTTAAACTCTTCCCGTTAATTGCAGCAAGGCAGTTCAGAAATCAACATGCATTTTAAACTTTACTGCTATCTTAATCCAGCCTTCTTGTTATGCAGGTCACATGCATATGGTTTTTAGGTTTTTCCACGTTTTCTAAGAAGTGCCTCACACGCTCGTGGATATAGTGGAAGTACCACATTTGATGGAAAAATGCATCTCTGTAAATATACAGCCTATTGCTGAAATGCGAGGCTTTTGTCTTATTGCAGTCATACAGTTACACAACAAATGGAAGAACATTCGCTAGTGTCACACAACAGAACTCAACAAAAGGAAAGCCTCAAAAACTGGTTTTGCTGCAGAATCAAACAAAAATAAAGTACCTTTTGATATGCTGACTTTCCTATCACCTGTAATTGCCATTAAACCAGCAGAGTCGGAAGAAGAAGTCGCTCATACTGGTGCAGCAAATGATCCGATGTACAGGATGGAGTTGCCTCTGACCCAAGAGACGAAGGATGAAAGAAGAGGAGACACTATTTCAGGTACTTGCAGCAAACACCAAGAAAATAAATTTATCAAAGACTGCAGCAAATGACACTGATAAGCATTTTCTACTATCATTATTAGATGATTCGAAAGCTATGCTACAACATTTGCAGAGGGGCGCTAAATTTGAAATAATTTCAGTTTTGAGGAACTGCAGCAAGTCTTACAGTTAACTAGAAAGCTGTGATTTTTAGATCACTTCATACATAACAGTACCTGTACATATTGTATGCAGTACATGTCCCAAGTACGTCAAATCGTGATGCCACACTTCCACCTACATCATCAGATTCATTAGTGGTAACTAATTCATTCTCTGGGTATCGTAAATATTAAAAAGTTGGTTCATTGTATTTCCGTATTATACATCGGAACAAATTACTTTAAACCTACCTTAAAAAATAAGTGTATATGTAAAATAAGCATTTCATTTACCTTTAAGTAATCATATCTTTCCCCTGGAGATATACTATTCCTCATTTGTGTACTTTCCTTTGTTAGATCAGCCCTCAGCACACCACATAACTCCTCAAAAGGTCACAGACATTCTGAACTAATTAAAGGATTTTGCAAGTGTGTTCTCTCTTGCCCTTATAAATTGAAAAAAATGTTCGTGTTTCCGTAGAGTAGTTAACATAGGACCAGTACAGTACTTTCCTCTACGTCGGCTATATATATCAATTACAAAGCGAAAAACAATAATTCCTTGTCAGAATCAATTTCGTAACAGGCTCGCACAAGCACACATCTCTCGTCACAGAGCTTCTGCGGCACGGTCCAGTCGCGCGTACGGCGAATCAATCTCGAAGCTCAGACACGCGACAGGCGCACATTGCAGTGATTGAACCGCGCTGCTGACTCGCCGCAGTGTGAGAGCAGCCTCACCTCAGCAGATTCGCAGGGTAGGCATCTGGCACTGTCGGAGCAGCACAGTGTTCCTCTGCTTCAGTCGCACCAGTTGTCGAAGTAGGCCTGCAGTTTCGTCAGGTTGCGCTTTGCACTTACTGAGCCTACAGCAGCGAGGTGCGCGTCTGCGGCCACTGTTTACGTTCGGTGTTCAGATAAAAAATACAGGGTGTACATAAAGTCCGGGAACACTTTCAATTATTTATTCTACAAGAACTAAACATTGTACAGATGTCATACATATTGCATTTTGAAGAGAAACTCTGAAAGTTTTTTTTGTTTTTTTGCAAAAAATCTATATGCGAACCATGAGTGACTCGGCAGACGTCAATTCGGTCGGTAATCGAATTCTTGCCATACCCGTCCCATCATAGCATCGTCGACTGTGGCAGTTGCTTCCCGTATTCTCTCCCGGAGCTCTGCTACATCACTTGGTAGAGGCAGTACATGCACCATATCTTTAATGTGTACCCACAGAAAAAAGTCACACGGAGTGAGATGTGGTGATCTGGGAGGCCATTTCATGAAACAGCTGTCCCCTTCTGTAGCACGGCCGATCCATCGATGCGGCAGCTCCGTGTTTTCACGATGAAAATGGGGTGGAGCCCCATCCTGCCGAAAGATAAACGGAGAGTCCGATTGCATTTGAGGCATCAGCCATTGCTATAATATGTCCAAGTAGGAATATCCAATGACAGTTCTCTCGGCGAGGAAGAATGGCTCGTGCAGCTTTCGACGTGACAAAGCCCAAAAAAACATTCACCTTTGGAGAATCACGCTTAAATTCAGTGCATTCGTGCGGGTGCTTTGTACCCCACATTCAACAATTATGCCTGTTCCCTTTCCCGTTAGTATAAAAAGTGGCTTCGTCGCTAAAAATTAAGCGATCAACAATGCCATCCCCATCCTCATTCAATTGTTGAAACTGCGAACAAAACTCAAAACGCTTGTCTTTGTCGTCGTCATTGAGCTTCTGCACTAGCTCCAATTTGAATGGTTTCATAGACAACTTGTGCCGCAGGACTTTCCACACTGTCATTGTTGCCATTTCGAGTTCACGGAATGCACGACGCACCGATTTCTTTGGACTCCTTATGAATGTCTCTCGAACGCGCTCCACATTCACTTCACTCACACTGGGACGTCCGCTTCTCTTTGCCGGCTCTGAGCACTATGGGACTTAACTTCTGAGGTCGTCAGTCCCCTAGAACTTAGAACTACTTAAACCTAACTAACCTAAGGACAGCACACACATCCGTGCCCGAGGCAGGATTCGAGCCTGCGACCGTAGCGGTTGCACGGTTCCAGACTGTAGCGCCTAGAACCGCTCGGCCACCTCGGCCGGCTCTCTTTGCCGGGCACAAGCAACCAGCCGTAATGAATTTGTTGTGCCAGTGGTAAATGGCATTCCTTGTTGGTGGCTTCTTACCGTACTCGGTTCTAAACATCCGTTGAACTGCAGTAGCACACTTGTTTTTAGCGAACTCCAACACACAGAAAGCTCGCTCGGCACCTGAACTCACCATGTATGCGACTAGCGCTGGCTATCGGCAAATTACCAAACTATGCTGTGGCGGTATACATGAAAAAAACTTTCAGAGTTTGTCTTCAAAGTAACATATGTATGATATCTGTACAATGTTTGGTTCTTGTGCAATAAATAATTCAAAGAGTTCCCAGATTTTATGTGCACCCTGTATTTAATGGTGGAAGACTTGATTCATTAATTAAAGGATAACCCAGAACTTTATGATTACCAACCATCCGGACTTTGCGAGGAAAAGTTAAAGGAAGAAATACGAAGGAAGATAGCGGAGGAATTGCATTATACAAATTCTGAGTGCGTCTATATCACTAAGCTGCAAATACACACTTAACAGACGTGCCTGGTAGGGGGTTCATCGAACGACATTCAGACTATTTCTCTGCCGTTCCATTCTCTTAATTCATTACGATGATGAGTTGTCCCTCCTTAGCTTGGCGAAAAAATACACTGAAGAGCTAAAGAAACTGGTACACCTCCCTAATATCGTGTAGGGCGCCCGCAAGCACGCAGAAGTGCCGCAACACGATGTGGCATGGAGTCGACTAATGTCCGAAGTTGTGCTGGAGGGAACTGACACCACGAATCCTGCAGGGCTGTCCATAAATCCGTAAGAGTACGAGGCGAGGGGTGAAGATATCTTCTGACCAGCACGTGGCAAGGCATCCGAGATATGCCCAGTAATGTTCATGTCTGGGGAGTTTGGTGGCCAGCGGAAGTGTTAAACTCAGAAGAGTGTTCCTGGAGCCACTCTGTAGCAGTTCTGAACGTGTGGGTTGTCGCATTGTCCTGTTGGAATTGCCCACGTCAGTCGGAATGAGCAATGAACATGAATGGATGCAGGTGATCAGACAGGATTCTTACGTATGTGTCGCCTGTCAGAGTCATAACTAGACGTACTAGGGGTCCCGTATCACTCCAACTGCAGACGCCCCACACCATTACAGAGCCTCCACCAGCTTGAACAGTCCCCTGCTGACATGGAGGGTCTACATCTACATCTACATCCATACTCCGCAAGCCATTTGACGGTGTGTGGCGGAGGGTACTTTGAGTACCTCTATCGGTTCTCCCTTCTATTCCAGTCTTGCATTGTTCGTGGAAAGAAAGATTGTCGGTATGCCTCTGTGTGGGCTCTAATCTCTCTGATTTTATCCTCATGGTCTCTTCGCGAGATATACGTAGGAGGTAGGAGGGAGACTCCTCGGTGAAGGTATGTTCTTGAAACTTCAACAAAGTCCCGTACCGAGCTACTGAGCGTCTGTCCTGCAGAGTCTTCCACTGGATTCATAAGATTGTCTCCATACCCGTACATGTCCATTCGCTCGATACAATTTGAAACGAGACTCGTCCCAGCAGGCAACATGTTTTCAGTTATCAACAGCCCAGGCGAGGCGTAACGCTTTGTGTCGTGCAGTCATCAAGGGTACATGAGTGGGCTTTCGATTCCGAAAGCCCATATCGATGATGTTTCGATGAATGTTTCACACGCTGACGCTTGTTGATGGCCCAGTTTGTGGAAGGGTTGCACTTCAGTCGTCGGTGGTCCCGTTCTTGCAGAACGTAGATTTGACGTTTTACTGGATTCCTAATATTCGCGGTACACTCGTTAAACGGTCGTACGGGAAAACCACCCATTTCATCGCCACCTCGGAGATGCTGTGTCCCATCGCTCGTGCGCCGCCTATAACACCAAGTTCAGACTCAGTTAAATCTCGATAACCTGCCACTGTAGCAGCGGTAAGCGATCTAACAACTGCGCCATACAGTTGTCTTATATAGGCGTTGCCTGCCTGTTTATATATATCTGTATTTGAATACGCATAGCTATACCAGTTTCTTTGGCTCTTCAGTGTATTTTCACATTCAGAGGAGAAAGCTGGCGATTGAAATTGCATGAGAAGATCTCGCCGGAACGAAAAACGCCTTTGTTCTGATGATTGCCGTCCCAAATTCTGTATCCTTGCGCCCCTATTTCGTGTTAATAGAAAATGAGCTGCTCTGTTGGACATTTCCTATGTCCTCCGTCAAGCCTATCTATCTGGCAAGGAACGCAATCCGCACAACTATACTCTAGCAGATGACGAAAAAAAGTAGTGTTGGCAGTCTCTTTAGCAGACCTGTTGCATTTTCCGAGTGCTGTGTCAATAAATCGCTATTCTGGTTTGCCTTCCCGCGCAACTTCTTGTATGTCGTCGTTCCAGTTTAAATTGTTCTTTATCGTAATTCCTAGGTACTGACTTGAACGACGTCCTTTAATGTTGTGGGATTTATCGTGCGCCCAGAATTAACTTTTTTTTCGTACTAATGTGGTGATCTCAAACTTTTCCTTATTCAGATACAGTTGCCACTTCCGCACCATACAGCTACCCTGTGTAAATAATTTCGCAATTCGTTTTGATCTTCTGGTGACTGTACTAGACGGTAAATGACAGCAACATCTGCGAACTATCTAACGGGGCTGCCGAGATTGTCTCCCCTACACACGTTAGGAACAGCGGAGGGCCTAGAACACTCCATGAGGAATGCCAGATATCACTTACGCTTAACTCGAAGATTTTCCGTCGATTATTACATACTATGACCTTTCTGACAGCAAACCATGAATACAGCTGCACAACTGAGACGATACTTCATAGGCAGCAATTTGATTAAAAGTCTCTTGGGACGAACGGTGTCATAAACCTTCTGTAAAACGAGAAATATTGATTAAATTTGAGAGTCCTTGATGATAGCACTCGTTACCTCGTATGAATAAAGAGCTAATTATGTTTGACAAGAACGATATTTTCTGAAGCCGTGCTGACTGTGTGTCTGCAGACCATTACCTTCAAGGTAATTCATAATCCTCGCACAAAATTCTATTGCAAATCGACGTCAGTGACACGGATCTGTAATTCAGCGGATTACTCTTATTGCCTTTCTTGACTATTGGCGTGACCTGTGCAACTTTCCGGTCTTTTGGTACGGATCTTCCATCGAGCGAGCGGTTGTATGCGATTGCTAAGTATGGTGCTATTCTATCAGCATACTGTGAAAGGAGCAATATGGGTATGCATTATGTACCGGAAGACTTGCTTCTATTAAGTGCTTTAAGCTGCTTCGCTACAACGAGGATATCTAGTTCTAAGTTACTCATTTTCACAGGTGTTGGTGATTAAAAAAAAATAAAAAGGCACACTATGGGACTTAAAATCTGAGGTCATCAGTCCCCTAGAACTTAGAACTAGTTAAACCTAACTAACCTAAGGACATCACACACATCCATGCCCGAGGCAGGATTCGAGCCTGCGACCGTAGCAGCAGCGCGGTTCCGGACTGAAGCGCCTAGAACCGCTCGGCCACAGCGGCCGGTGTTGTTGAATCTAATTCTCGAATAATACAGGTATTAGTTATTGTAAGCAACAACCTCAGTGGGCCCATGGACACCAAAACCAGGTGGCATTTTTGATACAAAATATGACAGACAGAAACAAAGCAACGAATGTGATGGAAGATTATTATGGCACAATGATTATTACAAATGATAACACGAGAACGGCATCACGAGAGCACAATGTAATGAAATACTGGAGGAACCGGAGGAGACGTTGCCGCAGAGGAATGAAAAAGGCAGACGTCAGTAACACAGCACTACTTAGCATGAATAGTTTTCAAGAGAGAGCTAATAACAAAGGCATGTTACGTGCAAATGCAATTCACCAACAAAAAACGCTTTCCATCCGTTCTTTATGTCGATGTATCGTTCAACCAAGGGCATGCCGAAAGCCTATCTGTCATTGAGGGAAAAAGTGTTTTTAATCGTTTCAGAAACAGAAAACATTAAGTAAGTAAATCATACCACATCAGTCATAATCATCATCATCATCTTACTAATCGCCTGTTCAGGGAGCATTCTACTGGGTATATCCTTCTACATCTATCACATCGGCATATACTCGGAATGTACTTGTAGTGATATGAATTTGGACAACCTGCACAACATTTGTGGTTAGTCAGCTGCATACGATTGCTTTGAGTCCTTGAATAATACTGACAGAAGACTAAATTTGATTTGATCACATTCCTTAAATGTATTGCTAATTTTTCTTTATTAATTGTGGGTCTCGCAAGTGTCTTTCCCATTTCAATCTTCCTGTACCAGCGTGTGAATCTCTTCGAACTGTTATCTCTTTACTCGGAATCTTGGCTTTACTGATTGATCAGGAGCTTCCGTAGACAACACACATTCGGCATGTGTCATTTGCTTTTGCTTGTTACTACTCGTGTAGGCACTGTACAAAAAGTACATTTCTGAGTTCCGAATCAGACTCAGAATCGAACTCTTAACTGCACCGAGAAGTTTACAGTGGACACTGAGGGGCGTGCTATGCGTTGCGAGCGCATCGTGCAGAACTGCAGATTTGCTGCTCTACTGTGCCTCTGCGCTCTCGCTCTCTCTGTCTCTCTCTGTCTCTCTCTCTCTCTCTCTCTCTCTGCAGTGTGCGGTGAGCCTTGCAGTGAAACGACCTACGCAGGCACCACTAGTAAATACAAACACAATAGCACATACACTGACGAATCGAAACATTTGGACCAGCTGCTTAATAAAGTGTTGGTCCACATGTGGAACGCAGTACAGCAACCGTTCTGCGTGCCACGGATTCGATAAGTACTTCCCGAGCGAGGTGGCGCACCGGCTAGCAGATTGAAGTCGCATTCGGGAGGACAACGGTTCAGATCCTCATTCGGCCATCTAGAGTTAGATTTTCCGTGATTTTCCCAAATCATTCCAGCTAAATACTGAGGTGGTTCCTTTGAAAAAGGCACGGCCGCATTTCGTTTCCCATCCTTTGATAATTAGAACTTTTTGCTGCAGCTCTAATGACGGCGTTGTCGACGGGACTTAAAACTCTCATCTTCCTTTCTGCCTTTTCGGCAAGTGATTGATAGGTATTTGGAGGTGTGGGTCAGGAGATGTCTTCGCCCATGTCGCGCAATTTCCGTAAATGGCGGGCCGTTGACATGTGGGAGCAGAGCTGGAGTGCGATAGTTTCAGATGTGATCCGTCGAGTCTACATCAGGCGAATTTAGGGGGCCAAGACATCAACGTGAGTACACTATCACGTCCCTCAAACCACTGTTGCACGATTATGGCCATTTGACACGGACAGTTATCTTGCTGGAAGGCAGGAATGAATACGGGTAGTAGCTCACAAATGGTTTCAGTCTTACTTTAACAACAGAGAACCAAAGGTCATTATTTACAGTGCTGAAAATGGCTTTGATGTGGGGTCTAAGTGGGGCACAGTCAAATGTGGGGTGCTCCAGGGTTCAGGGCTGGGGCTGTTCCTGTTCCTTTATGATATGTCCTCCAGTATTATAGGTGATTCTAAAGTATTTCTGTTTCTTGATGACACTAGCTTGGTAGTAAAGGATGTTGTATGCAACACTGACTCGGTTTCGAATAGTGCAGTTCATGATATAATCTCATAGCTTGTAGAAAATAAACTAACGCTAAATCACAGTAAGACTCAGTTTTTACAGTTTCTAACACACAATTCAACACAACTCGACGTTTTAATTTCACAGAATGGGCATATGATTAGTGAAACTGAACAGTTCAAATTTCTAGTTGTTCAGATAGTTAGTAAACTGTCGTGGAAAGCCCACGTTCAGGATCTTGTTCAAAGACTTAATGCTGCCATTTTTACTATTCGAACGGTATCTGAAGAAAGTGATCGTTGGACAAGAAAATTAGTCAATTTCGCGTATTTTCATTCGCTTATGTTGTATAGTATTGTATGTTGGGGTAACTCTTCTCATTCTAAAAGGATATTTTTGGCTCAGAAACGGGCAGTTCGGGCAGTAAGTGGTGTAAGCTCGCGAACCTCTAGTCGACCCCTGTTCGCTAGTCTGGGTATTCTGACTTTGGCCTCTCAGTATGTATATTCCTTACTACTATTTCATGCTGATAATACCTGCTTATTCCCAAGAATTAGCAGCTTTCACTCAGTTATTTATTTTATCTGTTATTACTTTTATGTTGTAATTTTATGTACTGACATGTTCTATGACCTTCGAGATCTGCTCCTCAGTTTGGTCCTACGGAACTAGACGTGTAAAATAAAAAATCAAGCGTGAAGAGATGTAGGTGGTCCAGAATAAGGTTCACGTAGTCTGTGGCTCTCATAGTGCCTTCCATTGTTATCAGACGTCCCGTAGAAGCCCAAGTAAATGTCCTCCATAGCATAATACTGCCCACACCGGCCTGCTCTCGTGACGCGGTGCGTATTTCAAACAGTCGTTCGCCTGGATGACGGCGTACGCCTTATCCGGACGCGACAATCAATCTGGTGCGACAAGAAACGTGATTCGTCGGACCAGGTGACGCTTTCACATTGATCCACGGTCCAGTGTCGATCATCCCGTGGCCTCTGTCGCTGGCCTAACGTGGGAATGTACAGTGAAGTCCCGTGTTTAACACTGTGCGCTGAACGGAGCGCCCCGAAGCACTGAAGCCTGTACCACCACTGTACTCTGTCGTCATATCTGCCAGAGATCGCGCCTATCGTGCTGTACAGAGCGGACAAGGCTCTCCAAGTTCTCTCACCTTGTCCGTCCTTCAACAACTTTCCACAGATGCTCACGACAGAACACGCGAACAGCGGACCAGCTTCATAGTTTCCGAGATGTATGTTCTCAGACGACATGCGCAACAATCTGTTCCGTTAGTGCATTTCCCCATTCGCGGTCCATGAAGTCGCTAGAATTATTGCCCATTCTTATTTGCTCTGCTTACATACTTCATTTGTCTACCCGCAGCGCCTGCTGGCGACATTCAGTGTCGCTGTGGTTCGTCACTGTGTGTTGATTCGCAGTTCAAAAGAGAACGCGCAAATGATGTCAGGCAGAAGTTAATAGAAATTCGTGCACCTGTAAAAAGATCGATGCGCAACGCGTACCGTAACTGCCACCTTCATACCTTAGCAAAATATCTGGCTGAGAACCCGAGAAAATTCTTGTATTATATAAAATTTCTAAACGAGTCTAAGGCTTCAGTCCACTCCCTACTTGACCAGTCTCATGTGCAGTTGAAGACAACAAAACGAAAACAAAAGTTTTAAATTCTGCGTTTAAGAAATCGTTCACACAGGAAAATCGTACTAACCTACCGTCGTTTGACCATCACATAGACTCCCGTGTGGAGGACAAATAGGCATCGCTGGTGTAGAGAAACAACTGAAAGAGTTGAAAGCAGATAATTCACCAGGTCCTGATGGAATCCCAGTTCGGTTTTACAAAGACTACTCTACAGCATTAGTTTCTTACTTAGCTTGCATTTATCCAGTTCCAAGCGTATGGATAAAGCGTAGGTGACTTCTGTATATAAGAAGGGTAAGAGTACGGACCCGCAAAATTGCAGACCAACATCTCTGACATCGCTTTGCTGCGGAATCCTCGAACATATTCTCAGTTCGAATATAATAAATTTCCTCGAGAGGGAAAAGATTGCCGCACGGAGTGGCCGCGCGTTTTGAGGCGACGTGTCACGGACTGCGCGGCCCCTCCCGCCGCATGTTCGAGTCCTCCCTCGGGTATGGGTGTGTGTGCTGTCCTTAGCGTAAGTTAGGTTAAGTTAGTTTAAGTAATGGCAAGTGTAGGGATCGATGACTTCAACAGCTTGGTCCCTTAGGAATTCACACACGTTTGAACATTTGGAAAAGCTTCTGTCCACAGATCAGCAGGTTTTTACAAAGCATCGCTCTTGCGAAACTCAGCTTGTCTTTTTCTCTCATGAGACCCTGCGAAGGGCAACAGGCGGATTCCATATTACAAGATTTCCGTAAACCATTGGCCACGGTGCCACACTGCTGACTGTTAACGAAGGTACTAGCATACGGAATAGGTTTCCAGGTATGTGAGTTGCTCAGAGACAAGGGTACCATCAGCGAAGTGTGATAGGACTGCTGTACTCAAATGATCTAGCGGAGAGTGGAAGCACGAGTCGGCAGCTGTGCACTGATGATATTGAGGTGGGTGTAGTGTAGTGTAGTGTACGGTAAGGTGTCGAAGTTGAGTGACTGTAGGAGAATACAAGATGACTTAGACAAAATTTCTACCTTGTGTGATGAATCCCAGCTAGCTCTAAATGTACAAAAATAGAAGTTAATGCAGGTGAGCAGGAAAAACAAACCCTTAATGTTCGAATACACTGTTAGTTGTGTACTACTTGACACAGTCACGTCTATGAAACATCTAGGTGTAACGTTGCAAAGCAATATGAAATGGAATGAGCACGTAAGGACTGTACTACGGAAAACGAATGGTCAATTTCGATTAATTGGTAGAATTCTAGGAAGGTATGGTTCATCTGTGAAGTAGACCGTGTATAGGGCTCTAGTACGGCTTATTGTTGAGTACTGGTCCAGTTTTTGACATCCGCACCATATCGAATAAAAGGAAGACACCGAAGCAATTCAGAGGGGTGCTTCTAGGTTTGTTCCTGGTAGGTTCGAGCAGTACGCAGTTATTACGGGGATGCCTCGAGAACTCAAATGGGAAACACTGGAGGGAAGGCGACGTTCTTTTCGAGGAGCACTATTGAAAAAAATTAGAGCGGCATTTGAGGCAGACTGCAGAACAATTTTCTGCCGCCATTGTACGTTTAACGTAAGGACCATGAAGAAAAGATTAGAGACATTAGGGCTCGTACGGAGGCATATAGATAGCCGTTTTTGCGTCACTATATTTGCTAGTGGTAGTGGTACAAGGTGGGCTCTGCGACGCTCCATACGGTGGCTTGCGAAGTCTGTATGTAGATGTACATGAACGTAGGAGTCTTAAGCAATGGACTAGTATTACAGATATAAGGGATTCAATTCACTGTCCTTCCATCCGGATTGAAATTCTCATCTTGATTCCCCCTATCATTTCAAGATAACGACAGGAGTTTTGTTTTTGTTTTTATCTTACATAGTGGCAATCACTAGTGTCATCGGTCTTACCCGTAATCAGCTGAATATATTTATGATGAACACTGTTCGCGGAAGAGCTTGCGATTGCCACTGTTGAGCTGGCGCATCCGGCTGAAGGAAAGATCTGCGCCAGTTTAGAATACATGACTCTCTTAGAAACTGCAGTACCTGAAGCCATTGGTCTATGTTTATGACAGAAAAAGAATTGCAATAGCTAAAAGTTTTAATGTAGACATGTCAATCACATGTAAATGAATCAACAAGCGAGGAATGGAAGAAACAGACTTTCATTTGTAGAGTGTCATTTTTTGAGTTGCCAGCCTTCCGACTGGTTTGATGCGGCCAGCCATGAATTCCTCTCCTGTGCCAACTTTTTCATTTCAGAACAGAATGACAACCTACGTCCTCAGTTATTTGCTGGATGTATTCCAGCCTCCGTCTTCCTCCACAGTTTTTACTCCGAACAGCCCCGTAGAAGTTATTCCCTGATGTTTTAACGGATGTCCTATCATCCTGTCTCTTCTTCTTGCCAATATTTTCCATATAACCATTTCCTCAACGATTCTGCAGAGTCCCTCAGATGTTTCTATTCTCTGTTTCCACACTCCATGTTTCACTACCATATAATATTGTGCACCATACGTACATTCTCAGAAATTTCTTCCTCAAATTAAGTCCTGTGTTTGGACTAGTAGACTTTTGTTGGCCAGGAATGCCCTCCTTGCCTGCGCTAGTCTGCTTTTTATGTTCTCCTGGCTCCGTCCGTCATCGGTTATTTTTCTGCCTGGATAGCAGAATTCCTTAATTTTCCTGTTAAGTTTGTCGCTGTTCTTATTTCTGCTACTTGTCATTACTTTCGCCTCTCTGCAGTTTACTCTCAATCCAAATTCAGTACTCATTAGATTGTTCATTTCATTCAAGAAACCCTGTAATTCTTCACTTTCACTAAGGATAGCAATGTCATCAGCGAATATTAGAATTGGTATTTTTTCACCGTGAATTTTATTTCCACTCTTGAACTTCTCTTTTATCTCCCGTTGCTTTTTCGATGTATAGATTGAACAGTAGGAACGAAAGACCGCGTCCTTATCTTACACCGTTCTTGATACGAGCACTTCGTTCTTCTAAAAGGAAAACTACAACACATGGCAGTTTGACATGCAAAATTATGTACAACACGAACAATTACGGCAGTGCGCAATGGGCGAGATCAAAGACGAAGTTAAGACATGTAACGCAAGGGCTAAAATAATCTTATCAGTTGACTCTGTTGTTTATATGCACCTACAGAACATCTCAACTGTGAAAGAAGCTTGGGATATATTAAAACAAATCTGTGAAGACTCAGGACTTTATCGAAGAACAAGTTTGTGGAGAACACGTAACTACAGAACTGAAGAAATGTTCGTCTGTGAAAGAGTAGGAATCGAGAACAATTACAACGTCAACCAAATTAAATGGTCTTAACTTTGAAGTGCAAGACGAAATGGTAGGATGTTTTCCACTAGTTGGGCTGCCTAATGAGTACAAATCAGTGATGGTGGGTTTAGAGAATTCCAGTACGTCGATAACGTGTGATCGCATTAAAAACAAATTACTACAGGAAGTGAAGAATGACAAGTGCGGCAATTCAAGTTTTAATGACGCAGCTCTTCAAGAAAACAAAAAGCACAACCGCAACCCTCATTACAGTCCGAGGTGTTGCAATTGCAACAAATATGGGCACACAGCGAAGAACTGTTGCAATGAAAACTAAGGCTAGCGGAAACTCTGCCGTGAAAGCTGCTACTTATGAGACATTCTTAACGACGTCAGCGTCAGCTAAAGCTATATGAAAAGACTGGTACGTGGATTTTGGTGCATCAGCACCTGTGTGAAAACACCCATGTGAATTTGAATTTCACAGCGGCAGCGCCCAATTCACAAGTGGTCGTGGATAACTACGAAAATTTGCCCGTTAAAGGGACAGACTGCACGCATATTACAGCAAGCAGGCAGAGAGACGACAAACATAGGGGGCGACAGATGTGCTGTATGTTCCTCAACTGGGTGCAAATTTTCTTTCTGTCAGCAAAATAGCGAAGCAGGACCGCTAGATCATTTTTGATGATAGAACCTGTCGAATTCGTGTTACATAGCAGAAATTGAGATCACAACCTCGTTAATCAACGGAATGTATAAGACTAGATCAACTAAGTGATCACAATGTTGAAGCAAAGTGCGCTTCCTTTTCTGATGATGCAGATCAGTGGCACAGAAGATTAGGACTCAGACGCGATGGAAGAATTAGGAAAAGGTTTGTTTAGTGGCATCACATAAAAAGGAGCCGTGCATTACGTGCGTAGACGGTTGGCAAACTAGAGTGTCCTTCCCACATTCTACTTCTAGAGCTAAAAGTATTTTGGAGTTGGTGCATTCAGATTGTTTGGGCCAATGCAAACCACGTCAATTGGGGGAGCTAAATATTTTCTAACTCTGATCGGTGATTTTTCGAGAAAGATTTTTTGGACACTGTCAGTAATAAATACCACGTATCTGATATTACACACAATTTTAAGAAATTTCTACAAAATCAGAGAGGTGAAAGACTACGTATATTACGAACTGATAATGGAAAGGAATATGTAAACGAAAGACTGACGAAATTCTTAATGGATGAGGGGGTTAGACATCAAACAACAGTTCCGCAAAATTCAGAACAAATTTGTGTAGCAGAAAGAATCAGTAGAACGATCGTGGAGAAGGCAAGATGTGTGTTATTTCACGCGAAATTACCTATGAAATTTTGGGTAGAAGCAATCTCCACCGCTGTTTATCTTATTAATAGATCATCAACAAAAGCTTCGAACAATATAACGCCAGAGGAAGCTTTCTCAGGGAAGAAACCTGACCTCCGACATCTGAGATTATTCGGGGATAAGGCTTATGTTCACATACCAAAAACCAGCAGGCACAAATGGGAAAAGAAATATGTTCAGTGCATACTTACCGGATAAAGCGAAGACAGTAAGGCATACCGGTTTTTCAGTCCTGTTCATCAAATAATTGTAAAAACAAGAGACGTAGCTTTTAAAAAAAACAGACAGATTAGAAGGGTAATGACGAGCCAGAAATATCTGATCCTGATCATTTGAGGAACTAAACAAGATATTTATTCCATTCACAAATGAGGAGGACAGCATTGAGGCGGAAGACTATTCAAGGGACGCCACAGGAGATAATACAGCTTCAGAAGACTCAGACTCAGTCGAAATAAACGAAGACTCTGAACAACCTCAACAGATACTCAGAAGATCTTCCCGAATAGACCGAAGAAGATGGATGAATACGTGTCGTAGCATACTAAAGATGCATAAGAATCAAAACCATCAACTTTGTAAGAAGCACTGCAGCCTAGGGACCCGCAGAAATGGATTGAAGCAATTCAGGAGGAATTAAAGTCACAAGCAGAAAATCAAACTTGGGAATCGGCAATCCTGCCTCCAGGGAAAAAAGCTATCGATGTCAAGTGGGTCTTTAAGGTAAAGAGATACTTACAAATAATCCTTCGCAAAGCTAGTCTGGTAGTTAAGGGTTGTGCACAAATCAGAGGTTAGGACTATGAAGGAACATACGTGCCAGTGATGACACAGTTCATTAAGATATTTATTTATTCTAGCTGCGAAATATGACTTGGACATTGCTCATTCTGATACAGTGACAGATTTTTTGCAAGTTGACTTAAAAGAAGTGATTTATGTTAAAATTCCCACACTTAACTGCGCCACAAAGACAGGCATCAAAAGTCCTCGAGAAATCAGTCTACGGACTTAAACAGGGAAGTCGCTGTTGGAACATTAAACTGGACAAAGCTCTACTAAGCCTGAGTTTCAGCAGATCTACAGCTGACACTTGTGTTTACGACAAAAATTAAGGAAGCGATATAATCATTGTAGCATTTTATGTAGATGACAGGCTAATTTTTTACAACAATCTGCAAGAAAAATTTGCATTAAAAGAGAAATTAAAGGAACACTTTAAACTAAAAGATCTCGGAGATGTATGTAATTGTCTACGAATCCGAGTAACCAGAGATCGAAAGCATGAAATTAAAATCGGATTTTACAAAAGTATGATATGGAAGATTGTCATCCGTTATCCACACTACTGAATGACAGTGAAGTGTTAGCTCGTGAAATGAGCCCAAAGACAGGAACAGAAAAAACTGCCATGAAGAATGTCCCTTGCAGTACAGCTATAGGTGGGCTAACGCATTCTCAACTAGGTACTAGAACAGACCTAGTATATGTGCAACTGGAGTGGTGAGTCGGTTTTATACTAAGCCAGGAGTACACCACTGGCAAACAGTAAACAGAATCCTACAATATCTAAAAGGAACTAAAGATGGCATCACAAGATACAAAATATGCTGACTGGGGACACTGCAGATAGAAAATCGACCACCACTTTCTTGTTTGTGTCACGATGTGCAGCAGTTTAATGGAACAGCGAAAAACAATCAACAGTAGCTCTCTCGACGAAGGAAGCAGAGTACGTGGCATTAGCTTCTGCATGTCAGGAAGCACTTTGGCTACAAAGAGAGATATCCCCTTTCCCAAAAGAAGGTCCGATTAAATTGTTTTGCGACAGCAAAGGTGCATGCAGTTGATCTGTCAAAGCCAAGTGAATACAAAGGCCGCACTAAACACATTGACACCAGACATTTCATGAGAAAAAAAAACTGATTCTGGAGAAATCACAGTGGACCAGATTTCAACGAGAGAAGAAATGCTCGCAGACACTACAGCGAAGCCACTGCCAAGAACCAGACATCATCAACTAATCTAAGGATTTAGACTACAAAGCTGAGGTACTAAGAGGCATGGCTTCTAATGTGGGTGTTGGAAATTTCATTTAGAACCAGTGCGTCTGCTAGAACATTCACCTTTGGCGGCGTCGCTATGGACGCTTTTGTGTATGTGCTGTTTTGCGTTTTTTCGGTTTGAGTCTAATCGTGTTGCTTCCGTTCTGTGAACTAATAAAAGTTCATATTTAGTTTCAGACCGAACGGAATTTTCATTTAAAGCTCAAATTACAACATTCAAGATGATTCCATTGGAAGAAAGCGGCCACTCAGCAACAGGGATATTCGAGGCCGTAACTAAAGTCAAGCTTCAGTTTTGACATAACAGACAGCTGTATATATTAGCACAGTACATTTGATTTTGTATACTCCTAAATTACTACATCATTGGTTCTTGTTTCCTCTGCTGGCTTTATGCCGTAATCTGTGTGCAGTCTGCTCTTCATTCAGACATGCTGTGCGGGTAAACCAGAAAAAAATTGTCAATTCTTTATGACACTCGTTCTTTGTATGCTAAAGAGACATTTCTTTCTACCTTTTTCTACGAGTACCTTCCGAATTACCATCTTAGTTATTTAGTTTTTGAAACATACGCGTGACATCTCGTGCCCTCAATCCATTTGCTGTTCCAGCTAGTTTAAGAACTCCAAATTCTCTTTACAGTTTGTGTTCCTGAGTGACAGTCGTAGCGCTCTGTTGCACAACGCATAAAATTATGCTTTCTTATGAGGGACTGGGTGACACGAGGTCTCCTCTATGATATTGTCAGATTGTGAGCAAGTGTCTTTTCTGAAGATGCTGTAGGTATGCTTTCCCCCTCCTGTTTTTGTTGTCAAATCTAAAAAGCTTCTATTTCATTCCCGCCCCCCTTTAAAACACAAAACACCTAGTCGTCAACATACCACTTGTAATAAGTCATCTTTCCCGAATTTTCTTTATTCGCTGTCTTCTTACTTCTCAATACATTTTGTTGTTGTAATTTCACAGCTATAAACAACCTTCCTTCGTATTTTGCCTTTTTCTGGGTTTCGTTCTTTTCTAATAAGTTCTAAAAAGCAAAGCCTCAAAGCCTTCGCGTTCTGATAAACTTTCTTGTTCTATTATTGACACTTTCAGGGTTACCCTCACGCAGCTGAAGATTTTTCTGCAGCCATTAGTTTTTGCTGCGGGTAATTCTGTAAGTGGCAGCACTGTGAGAGTCACCAGCAGTCACTTCCCTTCACTACTATAGCAGCTGGTCGACTGATGATTGGAAAAAAGTTTGACTTTCAAAATGATAGGGAGCAGCAGTCAGTCATCGTTTCCGTTCTAGCTTTATTCAAGCAGATCCAGATTTCGGCTAGTAACCAGCAATTATCAGTGCTAAAAATACAAGAAGTACGTAGACGGAGCATAGTGTGAAAAAATTACAATTCATACTACATATGTACTTTAATAAGTTATGTACTCTTTGCATTTTTAGCACTGATAACGGCTAGTTCAAAAAATGGATCTGAGCACTGTGGGACTTAACTTCTGAGGTCATCAGTCCCCTAGAACTTAGAACTACTTAAACCTAACTAACCTAAGGACATCCATGCCGGGACCGATGACCGTCATAGTCTGGTCCCTTTAATCCCCCAAACCAACCAACCAACATCCGTGCCCGAGGCAGGATTCGAACCTGCGACCGTAGCGGTTGCGCGGTTCCAGACTGTAGCGCATAGAACCGCTCGGCCACCCCGGCCGGCATAATGGCTAGTTACTAGCAGAAATTTAGATCTGATATAATGAGGCTAGGCCGGAAACGACGACTGATTATTGCTCGCTATCATTTTGAAAACCATAACACAGTCGTTGAGCACATTTCACTTTCCTGATGGAAAGTTATTTGATGTAGTTGGAGAAATCTTTGATCTTATTAGTCATGGCTTCTACACCACTCAAAGCATGGTGCTCCCTGTATACACTACTAACAGCAGCATATTGTGTGGTATCTTAACACGCTGTGGAAGCCGACCTTTGGTGTCTCTAGAATGAAGTACGATGGGTTTTCAGTGTGATAGTCCCATATAGACACTCTAGTGCAGCTTTCAACGCCTTTCACGATAGCAGTCTAATGCAGAAGCTGTGTAACAATATTAACTTTCGTTCATAATATTGAGTGGAGATAGCGTAAATATTAGTGCAGAGTTTATAGAATGGTACAGACAGTACGCTCCCCACCAAGTTCGATACTGACGTCGTCCTAGCCATACCACTAAACCGAAAACAAAGTATATTTACAACGCTGATTACAGAAAAGCGAAAGAAGGATTTACACTGTATTTGTTAGCTGGTCGTAATTCAGCGATCAAGTACTGTAACCTAGGCTGGGTGGTGGTGATGTAAACTGAAGTGTCTTCCAGAGTTCAGAGATGATGTAGTCTACGTTTATTTCAGAGTTCCACTGTGGCCTTCAGATCAGAGGCACTGTGTACATGGTCTTTTAAGATACGGGTTGTGTTAGTGAACGAAGAGTGAGTAAAGGGGAAAATAATTGAACACAATCAAAGCTGCAGAAAACAAGTTTCAGGCTATGGATGCCATAAAGTAACAAAACGCAAGTTTTTTGAGTGAATTAATATATGTAACCCGTTTTCATTAATCAAATAAAAAGGACTACCACCTTACTACAGTGTTCATGAATTCAGTTAATCCATGTTCCTACCAAATTCATTGAAAGTAGTGCGTCAAACATTAATAATGACATTTTTATTTTTGTAAATGACATTGATAACAGGTACAAATAAGTTAATTATTTACAACAATCAGTCAGCAAAGTGCAGGAACACATTAAGTACTCACTGATCAAAATCACAGAAAAGGGATTTCATCACAGGACGGTTTCGACAATTCCTTAACCTGAGCGATCACATGCCTTGTACAGTGTTGCCAAACACACGCATATTTGTGTTTCTCAAATACTAAAAGCTGCTACACAGTCTACACGTCATCAAATACATAGAAATCACTCCACTGCACCGCAGTCATTTTCACATCGTGCGCAAGGCGGGAACAACTTCAGCGACACACTCTTCTGCAATAAAATGCTACGCCTGCCGAAAGCGGCTTTTGGTATCTTCATGTTCCTGCTCAGCTTTGGAGAGGATTTTTTTCTGAATTTAAGTTAAGCTAAATACTGTCTTACACATGGTAATGTGTATCATTTCCAGAATGACTGTCTGATACAGCGAGATGCTGCACCTACTGGGCTGGTATTCTTTCTTATATTGATCCTTTCTCTCATTTCCAGTTCACAAGCACGTGTCATTGCGTTGTGTATCCAGTTAAAGACATCCTTCGAGGCGTCGTATACAGCTCAGTTTCTTTTTATCGTCCTGTATAGGTAACTTATGTTCCACTTAGTCCTGAACACATTCACCACCAGCCAGTATTGCTTCTCGATCACGTCTTACCACTCGGGAAGTCCATTGTGTTTGCCATTGACCGTGCTTTCGAGTGTTATGCGCGTCACATCGAAAGGCGGCCCAGTTTTGAATTGTCCTGGTATCCTCTCCCCAAGCCCCCCACCCCTTACTATTGTCCTGGTATCCTCCCATCACACCCCCCACCCCCTAATAACAGCCGAGAGCCAACGATATTTAGTCTACCTCCGCATGGCTTGCCGTGAATAACGACGGCGTTAATGCGTTCCATGCTGTACTGGTGATACAATTTATCTCTGATGTCTTGAACAACAGTTTCTAAGGCTTGGTTGGCAACATGGAAGGCTTTTGTCCTCCCTTTGGCTTCCAGTCGTGGGCTAACGACATCCCTCTCCACGCATCGCAATCACAGACACTCCCTGCGCAGATGTGCCTTCCGACGTGATGTGGGCTATAGTCATTGAGAGTGTGTTCCTATATAAACATCCGCAATAGCAATGTTCTCTCTGTTGGGACTGACTCAGCGATAAGAATTGAGGGCACAAACGCGTCTCAAACTGAGGCATTTTCGACACAGGTTGTGAGGAAATGTCACTGGACGCAAAATCAGTGCTTTCGTAACACAGACAGGTACATGTCACCGTAACTCTGTACACAGCAGTCTCTCGTTTGGCAGTAGAACGCTGCGCAGCGTAAGCTCCGGAGATCCGGCAGCCGTAGCGTTGCGCGCGGCGTATTTGTTGAGGAGAAGCAGCGGAGTCTGTGACGTCGGCCTGCGGTCATCGCGTCGCGGGTGGGCAGCCGGGGCGGCTGGCGACGGCGACCGCGTAGGGGGGCGGCGGGGCGTCGTCCGCGGCTTCGGCGTCGTCGGCGGAGGCGGCAGAGCGCACCGAGCAGTAGGGCGGGCCGGCGGCGGCCGGGTCGCCGTCGAGCGCGCGCGCGCCGCCGTAGGAGGCGGCCACGTCGGCCATCAGCAGCAGCGCCGCCAGCAGCGCCAGCACGGCCGCCGCCAGTTCGCGGTCCTCCCAGCGGCCGCCGCGCCACGCGCCGTCCACGCCCAGCGCGCCCGACACCGAGAACAGCGCCACGCCGGCCATCACGTGCAGCCGCTCCTGCGCGTTACCAACACAACAGCTCAAAAAAAGAAACACGGTCAAATAAGAAACAAAACAGATTACACAAACATTTGACACGACTCTGAATGAGACCCGAAATCGTGAACGACACGAAATTTAATCGGCAGGAAGAAGATGCTGTGATATGCAAAAGATTAGCTTTTCAGAGCATTCACACAAGGTTGGCACCGGTGGCGACACCTACAACGTGCTGAGATGAGGAAAGTTTCCAACCCATTTCTCATACACAAACAGCAGTTGACCGCCGTCGCTCGGTGAAACGTTGTTGTGATGCTTCGTGTAAGGAGGAGAAATGCGTACCATCACGTTTCCGACTTTGATAAAGGTCGGATTGTAGCCTATTGCGATTGCGGTTTATCATATCGGGACATTGCTGCTCGCGTTGGTCGAGATCCGATGACTGTTAGCGGAAGATGGTATCGGTGGGTTCAGGAGGGTAATACGGAACGCCGTGCTGGATCCGGACAACCTCGTATCACCAGCAGTCGAGATGACAGGTATCTTATCCGCATGACTATAATGGATCGTGCAGCCACGTCTCGATCCCTGAGTCAACAGATGGGGACGTTTGCAAGACAACAACCATCTGCACGAACAGTTCGACGACGTTTGCAGCAGCATGGACTATCAGCTCGGAGGCCATGGCTGCGGTTATCCTTGACGCTGCATCACAGACAGGAGCGCCTGCGATGGTGTACCCGACGACGAACCTGGGTGCACAAATGGCAAAACGCCATCTTTTCGGATGAATCCAGGTTCTGTTTACAGCATCATGATGGTCGCATCCGTGTATGGCGACATCGCGATGAACGCACATTGGAAGCGTGTATTCGTCATCGCCATACTGGCGTATCACCTGGCGTTATGCTATGGGGTGTCATTGGTTACACGTCTCGGTCACCTCTTGTTCGCATTGACGGCACTTTGAACAGTGGACGTTACATTTCAGATGTGTTACGACCCGTGGCTCTACCCTCCATTCGATCCCTGCGAAACCCTACATTTCAGCAGAATAATGCACGACCGCATGTTGCAGGTCCTGTACGGGCCTTTCTGGATACAGAAAATGTTCGACTGCTGCCTTGGCCAGCACATCCTCCAGATCTCTCACCAGTTGAAAACTTCTGGCCAATGGTGGCCGAGCAACTGGCTCGTCACAATACGCCAGTCACTACTCTTGATGAACTGTGGTATCGTGTTGAAGCTGCATGGGCAGCTGTACCTGTACACGCCATCCAAGCTCTGTTTGACTCAATGCCCAGGCGTATCAAGGCCGTTATTACGGCCAGAGGTGGTTGTTCTGGGTACTGATTTCTCGGGATCTATGCACCCAAAGTGCGTGAAAATGTAATCACACGTCAGTTCTAGTATAATATATTTGCCCAATGAATACCCGTTTATCATCTGCATTTCATCTTGGTGCAGCAATTTTAATGGCCAGTAGTGTATTTGTAACGAAAAATGGTGCGTTCTGTGGTGGACTGAGGTACCACACAAGAAGAGTTTGCGACAGTTGGTACCAGAAGTACCATGGACGTCCTTTTGCAGCAGTAGCAGCAGCAGCAGCAGCAGCAGCAGCATCGACGCGCGCAAACCAATCACGCTGCCCTCAAGAGCGGCAGCGCCATCAGGAAGAAAGAGGTGCGCTTGAGTAACCGTGCACGAGCAAAAGTTTTGAGTTGCAAGTTGCAACTCATTCTGAGTCTTGTTAGTGTGTGGGTGCAGAACGTTCTTCGAGTGAGACAGAAACAATCGCCGGTAGATAGACAGTGATTAGACTTAAGTAGAAACAGAACAGTGAGTAGAATGATCGTGTATGGACAGAGACCGCCTGTCTAGGTGTTCAACTGAGTATTGTTAGTTTGGAATTGTTCTTCCAATTGTACATGAAGACAGAAGATTAGTTTTCTTTCGACTTTAGTTCAGAGGATATCATTTAGTTTGTGTTCGTGGAACTGCAGTCAACGCAGGACAGATAGGCTAAACCTGCATTCCGCAGTTACTGTAACGAGCGTTGGCACAGATGAGTAATATATTTTACTATCCACTATTCTCTGTTACTTTCATTGTGTTTGTGTGCCCTAGAACCCACGCATCCGTCCTACCAGAACAGCTGTATTAATCTTTTTCAGCAGCAGCAGCGACGTTTTTATCGAAGTGTACGCCCACAGTCCACAACACATTCGTGTTCGACTGAGGTCAAACTTCCAACGTAAAGGTCGATATCGGATTCTCAATAAGGTATATTCCCCTCTTGGGTATTAACACACATGTTGCTCCTTTATTCATGCTGGTGGGTACGAAACTGTTGAAGAGTCCTTTGGGGATATTGTACCCGTACCCGAACCGTGCAGGAACTGAAAACATCGCCGATGTCGTAAGGCAGAAGTTAACTCTGTGAGGTGGTGTACAGTGTGTAACAAAACCTATTGCCACACTTGGGCCCGGGAACGTTTTATTTCTATTTTAGGACTAGTTTTCTACGACTCATCATAGTACGTTAATCTTGGGAAATACACAGGGACATAATGTTTAGTACCAGCAACCGATATGAAACTATTTTTGACATGAAATGTTCAAAGAACCCATTGTTAGCACAGACAGAGGTTGTATTCAAACGGGGATGTTCCGATGGATCGCTGAGTATTTTGCTTGTTTTTGCAGTTTTACCAATGTGGGCATGTACCGGGGCTTGCGGAACGAAATTTTCAAACTATAGAGGGGATATATACAATATGGAGGAAGGATAATACTTGTCAGTCTGGATACCAAACCTACAGAGACGGTTGTGATACAGGTCTATATGCCTACCACAATCCAGGAGGATGAGGAAGTTGAAGCTATATATGAAGAGTTAAATGGAGCCTTGAGAGGAATCAAAGGAGAAACAAATTTAATAATCATGGGAGACTGGAACGCAATAGTAGGAGATAAAGAGGTACAGCCAGCTGTTGGACGCTACGGCCTTGGTAAAAGGAATGATAGAGGAGACCGACTTATAGAATTTTGTAACAGGAATCAACTGATAATATCGAACACGTGGTTTCAACATCACCCCCGTAGAAGATACACCTGGAAGTCACCAGGGGATAGAGAACGATACCAAATTGATTACATTCTAGTCAAAAATAGATTTAGAAATCAACTAAAAGACTCTAGAGCATACGCAAGCCCAGATATTGTGAGTGATCACAACATGGTTGTTGCGGAATGCCGACTCAAGTTCAAATGCATAAGGAAGAAAATAGGAAATGGAAAACTGGATATAGGGAAGCTTGGAAACCGTGAGACGCAGAAGGAGTTCCAATAAAGGGCTAAGGATCTAATTCAACAGCATCCTATAGAGAATGTAGAACAACATTGGGAAAATATGAGAGATGGCCTAATAAAAGCCGCTGAAGAGATAATTGGAAAACAAAAACCTGAAAAGAGGAAGGAGTGGATAACTGATGAAATAATACTTATGTTTGAGGAAAGAAGGAAGCTCAAAAATAATGAAACGGAAGAAGGGAAAACGGCATACCGAGTGCTTAGGAACAAAATCAACAGGAAGTTGAAGCAAGTAAAAGAAAGATTCCTTGAAGACAGATGCAAAGAAGTTGAAGACCTTCTGAAGAAAGGGAACCTTGAATTAGCATACAAAACAGTGAAACGCTTCTTCTCAGGAGGACAAAGGATTAGATGTAATGCCCTAATAAGAGAGGATAATAAGATGGTGTATAATCATGAAGATATAGCACTTACGTGGAAGGAATACCTAGAGAAATTATATGGAGGCAACGTACAAGATGACATGATTGAAAGTGAGGACGAAGTAGATAAAGATGAACTAGGAGACAGCATACTAAGGTCTGAATTTGATCGGGCAATACAGGCACTTAAGCACGGAAAAGCACCAGGAATTGACTCATTGCCTGCAGAAATCATCAAAGCAGCTGGAACAGAAATGAAAGATAAATTGTATAAATTAATCTGCCAAATATATGATACTGGAGAGCTGCCTGAGGACTTCAAAAAGTGTATTATTATTCCATTACCAAAGAAAATGCCAGCAAAATCGTGTGCACAATACAGAACCCTCAGCCTAACATCACATGCATCAAAAATTTTGACGACCATCCTCCTCAGAAGAATTGAAGGGAACGTCGTATGTATACTCACAGAAGACCAGTTTGGCTTTAGAAGAGGGAGAGGTACGCGAGAAGCCATTATGGCCCTAAGGCTCATAATAGAAAAAAGAATGGAAAAAGGAAAGGACACCTATATAGCATTTGTTGACCTCGAAAAGGCCTTTGATAAGGTTGAATGGAAAAAACTATTCCAGATATTGAGGGAAACTGGAGCTAAGTACAAGGACAGGAGAACGATATCGAACATATACAAAGAAGAGGTGGCAATAGTGAGATGTGGGGAACATCAACAACAAGCAAAAATTAAACAGGGTGTGAGACAGGGATGTGCACTCTCCCCTGTCCTCTTTAATATGTACATACAGAAAGCAATGGACGAGGTCAGAGAAAAGTTAAGACAAGCTAATGGAATCAGGATCCAGGGAAAAATAGTTGATATGCTGCGTTTTGCGGATGACATTGCTGTCCCAGCGGAAAATGAGGAAGAATTACAAGTAGTGTTGGAGGAAATGGAAAACACTCTTGCTACACGGTACAACATGAAAATTAATAAGTCAAAAACAAAAATCTTAGTTGCAAGCAAACAAAATAATCAAGCAATTACGAATATAAGGCTGAATGGAGAGAAGCTGAAAGAAATACAAGACTTTGTCTACTTGGGAAACAGAATAACATCAGATGGTCGTAGTAGGAAAGATGTAATAAGTAGAATAAATCAGGCAAAGACTGCATTCTATAAAAGGAAAGGACTCCTCACATCAAATATGATAAGTCTGTCGTTAAGGAAGCGGTTAATAAAGACCTTTGTTGGGAGTGTGCTTCTCTACGGCAGCGAAACCTGGACACTTGGAGAGGACGAAAGAAGAAGGATTGAAGGATTCGAAATGTGGTGTCTGCGAAGGATGTTAAAAATTCCATGGACGGCCAGGATGACAAATGAAGAAGTCCTGCAGAGAGCGGAGGAAGTTCCAGTTCTTTGGAAGACAGTCAAGAAGAGGAGAGATATATGGATGGGACACATTCTGAGACATGAAAGTCTTCTCCACACTATAACGGAAGGCCTTGTGGAGGGCAAAAGGGCAAGAGGCAGACCTAGAAGAAAGTACATAAGCCAGATAATGCAGGACCTAGGATGCGGAAGTTTCACGGAATTGAAGAGGCTGGCCGACAATCGCACTGAATGGAGAGCTGCTGCAAATCAATCTTAGGATTGGCAACTTAAGAAGAAGAAGAAGAAGAAGAGGGGTTGTCGGTGCATTCTGTTCCAATAGCTTTCCCATGGTTAAAGTACTTTGAAGAGTGTTGGTAATGCTTTCCAGCGTGAACATTGTTTCCGAACGCATACCTATGTAACAAATTTTATGTACGTTTGGGGGATGCCTTATTGTTACACCTAGTATACTTAGTCATTCATCATGCGTCCCGAGTACACAGCCAGTTGCAATTGCTTTCCTCCAAAATGTGACGTGCCACGCTGCAGCTCTACTGGACACACACATAGTCAAGGCACAAAAGATTTGTGGCTTCTTGTAAGCGTTTCACGCTACAAGGACCTCAACTGCAACAACTAAAACCGAATAAAAATCATTTCAAAGAACGGTGACGTTGTGTTCTATCATCCTTCAAGGTCCTTTATTTATATTTTCCACTTGTGTACAGCAGTGACCATCAGATCCACAATAGCCATCCGTGAGGTATTACATGGAAAAGTATAAACATTTTTTTTGCAACAAAGCACACACAGTCCCTCCAAAATTTCAGATAGTAATTTTTATTCCTGGCATATGAACGACATCTTAACTACGTTGGCAACGTGAATTAACTACTGTAAACAATAGATGTGCATACGATGAGTCAGTTGTGGGCAGGCAGTGTTATGTAGTGGACGTGTGGCCATAGTGCGTCAACGGTGTTGTGAGACGAGTCACAATGGAGGAATATATTTGCATCACATATTCAGTACATTCTCCAGAGTGTTTTGAAGAAGAGAAAAGTGAATGCAAAGTATATACCGTACAATATGACCCAGGACAAAAAACGACTCGTGCTAATTGATTAAAATGAAAAACGCAGACAATTCTGTCGTGGAAAAAAATCAGCACGAGCCACGAGACTCTGAGTTATCAATACGAACCTACCCCAAAACGACGAAGTGCAGAAAACCATATGAAGGGTCAACGAATTGGCGACATAACCGATATTTAAGCCAATTTGACGCGCTAGTTGAACAATATCCCAAAAAAGGCTTTTCTGACAGCTTCACATGGTTTTATGAACGTTCTTTGCACTGTATTCAATTTGGGGAGATACTTAGCACTCCTGAATTATTAAAATCGCCAGTTTTACGTTTCTCTGTTTTGTGTTAATCCAGTCTCCATACTTCTTGGACTTACGTGACACGTTAAGATGTGCAGTGCTTACAGAATAATAGTCCCCAACACAGAAGTTTCTGGATAGTACGTTCTCCCATTATTCGTCATCGCAGTCTAGTATGGAGTTTCACTGAAGTTATTTAAACACAGCGGGATGGAACGTATTTATACCTCATAAGGGCGACGGGTGGATCTGGTACATAATTTTCTGTCCATCTGCATTGCGGCAGTCGAATATTACGCAGATATTTGCTGCGAGCTGCCACATTCCGCTATGTTTTAATCACTTCAATGAAACTCACTACATATATTGGTACATCGATTATGAATAAAGGACAACTTAAAACACAGCTCTTCTGTTTTTGGAAAAATGACTGTGTGTACTGCTTGTGTTAACATAGTTTCAAGCAAATATTTAGCTTCTTGCCAAATAATACCCTCTGCTGCTCCTAATCAGTATAAACAATTTAGGAGACAATCTGAGCAGCTACTGAGATGGTTTGCTGCTGTCGCTTATCACCTGTTAAAATCAAAACCAATTGAAAATGATTTAGACCTTGTATCTGTAGGGCGCCAAAAGTGACAGTTAACCCTAAACAATGAAAATGTTGCCATTCGAGAGTGGAACGGTAGGGAAATAGTCTGAAGGTGGTTATGAAGCCTTTGCCAAGCACTGAACAGTGAATTACGGAGCAGTCATGTACTGCTAATTCAGTAACTTATTCTCCTGTGGAGTCTAGATTCGATAACGTTCAAACGTCGATTTGCAGAACTCCAGAGTTCCACAGGCGAATGACCTTGATGAGTGGTAGAAGACACACACACACACACACACACACGTATCTCCATATTTTCAAACCATTTTATTCGGTTGTAGCCTTTCTAGACGTGGTGCTTGCCTTGTTAGTCATACTTCGGCCCATTGCGGAGAAAGGTAACGACGAAGGCAACAGGTAGCGTAAAAATAACGTGGTGCTCATTACTGCGGAACTGTGTGGGAGCTGGAGGCTCTACAGCACCGTGGAAATGTTAAGACTTGAGGTGTGCGTAGGAATTGTCTCTAGTCGGCAGTACGATAAGGAAGCGAAAATGCACGCGCGCGTTGTGCTGACTCGTGGCAGGCAGTCTGTGTACTCACAATCTTGGGCGGCATGAAGTCGCGGTTGAGGTAGGAGATTAGGCGCGTCACGGCCGTGAAGGAGTACCAGCTGAACGCCGTCATCTGCACGACGCTCGTGCGCATGCGCCAGCACTCGTCCAGCATCGGCAGCAATACCACTGCGCACGCACACGATAGCACCTGCAACAGAAGTAAGCTTGTCTCAGCGACAAATCAACGTGTATCACCTAGAAGATTTCTCGATTTTGTATTTTATGACCAGTGAAAAACTAGTATCTCGATTTCTGAGTCTGATAGTAAGTGATAAGAAGTGAGAGTATTTTCAACGAAAGGTTCTTCGTAGCTATCGTTCATTGCTAAGGTGCGTGAGAAGCAGTCACGTATCCTAAACAGGACTTGTTATTCACAGATGTAGGTCACTATTGTCTTTGAAAAAAATACTCCTGTTACCTAGTATATACGAGGGCATGCAGAAAAGTAATGCCTCCGAATTTTTTTATGTGAAAACTATTAGGCTTTTCAAATAAAACGTTATTAACATTCTACATCTTCATTCATCGTGTCTACAAACTTCTTCCTCAACTTAGACACCCTGGCGACGAACGCATGTCACCCAACAAGAGACCAGTTTGTTGATATGATCACTGTTGAATGTTTGACTTTGTTGAAGGAGCGACAACTTTACCTCTGCTTGCACCACTTTATCGCTCTCAAAGTGAAGTCCTGAAACGTGTCCTTTAAGTTTTGGAAACAGATGAAAATCGGATGGGGCCACGTTGTTGCTCCCTGTGTGTACGAAGCTTTCGAATACAAAACTCGATTACAGCACGCTGTTTCTCACGCATCGACGTAGTTACGTTACACACCACCATATTACGCGCTACAATTCAGAGCCATCTAGCGGCAGAGGGCTGCAGATATGTACACATGAAAAATAAAGGTTTAGAATGTTAATAACATTTGTTTTATTTAAAAAAAATCTTTCAAGAGATTAACTTAAATTCGGAAACATTCCTTGTCAGCACGCCCCCCTACTAAGCCAAAACAACAGCTATTTAATATAGCTCTGAAAGTAGCGACTTTCTTTCTAATATATTTTCTTATATTTCGCTGACAAACCCATTGTGTAGTATTACCGAGCGTAGTGATTGTTTGATATTAATAAAGTATACAGATGGTTTCTACTATTTGCTTGTCTTCTGTTAATGTACTCATTGGGTATTTGCACACTCTTGAAAATACACTCCTGGAAATTGAAATAAGAACACCGTGAATTCATTGTCCCAGGAAGGGGAAACTTTATTGACACATTCCTGGGGTCAGATACATCACATGATCACACTGACAGAACCACAGGCACATAGACACAGGCAACAGAGCATGCACAATGTCGGCACTAGTACAGTGTATATCCACCTTTCGCAGCAATGCAGGCTGCTATTCTCCCATGGAGACGATCGTAGAGATGCTGGATGTAGTCCTGTGGAATGGCTTGCCATGCCATTTCCACCTGGCGCCTCAGTTGGACCAGCGTTCGTGCTGGACGTGCAGACCGCGTGAGACGACGCTTCATCCAGTCCCAAACATGCTCAATGGGGGACAGATCCGGAGATCTTGCTGGCCAGGGTAGTTGACTTACACCTTCTAGAGCACGTTGGGTGGCACGGGATACATGCGGACGTGCATTGTCCTGTTGGAACAGCAAGTTCCCTTGCCGGTCTAGGAATGGTAGAACGATGGGTTCGATGACGGTTTGGATGTACCGTGCACTATTCAGTGTCCCCTCGACGATCACCAGTGGTGTACGGCCAGTGTAGGAGATCGCTCCCCACACCATGATGCCGGGTGTTGGCCCTGTGTGCCTCGGTCGTATGCAGTCCTGATTGTGGCGCTCACCTGCACGGCGCCAAACACGCATACGACCATCATTGGCACCAAGGCAGAAGCGACTCTCATCGCTGAAGACGACACGTCTCCATTCGTCCCTCCATTCACGCCTGTCGCGACACCACTGGAGGCGGGCTGCACGATGTTGGGGCGTGAGCGGAAGACGGCCTAACGGTGTGCGGGACCGTAGCCCAGCTTCATGGAGACGGTTGCGAATGGTCCTCGCCGATACCCCAGGAGCAACAGTGTCCCTAATTTGCTGGGAAGTGGCGGTGCGGTCCCCTGCAGCACTGCGTAGGATCCTACGGTCTTGGCGTGTATCCGTGCGTCGCTGCGGTCCGGTCCCAGGTCGACGGGCACGTGCACCTTCCGCCGACCACTGGCGACAACATCGATGTACTGTGGAGACCTCACGCCCCACGTGTTGAGCAATTCGGCGGTACGTCCACCCGGCCTCCCGCATGCTCACTATACGCCCTCGCTCAAAGTCCGTCAACTGCACATACGGTTCACGTCCACGCTGTCGCGGCATGCTACCAGTGTTAAAGACTGCGATGGAGCTCCGTATGCCACGGCAAACTGGCTGACACTGACGGCGGCGGTGCACAAATGCTGCGCAGCTAGCGCCATTCGACGGCCAACACCGCGGTTCCTGGTGTGTCCGCTGTGCCGTGCGTGTGATCATTGCTTGTACAGCCCTCTCGCAGTGTCCGGAGCAAGTATGGTGGGTCTGACACACCGGTGTCAATGTGTTCTTTTTTCCATTTCCAGGAGTGTAGTCCGTTCTGATGGGATTTGCAGAACATGATGAAGGTATGTACAGTTGTCAGATTCGAAGTTTTCTCTAAACTTGGAATCAAACCTGTGTCTTTATATTTTTCGGGTAGTCCAATACTGCCTACGCCACCCAAGCATCGTCCACAGACTTTCTGAAATGCCCATCCTTCTAGTAAACTTTATCGTGCTCTTCGACAAAATCCTCAGAAATCTTAAAGACGTAGGTATTACACTAATGGGACGGAAATACACTATGTGAACAAAAGTATCCGGACACTTGTTTGAAAATGACTACAAGTTCGTAACGCCCTCCATCGGTAATGCTTGAATTCAATATGGTGTTGGCCCACACTTAGCCTTGATGAGAGCTTCCACCCTTGCAGGCATACGTTCAGTCAGGTGCTGGAAGGTTTCTTGGGGAATGGCAATCCATTCTTCACGAAATGCTGCACTGAGCAGAGGTATCGATATCGTTCGGTG
This sequence comes from Schistocerca nitens, assembly GCF_023898315.1. Lineage (NCBI taxonomy): Eukaryota > Metazoa > Arthropoda > Insecta > Orthoptera > Acrididae > Schistocerca > Schistocerca nitens. The sequence continues at coordinate 677,005,045 of NC_064615.1, read as the reverse complement.
AGGCCTTCACGAAGTCGGCGTTCCAAAACATCGCAAACGTGTTCTGCAGGATTCAGGTCAGTGCTCTGTGCAGGGCAGTCCATTACAGGGTTGTTATTGTCGTGTAACGACTCCGCCACAGGCCGTGCATTATGAACATGTGCTCGATGTGTTGAAAGATGCAATCGTCATCCCCGAATTGCTCTTCAACAGTGGGAAGAACGAAGGTGCTTAAAACATCAATGTGGGCCTGCGCTGTGATTGTGCCACGTAAAACAACAAGAGGTGCAAGTACCCTCCATGAAAAACACGACCACACCATAACACCACCGCCTCCGAATTTTATTGTTGGCACTACAAACGCTGGCAAATGACGTTCACCGGGCATTCGCCATACCCACATCCTGCCAGCGGATCGCCACGTTGTGTACCGTGATTCGTCACTCCACACAACGTTTTTCTACTGTTCAATCGTCCAATGTTTACGCTCCTTACACCAAGCGAGGCGTCGTTTGGCATTTACTGGCGTGATGTGTGGCGTATGAGCAGCCGCTCGACCATGAAATCCAAGTTTTCTCACCTCCAGCCTACGTATCGTAGTACTTGCAGTGGATTCTGATGAAATTTGGAATTCCTCTGCGATGGTCTGGATGATGTCTGCCTATTACACATTACCATCCTCTTTAAATGTCGGCGGTCTCTGTCAGTCAACAGACGAGGTCGGCCTGTAAGCGTTTGTGCTGTACGTGTCCCTTCACTTTTCCACTTCACCATCACGTGAGAAACAGTGGACCTAGGGATGTTTAGGAGTGTCTAAACCTCACGTACAGACTAATGACGCAAGTGACACGCAATCACCTGACCACGTTCGAAGTCTGTGAATTCCGCGGTGCGCCCCATTCTGCTCTCGCACGATATCTAATGACTACTGATGTTCGCTGATATGGAAACCCTAGCAGTAGGTGGCAGCACAATGCACCTAATATGAAAGACGTATGTTTTGGGGGGGTGTCGGGATACTTTTGATCACATAGTGTAGGTAGGTGTGATGTACATGTACAAACAAATTATTACAGTTAAAAAAAGGCTGATTTATTCAAGGAAAAATCTAAGCCATCCTGTGCTTCAGCAAGATAATGCCCGCCCGAACACAGCGAAAGTTACTACTGCTTGTCTTCGTGCTTAGCCAGCAAGGTTGCAGGATCTCTCCCAGGGCCCTCCAGCCAACCAGCTCGGGATTTTGACAATCTGATGCATCAGTTGGACAGAATTTGGCACGATATGCCTCAGTCAGACATCCAACTACTCTTAAGCCGGCCGCGGTGGCCGTGCGGTTCTAGGCGCTTCAGTCCGGGACCGCGCGACTGCAAAGGGAAAAATTCGAGTAAGCATTGGTTCTAAAATGCCTACCTTAAGAGCTATAAGCCCTTTTTTATCTTCGCTACTGTGAAATAGATCTGTTGTATTGCAAGCTCCTTGCTATTACGAACGACATACAGAATGTAGTAAACGAATGAGGTCACGTTCATTTGTTATTGCCCATGGATAGAGCACGCTGTAAACAGTTGTTAGTTTTGGTACTCCAAACCATGTTCACAATTCTGAATAAGTGCAGGACATACATTAGCGCTAATAGAACGACTTTGTGTTTTGCTAAGTTTGTGAACTGCTTTTACAGGCAGTTTTATATTTACACTTACCAAAACCTATCAAACACATATTGGTGCCGTTATAACTAATGTAAGCGCTGCACTTGTTTAAAAACTGTGAATATGGTTGACAATAACAGCAGTAACAGGTTTTCACTGTATGCTGTATCCATGGACAGTAACAGAGGAATGTGTTATTTATTTACTGCATTCTGTAAGTCGTTTGTAACACAAAGAAGCTTGCAGCTGAAGAGATGTGTTCACAGTAGCGATGACGATGTAATGCTCAAAGGTCTTAAGGTATGCATTTTAGAGCCTACGTTTACTGAACATTTTTGCCTTGTTTTGTTTGGTCCATGCTTATCTTTCAAAATGTGAAATACTTTTTTGAACACCTGTTGAACACTACATAACAATTTGTAAACACGAAAATGGCGGTGGCCAGCCATTGTAGTAGCGCTTTGGCTTGCAGAAGTGTGTAGCTGAGATGCGCAGTGCCAAGTTCTGTGCACCTGAGTCCCGCAAACTAAATGTGAGCTGCTTCCTGCGTTTGCACCTGAGGAGAAAGGGATATCACGACGGTGGACAAGCAGGAGAAGAAAGGGCTGCGCGCAGTGCCTGAGGTCTTTTCGCGTCGCTTAGGCCGACGCTCTGGGCTCGGCTTATATTCATCGTTCAGCCATCCCGATTTAGATTGTCCAGAATTAGCGGCGGCAAATGCTGCGAACGTTCTTCAAACTCTGCTCCGTTTTCCCTCGCGGTTTCTTTGTGCGAGAAAGCACTTAAAGGAGCAAGGAAGACTTTGCGGTGTACGTCGCGCCCATCATCGTGTCGCTGTAAGTACACTTTACATTTCGGTCAAGTCTCTGACTTTACACTGTATACTCATAAACAACTACACTTTCAAATGCACTAGACTCATTTTTTTTTCAGAGTCATTCGTCCCAGAATTAAATTATAAACAGCTTCCAGCCTCCGGCTCTGAGCAATACTCCCGGGAGGTTTTCCCTTGGTGTTGTAAGGCAAGCGCCGAAACTGGAAATTCCCTCCAAAATATTTCCAATTCAGATTCCCTCTGCCTCACTACCAGTCAGGTTGGTATTTGGCTGAAAAGTCCCTGACCCTTCAATGGGTCATTACTCGAATAACCCACTCTACCTTTAGGTGTAGAGGATGAAAAGTAATAAAATGATCTAGTGTACATGTGAGCAGAGTTGCCTTCGTACCGTGCTGTTGCAAAGCAGATTCTTCCGTGTGAAATACTCGTCATACCATCCAGATTTAAGCCTTAAAGTAACACTGATAAACAGAGCGAGGTGGCGCAGTGGTTAGCACACAGGCTCGCATTCGGGAGGACGACGGTTAAAACCTGCGTCCGGCCATCCTGATTTACGTTTTCCGTAAGTTCTCTAAATCGCTTCAGGCAATTGCTGGGATGGTTCCTTTGAAAGGGCACAGCCGACTTCCTTCTGCACGACTCCCTAATCCGATGGGACAGATGACCACGCTATTTGGTCCTCTCCCCCCAACCAACCAACATTGGTAAATAATTATATACCGCTGGTGAAAAACTGTAATTACGAAGTATTATTGTTTATCTTATGATTGATTGGTATGGATATTTACAACTCCGTATCTCAAGGCAGAGTTAAAAATACGTAGTAAATTTAGCAGGTTTATTCATTGCTAATGTCTGCCGCAGTATCTGATGTTCAGCGCGGCTGACTGACGTGCGGAGGAACGGGGTTTGTTCCCCAGTACTGTCAGGGATTTTTTTGTGTGTGTGGAAGGACTAGTACGGGATACACACAGCCTCGTGAGACCAACTGAGGAGCTGCTCTACCGATTAGTAGCGGTTCCAAGGTCATGAAAGGCGACAACGCCTGAGAGGGCGGTGTGCTGACCACACGGCATGCGAATGACGGCATGTGTAGATGATGACACGAAGGTCATTCGGGCCCGACTGGCTAGTCTAGGGCCAGAACGCGGAACTTTACATTACCACACCTTACCTGTTCATTGCTGCTCCACAGAGGCTACAAACTTACATGTGTTCAGTGTTACGTTGGGGAAAAAAGTCACTCAAATGGTTAGTTACACCGTTTGCCTGAATCATTTCATACCAAGGCCGGGATGGTTCCACTGGACGAGGTGGCTCATTAATTAAGACCTTGGAATCGAATCCGGGGTGAACGGGGTTGAAGTACCCACATCTACATCTACATTTATACTCCGCAAGCCACCCAGCGGTGTGTGGCGGAGGGCACTTTACGTGCCACTGTCATTACATCCCTTTTCTGTTCCAGTCGCGTATGGTTCGCGGGAAGAACGACTGTCTGAAAGCCTCCGTGCGCGCTCGAATCTCTATAGTTTTACATTCGTGATCTCCTCGGGAGGTATAAGTAGGGGGAAGCAATATATTCGATACCTCATCCAGAAACGCACCCTCTCGAAACCAGGCGAGCAAGCTACACCGCGATGCAGAGCGCCTCTCTTGCAGAGTCTGCCACTTGAGTTTGCTAATCATCTCCGTAACGTTATCACGCTTACCAAATAACCCTGTGACGAAACGCGCCGCTCTTCTTTGGATCTTCTCTATCTCCTCCGTCAACCCGATCTGGTACGGATCCCACACTGATGAGCAATTCTCAAGTATAGGTCGAACGAGTGTTTTGTAAGCCACCTCCTTTGTTGATGGACTACATTTTCTAAGCACTCTCCCAATGAATCTCAACCTGGTACCCGCCTTACCAACAATTAATTTTATATGATAATTCCACTTCAAATCGTTCTGTACGCATACTTCCAGACATTTTACAGAAGTAACTGCTACCAGTGTTTGATCCGCTATCATATAATCTTACAATTACGGATCCTTTTTTCTATGTATTCGCAATACATTACGTTTGTCTATGTTAAGGGTCAGTTGCCACTCCCTGCACCAAGTGCCTATCCGCTGCAGATCTTCCTGCATTTCCCTACAATTTTCTAATGCTGCAACTTCTCTGTATACTACAGCATCACCCACGAAAAGCCGCATGGAACTTCCGACACTTATCTACTAGGTCATTTATATATATTGTGAAAAGCAATGGTCCCGTAACACTCCCCTGTGGCGCGCCAGAGGTTACTTTAACGTCTGTAGATGTCTCTCCATTGATAACAACATGCTGTGTTCTGTTTGCTAAAAACTCTTCAATCCAGCCACACAGCTGGTCTGATATTCCGTAGGCTCTTACTTTGTTTATCAGGCGACAGTGCGGAACTGTATCGAACGCCTTCCGGGAGTAAAGGAAAATAGCATCTACCTGAGAGCCTGTATCTAATATTTTCTGGGTCTCATGAACAAATAAAGCGAGTTGGGTCTCACACGATCGCTGCTTCCGGAATCCATGTTGATTCCTACAGAGTAGATTCTGGGTTTCCAGAAATGACGTGATACTCGAGCAAAAAACATGTTCTAAAATTCAACAACAGATTGATGTCAGAGATATAGGCCTATAGTTTTGCGCATCTGCTCGACGACCCTTCTTGAAAACCGGGGCTACCTGTGCTCTTTTCCAATCATTTGGAACCTTCCATTCCTCTAGAGACTTGCGGTACACGGCTGTTCGAAGGGGGGCAAGTTCTCTCGCGTACTCTGTGTAGAATCGAATTGGTATCCCGTCAGGTCCAGTGGACTTTCCTCTGTTGAGTGATTCCAGTTGCTTTTCTATTCCTTGGACACTTATTTCGATGTCAGCCATTTTTCGTTCGTGTGAAGATTTAGAGAAGGAACTGCAGTGCAGTCTTCCTCTGTGAAACAGCTTTGGAAAAAGGTGTTTAGTATTTCAGCTTTACGCGTGTCATCCTCTGTTTCAATGCCATCATCATCCCGGAGTGTCTGGATATGCTGTTTCGAGCCACTTACTGATTTAACGTAAGATCAGAACTTCCTAGGATTTTCTGTCAAGTCGGTACATAGAATTTTACTTTCGAATTCACTGAACGCTTCACGCATAGCCCTCCTTACGCTAACTTTGACATCGTTTAGCTTCTGTTTGTCTGAGAGGTTTCGGCTGCGTTTACACTTGGAGTGAAGCTCTCTTTGCTTTCGCAGTAGTTTCCTAACTTTGTTGTTGAACCATGGTGGGTTTTTCCCGTCCCTCACAGTTTTACTCGGCACGTACCTGTCTAAAACGCGTTTTACGATTGCCTTGAACTTTTTCCATAAACACTCAACATTGTCAGTGTCTGAACAGAAATTTTCGTTTTGATCTGTTAGGTAGTCTGAAATCTGCCTTCTATTACTCTTGCTAAACAGATAAACCTTCCTCCCTTTTTTTATATTCCTATTAAGTTCCATATTCAGGGATGCTGCAACTGCCTTATGATCACTGATTCCCTGTTCTGCACTTACAGAGTCGAAAAGTTCGGGTCTGTTTGTTATCAGTAGGTCCAAGATGTTATCTCCACGAGTCGGTTCTCTGTTTAATTGCTCGAGGTAATTTTCGGATAGTGCACTCAGTATAATGTCACTCGATGCTCTGTCCCTACCACCCGTCCCAAACATCTGAGTGTCCCAGTCTATATCTGGTAAATTGAAATCTCCACCTAAGACTATAACATGCTGAGAAAATTTATGTGAAATGTATTCCAAATTTTCTCTCAGTTGTTCTGCCACTAATGCTGCTGAGTCGGGAGGTCGGTAAAAGGAGCCAACTATTAACCTAGCTCTGTTGTTGAGTGTAACCTCCACCCATAATAATTCACAGAAACCATCCACTTCTACTTCACAACAGAATAAACTACTACTAACAACGACAAACACGCCACCACCGGTTGCATGCAATCTATCCTTTCTAAACACGGTCTGTGCCTTTGTAAAAATTTCAGCAGAATTTATCTCTGGCTTCAGCCAGCTTTCTGTATCTATAACGATTTCAGATTCGGTGCTTTCTATCAGCGCTTGAAGTTCCGGTACTTTACCAATGCAGCTTCGACAGTTTACAATTACAATACCGATTGCTGCTTGGCCCCCGCATGTCCTGACTTTGCCCCGCACCCTTTGAGGCTGGTGCCCTTTCTGTACTTGCCCGAGGCCATGTAACCTAAAAAACCGCCCAGTCCACGCCACACAACCCCTGCTACCCGTGTAGCCGCTTGCTGCGTGTAGTGGACTCCTGACCTTTCCATTGTTATTTCCTTCATCATATGAGCTCTTGGGCAGTGTCTAATGACCAACGACCTCGACATTGACGGGATGATAAACTCCAGAGTCCTTCTGTTACATACGAAACAACAATTATTAAAAATACCCATCTTCTGATGTGAGTGACAGAAGTGTAACAGGTAAAAATAGCTGCACCTGACTGAAATACTATCGGTTTGCACTTGTTCGGTTTCAGCCACCTCAGACAGAGAGGAAACTTAGTTTTATCTCAACATGATTTAATAACAAATAACTGCCGCTGAAAATAAAATTTGTTGAACTCGTCAATTGGCGCAGAAGTACCACACCGAAGGTGCAGGATAAGGTAGACAACATTATGCTGTGCGCGAATGGACGCACAGATAAACTCTCCGTCAGGCAGGCATTATTCAGAGCGATAATGGTGATCCCTGTTGTCCATAATACTTTTTGGTGAGACCACCAAATCAAAATAATAATGAAAGGTCTCCAATTGTTAGCCAACTATGTAAATAATCGCATTTTTCCGACGAACAAGAAGGTGCTGTTATCTAATGTTACAAGGGACTTAGACGGTAGCTGATCTGAAAATGGCTCTGAGCACTATGGGACTTAACATCTTAGATCATCAGTCCCCCAGAACTTAGAACTACTTAAACCTAACTAACCTAAGGACATCACGCACATCCATGCCCGAGGCAGGATTCGAACCTGCGACCGTAGCGGCCGCGCGGTTCCGGACTGCAGCGCCTAGAACCACACGGCCACCACGGCCGGCTAGCTGATCTGATGTACGTGGGCACTTTTCAGCAAAATTCAACGAATAAATAGATTATAATGATGCGACAGAGATATATTCGCTGTCGTGGATTCAACAGGAAACGATAATCCTCCAGTCCAGACACCAAAAATCACCAAGGATCCCCTCAAGTGAGCGTACAGCGCCTACTAAAACGGGTAACGCCCGTCCGTGTGGAGAGAGTGACTCGCCGGAAGTCCAGTCATAGCCACGCGGCAAGACACGAGCGACTCAGCGAGTTCCCCAGCATGACCAGGTACGGCTGCGGTCGGCCGTGCGTCATCAGTGCGAAGTAAGAGCGTACGAGCTGTTACTGACATTCGACATTTATGTGCTGTTAATGTAGGTTAATTCTTACAAAGAAGAAAATAGCGACCAGCCACTATTAATAGTGCTATTTATTTAGGTAAATAGCGCCGTTACCGATTTCGAACTGGCAAGTTCATCATCAGACGGCTGTTCACATGATTTTCAAGATACAGAAGTAATGTGAACAGCCGTCTGATGATGAACTTGCAAGTTCGAAACCGGTAGCGGCGCTATTTACCTAAATAAATAGCAGTATTAATAGTGGCTGGTCGCTGTTTTCTTCTTTGTAAGAATTAACCTACATTAATTGTACACAGCCGCGGTCTCACCATGTCAGTTTTAGACAAAATATCATTTATGTGCTGATTGTGACATTCTAAACAGTAGGTGTACTCGACCGAAAGGCAGTTGATACGAACATCTAAAACCTGTTACCAAGTTTATACGACTGTCACTGCTCATCCCGGGCGCAATATTAGCGGCTTAGTACAAATATCGGGAAATAAATTATATGAGCTGGACCGTGATACGAGACTATTCTTGCGAGAAACGCAGTATTCTTTCTATTTTTATTTATTTTTTATCCTGCATCAGGTATCATCAGTTTGTGATGAACTCAAGCATTTTAATTAAAATAAGTCGTTTCAGGAACGCAACTTTAAAAAAAGGCAACACCGTGCATAAAGTTAAGAAACTGGACTCCCATTCGGGAGAACGGAAGTTCCAGTTAGGGTTGCCAGGTCCAAAAATAGAGAAGCCGCGCTCGGCGCTGTATATAGCAGTACGTTTTTTCCTAAAAACCGGACTATATATTTTGAATAGCAATTGTCAGTTAGGTATTTTCAGTCGTTTATTAATCCTCCTAATATTCATTCATCGTGCTTACGTCATTAGCTAGTCTTCATCGCTAAAAAGCCTAACAAAAGTCGGACAGGCCTGCCTTTTATGTATTTCATCGGACACGACCGTATGAAGCCGGACATGTCGTGCTAAAGTCGGACGCCTGGCAACCCTAACACAACCAATTTACTGTCGCATGCAGAGCTCCGGGGATGCCCACCTACCGGCTCTTGCATTTATTATTGACATTATACGAAAGATTCCCATTTCGATTTTAGCCTTCTCGCTTTTACTGTTATGAATCTGTCGGCTACATCAGAAAACGTTCTCGATGGACGTCTACTTCCCGATGCACTATTTTTGGATCGAGAGACTGATGTCCTCGTTGTTTGATCCTTTCCCACATTCAACCAACCAACGAACCAACCTTCCTTCTCCCATCCTCCATCAAACCGATCTTGGGTCCCGTCTCTAATGACATCGTCGATGAGGAGCAGAAAAATAACCTTCCTTCCTACGGCATATCTCCCGTTGCGGTTCTTCAGCAGTCACTGCTGACGCTATTGCGTCGATCTGGGGAGAAAAGAGCTTTATGGCAGCACGTGACTATATGAAGGGATGGATTGTATGGACACATCCTCAGACATGAATGAATGGTTAATGTACTGATGGAGGGAAGAGTGAGTGTGAGTGTACGGGAGGGGGTAGGTAAAAATTATACAGGGAGGCTACGATTTGCAAAGCAGATTCAAGTGGATATAGGTTGCGGTAGTTACGCAGAAATTAAACGAGATGCAAGTATAGGATACAATAGTAAGAAGAGCTGCACCAAATCTCTCTTCAGACAGAAGACCAACAGTTATTTATATATTGTCACGTCGGTCTGTTGTATAAATATCCATTTAGTCACGTGCAACTTCAATAAACACAAGTTTAAATAGCTGTCATAAGTGTGACTCACTGTGAGGCGTAGTTATCATAAGAGATATACTTTAGCACAGATTCAAGGCCGTTTTCGAAGATTAATCTGCCCCTGCACATTTCTCCGGACGACAAGCATTAGATGCCGTCTTTATTTATTTAATTGCCGAAGAAAAAGTTAGTAAAATGTATATTCAACAAGCTTAAGTTTTGTTGTTTTTCGTGTTCAGTCTGAAGACTGGTTTGATGCGGCTCTCCATGTTACTTTATCCTGTGCAAGCCTCTGCATCCTTCTGAATTTGCTTATTGAATTCATCTCTTGCTCTCCTTCTACGATTATTACCCCCCCCTCCCCCCACTCTCTCTCTCTCTCTCTCTCTCTCTCTCTCTCTCTCTCTCTCTCTCTCTCTCTCTCTCTCTCTCTCTCTCTCCCCTCCTCTAGTGCAAACTGGTGATCCATTGGTGTCTCAGAGTGTGTCCCACCAACGGACCCCTTCTTCTAGTTTCTTTTTTCCCCATATGTATTCAGTACCTCCTCATTAGTCACTTAATCTACCTACCTGATCTTCAGAATTCTTCTGTAGCTCCACATTCATTTCATAACCTTCTTTTCTCTCCTTGCTTTGCTTTTGTCGTGTTCATCTTCTAGCCTCCGTTCAAAGGTTCTTCCAAGTCCTTTGCCGTCTCTAACAGAATTACAATGTCATCGTCAAACCTCAAAGTTTTTATTTCTTCTCTCTCAACTTCTTCAGTGTGCATATTGAATAACATCGGGATAGCCTACAACCCTGTCTCACTCTTCTCAACCATTACTTTCCTTTCATGCCCCTCGACTCTTGTAACTGCCATCTGATTTCTATACAAGTTGTAAATAGCCTTTCGCTCCCTATGTTTTACTCCTGCTATCCTCATATTTGAAAGAGATTATTCCAGTCAACTTTGTCAAAAGCTTTCCCTAAGTCTAGAAAAGAAATGCTATCTTTTAAGGTAAGTCTTAGTGTTAGTATTGCCTCGCGTGATCCTACATTTCTCCGCAATCCAAACTGATCTTCCCCGATGTCGGCACCTACCAGTTTTACGTCCTTCCGTACAGAATTCGTTCTATTTTGCAACAAAGGCTTACTAAACTGATAGCTAAGTAAGTATTAGCCGCTATATGGAATCCGAGAACGGGTAACGCAAGAGTTAGGCATAAAAAAATGTAAAAAATCTTTCTAAAGAGCAAATTCCCACCATGGCTTTACAGTTTACTCAAGGCTGGTTTTTAAATGATTTGAATGTGACTGACTTCAGTCAACATGCTTCCTTTGTACATTTTATTGTATTTCAAATGAAAGCAGCAATCTTCGGTAATGTACTTTGATTGCGAAAGACAGGAAAGTTTTCTTGTCCGTTCAGTCGTGTGTATAGGATTAGCGGTTTGATTTCCACACTGTCCTGAAGGCTCAATCACATGAGAAACTACTGTGATTCAAGTCCTTCGTATTCCTCCAGTTCCGTCAATGCATTTATTTCCATTGAACACAAGTATATGAGACTACAGCATGTCTCTTCAACATTTGCAGATAAGGGAAAATATTGTTGTGCTTAATGGCCGAAACCATGGTAGTGTGCTAAACGACGTGTAAGCCGAGGAAGCTTGCAGCGAACAAGTAAGGACATACGCTGCCATCACCTCGCTGTTCATTGTGTAGCAGATGGTCTTCTGATAGAGTGAGGTTAAATGGGTGCAAGTGAAGAAGGGCAATCTGTTATGGTTGGTAGAGAAACAGGCGGGCCCTATCACACCTTGTAGAGCAGTGGTGGTCAAACTGTTTTGCTAAAGAAACCAGTACTTACATTGCTGGGGCGGCACCTCGGGCAGTATATGTACCGGTCCTGTTATTTAACTGGTGCCTATGTAAATTAGTATGTTATGAACCCCCGATATTGTAGCCGTAGTATGGGCGGGATAATTGGTCGCCGGCCCCCCAAGTACTGATCGTTAGAAGTCGGCACCATTTGGAACACATTTCGTCTACTGTTCCAGGTTCCTGCCACCCTCAGCGACCCAGAAGTTGTGACACTGCAATTACTGACGAAGTGTTGTTGTGGTGTCTGTGTGAGCGGGTTATTAATTCATTCACAGCAATAATTGTACTTATATTTAAATGCATTGTGCAATGCGAGACACGATCACAAATGTTTAATAGATGTTTTGAATGCCATTTTGCTTCTACTAATTTTACTGTACCACAACAGCCTTAATTTAATTTCATGTTCCTTTTCATAAATAAGTACCTCATTCGAAGATGAGCGTCTCTGTAATGCGTCAGCTCGCATCCATGTTACATCTGTGTCAAAATTTATAGTCCTACCGTAGCAGCTGATTGGTTCAGTTCGTGCATGCCCATGAGTTGTCAGTACCGGAAGACGAACAGTAAAACATCCCCCTCCTACAGTCCTGCAGTGGTGGCGCTACTTAACCTCTCTGCCGCTAATATAGGCGACCAACTTAGCTCACGGCTGAATTCACCAACATCAATTGACATTGAGCATATCTTAAAATATTACTATCTCTGTAAGCAGTTTTGTTTGTTATTGAGTAGGGAAACAACACCCTTCAGAAATCTTCATCGTTAGTTGATGTTTATAGATTCGGCTATTAGTTGCTAGATGCATATTAACAACAAAATACATCTCAGAAGAGCGGGACGCACGAATCCGTGAATAGGATCTTGTTTCTTCACCCAGACGAGGTATTCCTGGTGCACTTCAATACAGGTGATAGTCTCATGTTCCTTCGCTTCAAACTCCATCGAAACTACAAACCAGTACGAAGTTTGTATGAAGCACTGGTCTCAATTTGTCACATTACGGCCGAATAATGTTTATATCTTGAAAATAGGGCAGTTACAGGATTATCTGCTGGTAAACCTGCCGTCGTCGAGAGAAGTATTCTGACAACTGACCGAAAGCAATGGTCGCCCCCAATTGATGCAGCAATGTTGCATTCCCTGGGAAATGTAAACAAAATCACGTTGCCTTATTGGTTATGACAAACCCATGAAGCAGACGCCCTAAGCTCTCTCAAACCGCCAAGGAGCTTCTCTGCATGACAGTTAATCTGCCAACGAGGCTTATATGGTACACGATATATACGTTCGTTACGCTGTCAAGCCTGCTCTTCAAAACGCTATCTGGTCTGTAGAGTGGTACGCTTATCTATGTGTAAAGCTACAGGCAGCCGCTTAGCCCCCCCCCCCCCCCCTCTCTCTCTCTCTCTCTCTCTCTCTCTCTCTCTCTCTCTCTCTCTGTGTGTGTGTGTGTGTGTGTGTGTGTGTGTGTGTGTGTGTGTGGGTAGGAGAGCGATCTTTTTAAGATCCATTTAAGTTATCATAAAAGTTATCATAAAGTTTTAATAAAGGGTCATTCTGTTTCCATGTATTGAGGTATTTGACGTCTACTTAAAAATCACGTTCGGACAGGTCCCAGCAGCGTTTTTATACGTATCCACGCTGCTACTGAATGTTTACTAATGTCACCTACCTAGCGTCAAATAGGTAGCGTCTATGTCTTATGTTCTGAAATTCAGCAAACGGATTTCTTAATTCATCAAGAATCCGTTCTAGCGCTCCCTCGGGTAAGCTTAGGAACCGATGACCTCAGCAGTTTGGTCCTATAAGACCTTACCACAAATTTCCAAATTTTTCCAAGGGACGATTTGGCCTTGAGGAGTTCTGGATCGTGAATTTCACACACCATCTCCTGACTGTTGTTAATCGGCACTGCCTTTGGTCGAAACTCAACAACCACGAAACAAATTTTGCTGCCACCTTTTAAACAGGAGGCAAATGAAATGGCAGCAGCCACTATGATAATGGTTCGGCGATTACCAATGATTCTATTTACATTTTCGATGATGTCGTAGGTTATTGGTAAGATTATTGATCTTCAACACCCTCACGGCCATCTTGGACGTGTATGTCACTTGCACATGTTTTGTTTTTGTACATCACAAAACTGTACGAAGTTAAAGTAGACCACGATTTCCATTTATTTTGTTGTTATTGATCTGGTGAATCCAATAAAACATGTCCCAGACGTGTATCTGCAGTAGTTTTTCAGAACATCCAGAGAAGCAAAGAAGTAATTTCGTGTTGTTGTGGTCTTCAGTCCTGAGACTGGTTTGATGCAGACAATTTTTTTAATTTATTAACTACTTAGCTCAATTTGTTTTTTAAATTCCAGACAATTGGACAAAGTTTTCAACATAAGTTGTATAGAATTTAATTTTGGAGAAATGATGGTAATAATGCTAACTGAAAGTGTATGAATGCGTCACATAATATGCTTTTATTAATACCACAGCACACGTGGAAACTAATGCAGATACACGTCTGGGACATATTTTATTAGATTCACCAGTCCAATGACAACAAAGTTAATGGAAATCGTATATTACTTTGACCTCGTACAGTTTTGCGATGACTTTATATTAGCGAAGTTGCTAAATTTCAGGCAAAATCTTTTATTAGTCGTAACTCCGTATTTAAACATTTGCGGGCTTATGTTTATATTAACTTTTTTCTTTAGATTTACTTCTAGAATAACATAGTAAAATATTTGCATATCTTCGTGAGTCACCATATAGAGGTTATACCAAAAGCAGCGTTCAGCCTTTCCAACGGACTGCTGCAATTCATTCCGTTGTTAAACCAAATTTAATTCAAATCTTGGTTCCAAAAGTTAAAAAGTCGGAGCACACTAAAAAAAGGATATTCTACACAGTTAACAATACAGTAAGCATCTAGTACTGCTTCCAATTTCAAAATAAACTACCGTAAAAAATGTAAGCCCTTCAAGGACTGTGTTCAGTGACACTAATGCAGAATACGTGCATACTGAGGTGTTGTAGTGCTAGTCATTCATTTCTCAGTCATCGGCGAACCGATGGCGCCCAGGAGCCTGTCACCCTATGTTTTGACTCTACAGGCAGTTCCTGTACAGATTTTAGAGGTGAACAGTGTTGCAACATTCATTTCAGGGTACAACCACGTCCCTCTGACGGGTACATACTCCTGTTGAACAGCTTCAGCCGTTTGAACAAGGTCACATTGTGGGCCTGCGGGAAGCTGGATGGATGTATCGACGTATTGCTGCAGATTTTGGACACAGTGTATCGGTGGAATGTCGCTGTTTTCAACCGTGACCTGTGTAACACACACAACACCTGCAGACCAGGTTCTGGACGTAGTACAGACGCGCACCAAGATCGACGTATTGTGCCAGCAGCGGTGGCCAACCGATCATTATGTAGGGACGAAATCAAGGCACATGTTCCAGCTGCTGTATCGCCTGTGGACCATTGGGAACAGTCTGCATGCAGCATGCTGAAGATCACGTGTGGCTCTGGCCAGGCCGCCCTGACACCACGACACCGCCAGGCATAGCTACTTTGGTGTGAAAGAGTTGACTGGAGAAGTGGAATGGCGCTCTGTTGTCTTCAGTGATGAGAGTATACTCTGTAGTATGCGAGTGAAGGTGTATGGCGTAGATCTGGTGCGCGGCCTATGCCAGAGTGCAGTCGCCCACGTCAGTCAAGCCCTATCGCAGGCTTCATCGCGTGGAGAGCCATCAGTTACAACTTGCGGTCACATTCGGTGTTTCTGCAGGATAAAGTAATCAGTGCCCACTACATTGCACAGGCTGTTACCACGCGCTAGTGCTGTTTCTTCGACAGGAAGGTGATGCGCTTTTTCAGCAATACAATGCACGTCCACATACGGCTGCTTCGACGCCACTTGCTCCTCGCGTTGTAAAACAACTGCCATGGCCAGCAAGATCACCAGATCTTGCACCAGCCGAACACGTGTGTGACGTTATGAAGCGGGAACTTACTCGTTCTCCAAGGTGTGCAAGAACCGTTGCCGAATTACAACAGAAGGCGCAAGTTTGTTAGGAGACACTGTCGCAGAATGTCATTCGGCACCTTTGCGATCGTTTGCATGCGAAAATAAACTCGTGCTTTGCCACCAGAGGGTGGTACCCTATGTACTAATGTCACTGTTTGGGCAACTATTACTGTGACGTGTGTGTTCCATTTGTTACTACCTGTCATGTCACTTGTCAATAAAAGGACCATGTCCTTGAGGGCATTGCTTTTTCTCCCGGCTGTGTGTGCTAGGGCCAACTGTCCTGCCAGTATAATTTTGACAACACTTGTGGATAGCACACGAAATTGAACAGTTCTGCATATCCTTTTGGTCAAAACTTGTGTATACTGAGCCCTGTGCGACAGATGCGGAGGACGCTGAGACGTCGTAAGACATCCGTGGTAACAGAAGTAACACAAATTGCAAAAAGATGTGCGTTTCAGTGGACAATAGATCGTCATATAGTAAGGCTCTATTTATAAAGTTTTTCCCTTGAATTGTGGAATAGTACGTTTCTGTGGAGAATTTGATATTTAAAAAGTTAAGGGGAACAAAGTGTTCCAAGACATCTGATGAGTGTTATTGCACATCTTCCGACATTTCCTCTAACTATTGTTTGCCGACACCGATAACGCGAGATACGAAGCGTAGAATTACTGCGTAGATAGAAAGAGTTACATAACGAGGTATCTTTATGGCCAGCTGCTAATCCGCTTTACGGGTTGTTTTAGGGATCACCTGCAGCCGAGGAGCGAAACGCAGGGCTATCCTTAGCCAGCAACTTTTGCTAACTCTTGTACTCCACCCATTCATGGAATACGAGAATGTCATCTTTCTACAGTGTTTGAGAAGTGAAACTATGA
The DNA here is from genome assembly GCF_023898315.1 of Schistocerca nitens. Classification (NCBI taxonomy): domain Eukaryota; kingdom Metazoa; phylum Arthropoda; class Insecta; order Orthoptera; family Acrididae; genus Schistocerca; species Schistocerca nitens. The sequence continues at coordinate 676,988,600 of NC_064615.1, read as the reverse complement.
GAGTCAGCTTTACGCAGCACCTCTTCCAAAAGCCGTGGCAGTTACTTTGACCGAAAATTGACTCGCGTATTTTGTTTTCAGCAAGTTTTCCACTCGCATCATCAGGGGGTGGGAGGGGGTATTTTGTTCCCACCTTGTGAAAATATCGTACTCGGTACATGAAAATTAGAGAGAGACTACAAAATGAACGTAGTTGTATTCTTCTACAATAAAATATTTTTTCTGCTTAGTCTAACAGAACCAGAAAAGTCAAACTAGGAAATTAGCAGAGATTTCGGCGTAATCGGTAACTATTGATTATAGACAGTCTCCTAGTAGCTGTAGTCAACTAGAAACTTTCATCACGCAAGTAAGTACATGTTAGTAACAACATGGCAGTATAAAATCTAGTTTATTCAAAATAACAAAATACCATGAAAATAGAAAATAATGCTTCATACATTTCAGACTTGCCATTATCAGCCTCATTCACCCAATTTTTTCCTTTTCTTTTGAAGGCAGGAAGTGTAGATTTTCTTTAAACACTGGGCACAAACAGACTCTTCGCGTCCGACACATTTATTAACTGTCTTCCAGCGCTGGAGGCAGAGATGACAGTATTTGCTTTTCTCCAGCTTATCATCCATTGGAATGGTTGAGGCACAAATCTGGATCTTTAGTATTTTACTTTTCCAAGATTTGACATCGTTATTCGTTGCAGGGTTTGCTAGCCTTGCTCTCATGTGTGGTTCCACAAGCTGTGACTCGAGGGTCTCGAAAAATTGAACCTTCGTGCTATAGGGTTCGCGACAAAACTTTTGTGAACAATGTAGCTGTTTGCCACAACATTGTTTAGTATTCCACTAAATGCAAAGAGACCGTCTCTCATCCTTCCGTTGTGTTGACTAGATAGCGCATTTGTGATCCAATGTGTCAGCGCCTCCCTTGGTAGCATTGTAAAAAAAGGTTAATCCCAGATTTACCACTTTCATCTGTTCCTTCTGAGTGTTTCACAGAGGATACAGTTTTCATAACCTTGTGCTTTTCACTTTCGAAGAGAGTAAGGTACTTTTGTCAGCTGTGGGGAATCCACAGAGTGAATCATTGCGGCGTTTTCGGTGGTGGTGGACTCAGGGTACAATCCCTTTTATTTTTCCACATGGTGCCTACATAGGTCAACCCTCTTTTACCACGCTTATTCACAGTCTCCGTTGAGCTAAACCAGTTGTCAGCTGTCACATTTCGGTTGCTGCCCGGAAATGGGGCCGTTACCGTGAGCAAAGCTTGAGTTGGGACCCGTAATTTTTTCAGCTTTTGTAACGATTTTCCATCCAATCCTCTTCCATTGTACACTCCTGGAAATGGAAAAAAGAACACATTGACACCGGTGTGTCAGACCCACCATACTTGCTCCGGACACTGCGAGAGGGCTGTACAAGCAATGATCACACGCACGGCACAGCGGACACACCAGGAACCGCGGTGTTGGCCGTCGAATGGCGCTAGCTGCGCAGCATTTGTGCACCGCCGCCTTCAGTGTCAGCCAGTTTGCCGTGGCATACGGAGCTCCATCGCAGTCTTTAACACTGGTAGCATGCCGCGACAGCGTGGACTGAACCGTATGTGCAGTTGACGGACTTTGAGCGAGGTCGTATAGTGGGCATGCGGGAGGCCGGGTGGACGTACCGCCGAATTGCTCAACACGTGGGGCGTGAGGTCTCCACAGTACATCGATGTTGTCGCCAGTGGTCGGCGGAAGGTGCACGTGCCCGTCGACCTGGGACCGGACCGCAGCGACGCACGGATGCACGCCAAGACCGTAGGATCCTACGCAGTGCCGTAGGGGACCGCACCGCCACTTCCCAGCAAATTAGGGACACTGTTGCTCCTGGGGTATCGGCGAGGACCATTCGCAACCGTCTTCATGAAGCTGGGCTACGGTCCCGCACACCGTTAGGCCGTCTTCCGCTCACGCCCCAACATCGTGCAGCCCGCCTCCAGTGGTGTCGCGACAGGCGTGAATGGAGGGACGAATGGAGACGTGTCGTCTTCAGCGATGAGAGTCGCTTCTGCCTTGGTGCCAATGATGGTCGTATGCGTGTTTGGCGCCGTGCAGGTGAGCGCCACAATCAGGACTGCATACGACCGAGGCACACAGGGCCAACACCCGGCATCATGGTGTGGGGAGCGATCTCCTACACTGGCCGTACACCACTGGTGATCGTCGAGGGGACACTGAATAGTGCACGGTACATCCAAACCGTCATCGAACCCATCGTTCTACCATTCCTAGACCGGCAAGGGAACTTGCTGTTCCAACAGGACAATGCACGTCCGCATGTATCCCGTGCCACCCAACGTGCTCTAGAAGGTGTAAGTCAACTACCCTGGCCAGCAAGATCTCCGGATCTGTCCCCCATTGAGCATGTTTGGGACTGGATGAAGCGTCGTCTCACGCGGTCTGCACGTCCAGCACGAACGCTGGTCCAACTGAGGCGCCAGGTGGAAATGGCATGGCAAGCCGTTCCACAGGACTACATCCAGCATCTCTACGATCGTCTCCATGGGAGAATAGCAGCCTGCATTGCTGCGAAAGGTGGATATACACTGTACTAGTGCCGACATTGTGCATGCTCTGTTGCCTGTGTCTATGTGCCTGTGGTTCTGTCAGTGTGATCATGTGATGTATCTGACCCCAGGAATGTGTCAATAAAGTTTCCCCTTCCTGGGACAATGAATTCACGGTGTTCTTATTTCAATTTGCAGGAGTGTACATATAGGAACTGAACATGTAGCTGTTATGAGCATCAGCTAAGTTCATCAACTTTATGCCGTGCTTTCCTGGCTTGTTTGGCTTATGTACCCGTAATCTGCATAACCCCTGAAGGAAATACAATTTCATACACAGTGGTTCGATCACTGACTGCGTACATCGCCTGACAGTGTGCCACAAACTTCGAATAAGTTTCCAAAATTGAAGCAACAGGGTCGCTTTTACGTCTCTACTTTCTTGTAGCAGGGTCATCAAACCCAAGTGCTTCATTTATAGCCACAACGCGGCGAAAACACATGGCAGCTCGAAAAATAGGACGCCCTTCACAACCGTCTGAAAAGAGAGACTGTTTTCATGGCAGTATTAGTGTACTGAGGTCAGTATCAGTAGCCTAGTGAACGCGCCCAATTCGTCCCATGTTATGTCCTAGTAGTGCCTTACGATGGACGAACTGACGCGTGACTTCCATTATCTCGCCATCAATGAACTGTTTCCACGCGTCCGACGGAAAAGGTTCATTGCCCAAGCTTTGCATTGCATACCTACTGAGCTCTGGTAACTTACATCTCGAAATACTGTGAACAAGAGGTCTCCCTCTCTTTTTTCGATCTGTGGTTTTCCATTCCACTTTTAGCTACACACATTTTGTGATGAACCACCTTAGTATAAGTAGCTTGATTTATTGCCAGATTCCCTTTCGTTTTCGTCGTAAGATTTGTCTGTTTCAGCGTAACTACAGTTATTTGGGGAATAATCTGGATTCACATCTGTATCATCTATGTCCGAATCTAACAATTCCATTGCAGCAGGAGGTCATGATGTTGTCTGTTTATTTTCGTCATAATTTTTATAAAATCATTTTCTGTCATTAATGGTTGCACTGAGCATTGCCAAAAATAATTCGCCAGAAGCTGGTTCATCAACTCGAAGTACCGTATTTTAGTTGCTGGACAGTTTTTAGATGTACTTTGTTGATCCATCTGCAAAACATACTACAAACAAAAGGTGACAACACATGTAAATTTGTTTAGTGACACGTAGGTCAGATTAGCCGGGGTGACAGATGATTCAGATGGCTCTGAACGCTAAGGGCCTTAACTTCTGAGGTCATCAGTCCCCTAGAACTTAGAACTACTTAAACCTAACTAACCTAAGAACATCACACACATCAATACCCGGGGCAGGATTCGAACCTGCGACCGTAGCGGTCGCACGGTTCCAGACTGTAGCGCCTAGAACTGCTCGGCCACTCCGCCACTGAACAACTAACTGAAACGTTTTTGCATTGGCGCTCCGGGCTCTCATGACCTCCAGTGTCGACAACACAACCCCTTTAACTTCCCACGCGGACCACAAAGACGTGTCATGTAAAGGGTTAATAATTTCTTAATTCAGATTCCATAACTTTTAAATTCTAGTAAGACTTAACCCAAAAATTTAAGTCTTAACGGTGAATGTAACCTTTCGCAACAAATGTCGTATCTTTAGATTTAGGACCCGTCTTACACATGTAAATAGCTTTAAAAGTATGTTGTGAATGAAAATCAAAGACAGGTAACGAAATATGTATTTTGTTTAAATATTTTGTGGAGGTCAGAAAGTACCGGTCTACTCGGTGTAAACCTCACGAAAAAATGCGTTGGTGTTGCTAAAATTTTGCTTAAAGGTGTTTTCCGGTTCTGTACCCTACTTACACGTCAGTGCGAAGTATGTTGTTAATAAAAGTTAAAAACATTTAAAGTAAGTTATTTTAGGTATTTTTGTTGTGGCCACGAAGAACCCCTATTACGCGTTATGAAATATGCATTAGTATTGCTAGGGTTAAGTCACTGTGATGGCGGCAGCTCAGTTCTCACGAACGTAAAAGAACGCCAGTCCTTTGTTACTGGCGCATGTAATGGTACCTGTCTGTTCGACCTGTCGTACATAATAAACGTTGCGAAGTACCAGAGTGCTTGTTTTTGTTGTTGTTGCTCGTTGTCGTCGTAAGCGGCAGTACACACGCGGATTTCAGTGCTGGTATGAGGGAATCATTAATGATGATAAAAGGGTAGCTAGAGGTGTGGGGCGTTTCTACTCGAGAGTTTCCATGTGGCTATTTCTCTAATTACAATTTCAGTTACGCTGTTCATTCTCTAGAAGGCAGCAGAAACCGGTGAAGTAAAGTATGTACTGACAACGTGATTTCGTACATTAGTTACAAATGTATATTAAATCACTATAAATGCAGTGAATAGTTTATTAAGAACAGCCAGCCTCGTCTTTGTGTTAAATCCTCGCACTGCGTTGTAACTTCTGTGCACCAGTTCATGAATTGATGTAACGCTACAAGTGAAATAATTAAAACAGTTTTCCATTATCTTCCCTCAGTTCCGAAACTTTATCGTTAATGCGTCTTTCGGACGCAGGTGCCTGGTAAACAGCGTTGACCACTGGAAGGGGAAATATGGATAATGTATGCATCGTGGGATGCCGCAATCTGTGTTAGTAAACAAAGGAATGCTAGCCCCCTGTTTACTCCTGCCGAAAGGTGAATCTCCACTGTTTACTGCGCAATGAAGGCGTCAAGCTGAGCGGTAAACAAGATAACAAGACGAACTGTTGACTCGAAACTAATTCGCATACCATTAACCGCCTTCTTTAGTGGTTGGCCAGAGGCCCTCGTGTCACCTCCCGATGATGCCTACGGAATGGATTAAAACATTGTTCCCTTTCATCTGAAATTTTACGAAATATTTCTTTACGTGATTTAACGTTCAGAAGTACAGAGATCAATGTTTTATACTCTGTTACAAATTTTATTACAGTCAAAAAAGAGGTATTATAAAATAGCTAAATCGTTGGATCAGTTCACGCAGAAAGCTCTTGGTCACAACCAAAACTTCGTTGGAGCTAATAAGAGCAATGGTTAAAGACTCAGGACTTCCGTTCAGGAGGAGAAGCAATCGAATCCCCGCGAGGGCAATCGGGTTTAAGATTTCCGTGGTTTTTCTAATTATCTCTGGCAAATGCCAGAATGGTTCGTAATATAAGCCCACGGACAATTCCTGCTCCTAGTTCTCTCTTACCAAGATTGTTCCAGTCTCTGATGACTTTTATGTAGGACCTTATTGTACCGCTTTTGTTTCAAAATCCTTTTCAGTTGTGATTCAGTTATATTCAGTGTAATTACGCAGCAGGGCTTATGCAGCAACTAGTTCAACACGTGATGCTTCCTTACATTTTCCCATCTCACATTTCAGTTTACTTTTCCGGCACTTGTTCCGCGGGTATCACTCTAGATCGGAGACGAAGAACCCTCGCTTCCCCAGTCATCTTCAGTCAAGTGCAGCGTATAATAGATGAGGGTCTTATCCCTGGATGTTTGACAGTTCCTCGAGAGGAACGCGTACTTTGTGGCGCATCACCAACGGCAAAAGATAGGGAACGCATGTCTTCACTGTTTAGATGACTAAGATTATTAAGTATTTCCAAGATAGTTGTGGGTAAAGTACCGAAGCACAAGTACATATAGACATGTGTGAGACTTCCAGCAGGCATAGAAGTTGTCATATGAAGCCTTAAACGTATGAATCTGGTGTCTAAATAAAACAAGAGCGAAGTTTCAAGTCTTTCGTCTGCTTTGTGGAAGTATTTCAAACAGTCAAACTCATCATTACAGATGCTGCATGTGCCGACATATTTCTTTACGCCTTTTGTAGTGGAATTGCTTTAGCTGCTTGTGAAGTATGCCGTTGATTGTTTCCTTAACGGCATGGTACAAAATTCCACAACGTTCAGTCATTTTCAAGACAATTCCTCAAACTGCTGCGCTTTCCAATACCCATAACTTCACGAGGAAGTTACTGAACTCGGATTTGGAGAAACTGAATTCAAATCCCCCTTCACGCATACAATTTCGGTTTTCGTAAATCGCTTAGGGGATTTTCCTTTGAAAAGGCTACGGTCGATTTCCTTCTGTCTGTCCCTATCAGCCTGTGCCCCGTCTTTAACGACCTTGACGTCAACGGGATTTTGAACACCAATATTCCTTCCTTCCTTAATGTGCAATTGAAAAATTATGAGCCCAGTACAAGCAGAACGTCACGTCTGACAGCCGCATGAAAAATTTCAACACGGACATAATCTACGACATAGCTTGCAAATGTCTCGTCTACATGGCTTGTATCCTTTTCATCACCAGCCGGGCATGCACCGTGACAGTTCGAATTGCTTATCGCGGAATAATTTCATTCACATTCCTTTACTTATTTATTTTTACGACGCAGTCACGTGAGCATTTCACGATGCCGTAATTGCTTTCGACCAACCAGTGGTCAATTTCAGACTAACGGCACATGCTGTAAGCTATATCCGCCGTTTTATCAATAGTATACAATAAAATTACGAGAAAGAACAAGTTTACCACCGTCAAACGTTATAGTATTGTTGACAATACAATACAATACAATGGAAACTGCTTACAGCAAGCGCCTTTTGTCTGAAGATTATCACAGGTCAGTCGAAATCGGTTACACCGTTGTGAAATGCTCATGTGATCTTGTTGTAAAAAGTGCATAAAATAAAAGCACATAATTATTTAATCTCCAGGGGCAGTATGTAATTTTTCAAAATTTTATTCATATTAATCACCGATGGAGCTACGCTGTGTGGTATCAACAACATCCGTAACTTATCGCGTAACGGAACTCCATTCCCGTGGAGACACATTTTCAGCATAACTTCATTCAAACGTGTGCTGTGGCGTGGAACCATTAACAGTTGGTAACTGCACCTAATGTTGTTGACAGAGATTCCTTTTGTTTACAAGATAACATTTTCCTTCTCTCTTCAAAACGGCGGAGGCCCCCAGCTCATTCTGCGCCTCAGCTAAAGCCAAGACATCGCCTCTACCGAGCGAGGTGGTGCAGTGGTTAGCACACTGGACTCGCATTCGGGAGGACGACAGTTCAATCACGCGTCCGGCCAAATGGTTCAAATGGCTCTGAGCACTATGGGACTTAACATCTATGGTCATCAGTCCCCTAGAACTTAGAACTACTTAAGCCTAACTAACCTAAGGACATCACACAACACCCAGTCATCACGAGGTAGAGAAAATCCCTGACCCCGCCGGGAATCGAACCCGGGAACCCGGGCTTGGGAAGCGAGAACGCTACCGCACGACCACGAGCTGCGGACCGCGTCCGGCCATCCTGATTTAGGTTTTCCGTGATTTCCCTAAAATCGATCGAGGCAAATGCCGGGATGGTTCCTTTGTAAGGGCACGGTCGACTTCCTTCCTCGTCCTTCCCTAATCCGATGAGACCGATGACCTCGCTATTTGGTCTCTTTCCCCAAAACAATCCAACACAACATCGCGTCCGGGGATCGGTCGCTCCGGTAGAGTTCTTTGGCAAAGACCTTACTCGACTGTAATTTTGTCTGTCGTGTTGGATGACAAGTCGGTAGAGAAAAATCAAACGTAAATATAGTCAAATACTCGCTTTACAAACAATGCTGCCTCGTTAAAGTAGCCGGATGGTGTGACCGAGCGGTTCTAGTAGGCGCTTTACTCTGGAACCGCGTGACCGCTACGGTCGCAGGTTCGAATCCTGCCTCGGGTATGGATGTTTGTGATGTCCTTAGGTTAGTTAGGTTTAAGTAGTTGTAAGTTGTAGGGGACTGATGACCTCAGATGTTACGTCCCATTGTGCTTAGAGCCATTTGAACCATCGTTTAAGTAGATGCTGGAATCCTCTACAGAACTACTCGTTATGTCGTTAAGTTATCAAGAAAGTTGAAAATTGTGTTACAGACACTAGCGGTATAGTTGAAAATTTAAGGGGCTGTAGAATATTAGGAAGTAAATTATTGATGTGGAAAGCCATTGAAATATCTCTCTGCTTTTTATAATTTAATAAAATTGCATACATATATACAATGAGATGAGGTGACAAAACTTATGAGACCTTCCCCCCCCCCCCAAAAAAAAAGAAAGAAAGAAAACATGTCGGACCTCCTTTTTATCCGGCATAGTGCAGCAACTCTATGTGGCATTGTCTCAACAAGTCATTGGAAGTACTCTGCAAAATTATTGAGCCATGCTGCCTCCATAGCCGTCCATAACTGTGAAAGTGCTGCGCATGCAGTTTTTTTTGCACGAAATGACGTCTCGATTATGGCCCACAAATGTTTGATGGGATTCATGTCGGGCGATCTGGGTAGTCAAATCATTCTCTCTAATTGTCCAGAATGTTCATAAAACCGATCGCAAACAATTGTGGCTGGGTAACATGGCGCATTGTCATCCATGAAAAACTCCATCGTTGTTTCGCTGCAAGTGGTCTCCAAGTAGCCGAACATAACCATTTCCAGTCGATTATCCGTTCATCGGACCAGAGGACCCAGTCCATTCCGTGTAAACACAGTCCACATCACTTGCACAGTGCCTTGTTATCAGTTTGGGTCCATGGCTTCGTGGAGCCTGTGCCACACTTGAACCCTGTCATCAGCTTTTACCAACTGAAAACGGGACTCATCTGACGAGACCACGGCTTTCCAATCGCCTTGGGTCCGATCGATATGGTCACGAGTCCAGGAGAGGCGCTGCAGGCGATGTCGCCAAATTTCGCTCTTCGGCCGTTATTTCACACATTGTTTCTTGTCTATTAGCAGTGGCAACTTTGCGCAAACACTGTTGCTCTTGGTCGTTAAGTGAAAGCCGCCGGGCCGGCCGGAGTGGCCGAGCGGTTCTAGTCACTACAGTCTGGAACCGCGCGACCGCTACGGTCGCAGGTTCGAATCCTGCCTCGGGCATGGATGTGTGTAATATCCTTAGGTTAGTTAGGTTTAAGTAGTTCTTGTGGTGTCACCGCCAGACACCACACTTGCTAGGTGGTAGCCTTTTAAATCGGCCGCGGTCCGCTAGTATACGACGGACCCGCGTGTCGCCACTGTCAGTAATTGCAGACCGAGCGCCGCCACACGGCAGGTCTAGAGAGACTTACTAGCACTCGCCCCAGTTGTACAGCCGACGTTGCTAGGAAGGGTTCACTGAGAATTACGCTCTCATTTGCCGAGACGATAGTTAGCATAGCCTTCAGCTAAGTCAATTGCTACGACCTAGCAAGGCGCCATTTCTTCTTTGCTATGTATCTAATGAAGCATGTACAGTAACAAGACCAATGTTCACCAATTATGGATTAAAGTTAAGTATTCCAGAAGCTACGTACTTTTCTTTATAGCATTCATTACGTATCCTGTTTCAGACCTCACGCCACCCTGCGTGAGTTAATAGCGTGCATTTCAGCTTCCTCAAACAACACGGTGTTGGCACTTCTGCCGACACTTCAGTTCTAAGTCCTAGGGGACTGATGACCTCAGAAGTTAAGTCCCATAGTGCTCAGAGCCATTTTTCTTTGAAGCAGTCTGTAGTTTGACTTTGGGATGCTGTTCCCATTCGTCCTGGAACCTCTTGATTATACAGGGTGTTACAAATGGTACGGCCAAACTTTCAGGAAAAATTCCTCACACACAAAGAAAGAAAATATGTTATGTGGACATGTGTCCGAAAACGCTTACTTTCCGTGTTAGAGCTCATTTTATTACTTCTTTTCAAATCACATTAATCATGGAATCGAAACACACAGCAACAGAACGTACCAGCTTGACTTCAAACACTTTGTTACAGGAAATGTTCAAAATGTCCTCCGTTAGCGAGGATACATGCATCCACCCTCCGTCGCATGGAATCCCTGATGCGCTGATGCAGCCCTGGAGAATGGCGTATTGTATCACAGCCGTCCACAATACGAGCACGAAGAGTCTCTACATTTGGTACCGGGGTTGCGTAGACGAAGAGCTTTCCAATGCCCCCATAAATGAAAGTCAAGAGGGTTGAGGTCAGGAGAGCGTGGAGGCCATGGAACTGGTCCGCCTCTACCAATCCATCGGTCACCGAATCTGTTGTTGAGAAGCGTACGAACACTTCGACTGAAATGTGCAGGAGCTCCATCGTGCATGAACCACATGTTTTGCCGTACTTGTAAAGGCACATGTTCTAGCAGCACAGGTAGAGAATCCCGTATGAAATCATGATAACGTGCTCCATTGAGCGTAGGTGGAAGAAACTAAAATGAGCTCAAACATGGAAATTAAGCGTTTTTGGAGACATGTCCACATAACATCTTTTCTTTATTTGTGTGTGGGGAATGTTTCCTGAAAGTTTGGCCATACCTTTTTGTAACACCCTGTATACGAAACAACAATGGAGCATTACTCTTTAACTTACTATTAGCGCTCTTTCTAATTGGATAGAGATTCTGTTGATAGTCGAAGTACAGAGCTAAACGATATAGCAAAGAATGAGAATATTAAACCTGCTGACGGACTGGGTCCGGAGAAAATACAAAGTAAATAAATTAAATAACCAAAGTAACAGTGCGTGAAGGTAGGAAGTAACAAATTACATTAAATTTAGGTGTGAATGTAAATTATTGAAGCGGACACACAACCAGAACCAATGTCAAAAAGAGAGTTATTAGGAAGGAAGGATAGTATTTCGGATAATGTTTGGAGAGGGTTTTGCAGAGAAGTAGAGGTCTACTACATCAGAATATGCCCACAGGATGTTTCCGAATCACTCATCAGACTACATTTAACAGGATTATTGCACAAGTAGTTGGATAATGTTGAGACGTGCTAAATGAAACTTAGTAAGTAGAAACATTGATCTTCTATTACACAAGTGGTACATAACTTTCGTTTCCTATTGTTTCAGGTAAGCCAACACGGACGATCAACGTTTTGCCGTTCTACGCCAACGATTACTGGTTATATTCCTGCACAGAAGTGAAAATATCTCAGGAACATCCATTCATAGTAAGCTGTTATCGGATCAACTCAGTAAATTAGAAAAATGTGCTTCAGAGAGTTCATCATAGTGAAACCAACCATATTCAGTTATGCCAAAAACCATCACAGATTTGAACGATGATACTCTTCGACGCGGGCAATGATGCACGTTGTGTTAAGATCAAAGAAATCACACAACAATGAGCGTAAGGCAATACCAACTGCTGCACACATGACGGTTCAGAAGGCTGGCCAATTGGGATGAACCGATATCCCACAAATATGGCATCATCGGCTTGATTCTTATATGGAATTGTGGTTGCAAAGATCTAAACCTAGAAAATTTCATCTCTTGACTGCGTGCTACAGAGCATTAATTTTTGCCTAACTTTAGTAAACAGTAAAGACGTCCCTATGTCAAGCTGGGTTCCACAGCCAATCCCGTAAGATGGTACTCAAAAAAACAAAAGAATCGATTAGTGACAGCAGTACGATGTAGGTTTTCTGCACTGCTGCCGTCACATTTTTGTATGCGACCAGTGAAAGTGGGTTTTTGTATACTTTGCCCACATTTCACTGTATGCATACGGCATCATTTTCTGTGTTGCGTTGCTCTTTCTTGATTTACGGAAGAGTTACAGGTTTGAAACCAAAAACTGAAAGAGTAAAACAGCAATGCTCAACAGTTGATATTTACGATGTTAAGAATCGTAAAGGTATGACAAAAAGATTTAATTCAACAGATATGAAACATTTTTTTTATGGTACTGCAGGTGTGTGTGTGGTATTAGATGTTTCAGATTTACAGAAATATATGATAAATGAGAGTAGTCATGCTGAGTAGGAGCAAACTTCCTCACTTTTGTAGTCGAAAATGGGAGATATTAAATTTTTCTGTTGTTCTATTCCTTGCATTATCTGTGAAAGCTTTGCTTCAGTACAGCTATGTGAATTACTGCGCTTTCGCTATGTAATCAGTCACGCGTGGTTACTAATAGCCTCATTTTTCTGTAAAAAATACAGCGATCAGTCACTTAGGAATACCAAGGCGATTCATATTGGGAATACTGGCAGTGTTAACAAACTCCTTGTGCCCCTCGAAGGCCCAAGGGATGTCGACCGACCGCCGTGACATCCTCTCCCTTGAGGTGTCGCACAGACGCGGTGTGAGGGGAGGGGGGCTGTGGCTGTGGTCAACACGCCACTGTCCCGCAGACGCGGTTTGAGGGGAGGGGGGCTGTGGCTGTGGTCAACACCCACTGTCCCGCAGACGCGGTGTGAGGGGAGGGGGGCTGTGGCTGTGGTCAACACGCCACTGTCCCGCAGACGCGGTTTGAGGGGAGGGGGGCTGTGGCTGTGGTCAACACGCCACTGTCCCGCAGACGCGGTGTGAGGGGAGGGGGGCTGTGGCTGTGGTCAACACGCCACTGTCCCGCAGACGCGGTTTGAGGGGAGGGGGGCTGTGGCTGTGGTCAACACGCCACTGTCCCGCAGACGCGGTGTGAGGGGAGGGGGGCTGTGGCTGTGGTCAACACGCCACTGTCCCGCAGACGCGGTTTGAGGGGAGGGGGGCTGTGGCTGTGGTCAACACGCCACTGTCCCGACCGTTTTGCGGACTCTCCAGCCGTGGAGCCGCTCGTTCTCATTCTAGTGGCATCACGAGGCCGAGTGCATTCCGTACCAGTCCTCCCACCAAGGAAAAATCCTTGGCAGTACCGGGAATTGAAGCCCGGTGCCCCGCATGGTTGTCATCTAAACTGGCCTCTCAGCTACGAAGTCGGACACTGAGAATGTTTGGTCCGCCTTATATGAACGTCAAGAGCCGAGGTCGAACGCTCGGATGTGGTGGAGCTCGATCACGGAGATTAGCGATTCGAATTGTCGCGATAAAAGGAATTTAACCGTAACAGTTCATTGTCAGATGGAGGCGACGTAGCGGTGCTCGGTTCCTGATGATCTGGTGTTTTCTGGTGGTAAGTGGTCTGACGGACTAAAGGCGTAAGAAGCTAGTGGTGATCAGTCCATTGACTGGGTGCATGAGGCTCGGCAGTTTTTTCTGCGTTTTTCCAGCTGCACTGGGCTTCACTGTCCGTTAATCTTTGGTCCAATATCGGGAGAAACAACACGGTGAAAGCTAACCACAGTCGTATATACGCTTCAGCTGCGCATCGGCTGCATTATCTATAGAATGGAAATGGCAGTGTTAGAGCACATGCACTACGACATTAGTAATAAACCAATCTTTGATCCGTGTTACCCTATTAGTTGGCGATTTACCTTAGAGTTGTAGTTGTTGTTGTGGTCATCAGTCCTAAGATTGGTTTGATGCAGCTCTCGATGCTACTCTACCCTGTGCAAGCTTCTTCATCTCCCAGTACCTACTGCAGCCTACATCCTTCTGAATCTGCTTAGTGTATTCATCTCTTGGTCTCCCTCTACGACTTTTACCCTCCACGCTGCCCTCCAGTATTAAATTGGTCATCTCTTGATGCCTCAGAACATGTCCTACCAACCGATCCCTTCTTCTAGTCAAGTTGTGCCACAAATTTCTCTTCTCTCCTACTGTATTCAATAGCTCCTCATTAGTTATGTGATGTACCCATCTAATTTTCAGCATTCTTCTGTAGCACCACATTTCGAAAGCTTCTATTCTCTTCTTGTCTAAACTATTTATCGTCCACGTTTCACTTCCATACATGGCTACAATCCATACAAATACTTTCAGAAACGACTTCCTGACACTTAAATCTATACTCGATGTTAACAAATTTCTCTTCTTCAGAAACGCTTTCCTTGCCATTGCCAGTCTACATTTTATATCCTCTCTACTTCGACCATCATCAGTTATTTTGCTCCCCAAACAGCAAAACTCCTCTACTACTTTAAGCGTCTCATTTCCTAATCTAATTCCCCTCATCATCACCCGACTTAATTCGACTACATTCCATTATCCTCGTTTTGCTTTTGTTGATGCTCATCTTATACCCTCCTTTCAAGACACTACCTTAGAGTAAGCGCCCAAAAGAAACAAAGATAACCTCTAGCACAAATAAAAAAAAAATTACTTAAGAAATGTCTAATAATTGATGGGAGTCTAGTGACTGTAGCATCACATCTAATAGTGAATGACTTGTGGAGAAGACCGGTGGGCAGTTTTTAAAGAGACTACACAATGCACTGTCTAGCCCAAGACCTGGTGTCTGACAACTGCACCACAAGGAAGCGCTCACACAGCGCTGCTTCTGTTGGTGCAGTTAAGAGGAGAATGTAATCGAAGAACGTGGACCGCAAGCACAGGAAAAGTGGTCAGCATACCGCCGAGCCTGCAACGCCACTTCCGCCAGCAATTACAATTGAAGGTAATGACATGAAATGATCGTATGGCATTATTGGCCGGGTGACCCCCGTCTGAGGTAATCCGACCGCCTTGTGCAAGTCTGACCAACGTTTACATTCCATGTCATCGTGCAACACCGGGTCACAGATGGCAGGTGGCAGCACTAGCGGTGGAGAGTATGTAAAACTTGTCGGGAGAGGGGTGGGTGTAGAGGGGGGGGGGGGAGATAGTTCACATGTAATGCGGAAACGGAGCGATTTATCTGACGTCCAAAAGGGCATGATCATTGGCTTTGAGGTCAAGGGTGAAAGCATACCTGAAACCTCTATGCATGTAAACTGATCGCGTGCAACTGTGGCTGAGTATACCTACACGGAAAAAATGGCCAGAAAACAACCCGAGGACCCTGCGATCTAGAGGTCGCCACACTAACCACTAGACCACGAGCTGCGGACCTTGCAAGTCATAGTGTACCTACTTACATTACCTGTCTCAAAGTGCATGAAGAAGTTTTCATGAAAAAAATCCCAGCACGACAACTAGCGCAGAGACGCGGAACGTACATAAGCCAGTGTGCGAGAAAAATCAGGCAATTGAGAATACTGGAAAGTCATCTCACGAATATACTCTGTAATTTCTTGTGTCTGTTTTACACTAAAACCATTAACATCTGGAAGCTACAAAATGAATGAGTGGTGAATCTGTGAGAAATGTACCGTCGAGGACAGTGGTGTGTTTTTTGTGGACCAGGACAGAAAGATTGCGTGCAGTCATACCTACTGGGAGACAGTATTAGCGAACATCTTACAGCTCGCGCTGGGCAAATTACCACCAGAGATTAATGTTATTCTTACACACTGTTCAGCCAGAGCATTGTGACCTTAGACTTACTATCGATATAATCCCCTTGGGGCGATAGCAGCGTCATGTGACAAGGAATGACTGCTAGTCAGCCACACGCACGTTCATGTGTTGTCAGTGAACGTGCTGTCCGCGTGTAGAATGGGAAAAGGCGCGCGATCATCTCAGTCTGACGGAGAGCAGATTGCGATGGCCCGGAGGATCGGGACGAGAGTTACGGAAACTGCACGACTTATCGTGTGTTCGAATAGTTCTGTGGTTAGTTTCTTCAACACGTGGTGACCCAAAGTGAAACCACGTCCAGATGTTAGGGGTTGTGAGGCCATCCCTCATTACAGATGTGGGCAGTCTGGTAAAACAGGACAGGCGGCGAACTGTGGCGGAACTAACTTCAGACTTTAATGATGGGCAGAGTACAGGTGTGTCCGAACACACAGTGTACCGAACATTCCTAACGATGGGCCTCCGCAACCGATGACCCATGCATGTGCCAAAATTAACACCACGACATGGGTAACTACGACAGAAATGGTCGCATGACCATCGGCGGCGTTGGCGCAGTGGCAGAGCGTTGTTTAGTCTGATTAATCTCGATACCTTCTCTATCACGCCGATGGGAGGGCGCGAAACCATCGTCTTCCAGGGAAAGAGCTGCTTAACACCTGTACTGACAAGTCTGTGGCGGCTCCATTATGCTCTGGGCAACATTCACGTGGTTATCCACGGGTCCAATGGAGCTCATGCAAGGCACCATGACGGCCAAGGAGTATCGTACACTGGCCGCAGACCACACACACACTGCTTCATGACGATCATGTTTCCCGACGGCAGTGGCATTTTTCAAAAAGATAATGCGCCATGTCAGAAGGCCATGAATGTGATTTAGCTGGTAAGGAACACAGTGGCGAGATCTAATTGATGTACTGGCTCCTCAGTTCGCCAGATCTGGATCCGATGGAACACATCTGGGATGTGATCGAACATGGCGTCAGAGCCCATCGCTCCCCTCCTCAGAATTTACGGGAATTAGGTGACTTGAGTGTGCAGATATGGTTCCAACTTCCTCCAGCGACCTACCAAGGCCTTATTGCTTCCACGCCACGACGCGTTGCCGCTGTTATCCGTGCCAAAGGTGGGCATAAAGGCTGTTACGTAGATAGTCATAATGTTCTGACTGATCAGTGTACATCTGTCTGTGGTCTACTTCTTGAAACAATATTTCCATGAAGTCATTTACAAATTGGTGTTGACTTGAGCCGGTCGGTGTGGCCGAGCGGTTCTAGGCGCTTCAGTCTGGAACCGCGCGACCACTACGGTCGCAGGTTCGAATCCTGCCTCGGGCATTGAACTGTGTGATGTCCTCAGGTTAGTTAGGTTTAAGTACTTCTAAGTTCTAGGGGACTGATGACCTCAGATGTTAAGTCCCATAGTGCTCAGAGCCATTTATTTGAACCACTTTTTTTGTTGACTTGACTAATGCACACATTATTACAGCGTGCGACGGACTGCTCGTTAAACCACTGCGCTTGGGCCGTACATTTCCACTGTCAGACCTTCAGCCTTCGTTAATAATCTGGGGCTCAACCTCGGTAGAAAGCTAACTTGTTCGACCTAAATAAACAAAGCACTCAAAGCGTGAAAGTGCCATAAATACAATGTACATTCACCGCATTTATCACCATCAGTCTACTAGCTTTCGTAACTTAAGTACAGCTGGGTGTCCATTAAGGCAGTGAAGCTGCATTTGGTAGGAGAGGGGTTCAAATCAGGTTGCGTCAAAAACTGATTTAAGTTTTACGTGGTTTCTCTTAATTACTTGAAGTGAATGATGGGATGGGTTCTTGAAAGATCAGTGCTGATTTGCTTCCGTTGTTGGCTAATCCGAGCTAGTGCTCCACCTGTAGCGAGGTCGCCGACGACGGAACGATGGACTCAAATGCGTCACCGCTTTCCTTTGCAGTGTGGCGCCTCTTTAGTAAGATGACGGCAGAAGATTTCAGGAATGACCATCTTCGGCGCCGTACATTGTGATTTTAATTTACTGTAAAACTTTTTCCAGTGTGTGACCGTGCCGTCATGGTATATAGACCAAGCGTCCGATCACTGTTGCGAACTGATTTTCATTTATCATCACAGTTTACGAACATAATCGAGCTATGGGGTGTAGACCATCTCAAGCGTTCAATTACTTTTAGATTTTGTGAGTTTGGTTCTCGAGAAAATCAAATTTGCGTCACATTATTCTTACCATTATCGTGTACGGACCCCGTTCACGCATCATTTGGAATGGCTAGGACCGTTATCCTCCCGAAAGATGTCATCCCCATAAACAAAAAGATAGTCTATATTATAATTTGCATTCCGTGCCCAAGACCATATCACAGTGACGCAATGTTATGGCTAGAACCGGTCTGAGATATGTCGTGCGGAAATGCTTCTGTTTCTCTTCCTCCACACCATACAACCGTTATTGGCGGCCTGTGCTTTGGACATCATGCTAGATGGAAGCACAGTCTAATGTTTCTGGCAGCGCAGTTGCTAACGGTTCACTTCTTATGCAAATGATCGGTATAGTGAAATTTTATACCCCGATATGAGGTACAGTATTTGTAATCCTTTTTACGGGGCGAATTTGAAGTCTGTATGATTCAAGGCTACGAACTTAGTTCAGCGAGGCAGATTCACGAAGACATTTTTTTTACGCAGTGTTGTGTTACGGGTGTACGTTTAGTCCTTTCTTTATACCAGTGTAAGTCGTATACTATCGTCGACGAGAAGTTAAGCACTAGTAACTCCCTCAGTCCTCTTAGTCTATTACTAAGATTTGCAGAATGAACCTACCATTTTTACTGTATTATTTCTATTGTAGCATTTCATATCCTATGAGATATAAGGCTTTTTCCTTCTTTATAATACAGGAAGCCAGATTGCTTAAGTAAACGTTAATATTTAAAATAATTTATTCCTGTGGCAATATAGATTCGCTCTTGCTTTGTAAAAATTTTAGCAAGCTCTGTGTGTGATTCCCGAAGACCGATAGTAATAACTCAAACGCAGAAAGAAAAATAAGAACAAGTTCTAAGACTTCAGAGCATAGATTTTCATTTATATATGTGCGAAACGAAACTGTCATACTGCAAACAAATTACATAAAATTTAGCAAAGTTTCAAATGGTTCTAAGCACTGTGGGACTTAACATCTGAGGCCATCACTCGCCTATACTTAGGACTACTTAAACCTAACTAACCTAAGGACATCACACACATCCATGCCCGAGACAGGATTCGAACCTGCGACCGTAGCAGCAGCGCGGTTCCGGACTGAAGCGCCTAGAAGCGCACGGTCACAAGGGCCGGCTAGCAAAGGCACAGCTCATATTTTAAAGTACGGGATATGTCTATAACCCGATATAAACTGGATGTATGTTCCATTGGAGATGAATTTCCGAGTGCTGTATCTTGCTGTCCAAGACTTCGACGTCGTATTTGTTTTTCTGGATCTTCCCTACAAAATATTGTGAAGTCGTTTAGCTTTTTCTGTCCTCCAAGCCCCTAAATTCCTTTCACTTTTTCGAGCAGACTTAAGTGGTTGTGCTTACGAGTACAACTTATACGTTAATTTATCGCAAAAACTTTTGAGTGCGGAAAGTGCAACTGGTTAACTGATTCTTCTATTACTCAGATTAACAAGCCATGTCGATCTCGGTGCCTTTGCGGTGCATTTGCATTCTTTACATCCTAACAGCGCTTTGTACTTTTTTAAAATTAGAAGTAGTATCCACAGCAGACCAAATTGACAGTTTAATGTATAGTTGTCAGACACGGGGTAAGTGTCCTTCCGACGAAGAATCTGAGTTCATGGTCAATGTTTCGCGGAACACAGTTATTGGGTTCGTGCTGAAATTTTGAGCTGTTATAAATTTGAGATACCCGCGCTACCAAAATAAATCAGTAATACATTTTCCGTTATTATCCCACGGCAGTCTCAGTGTTTGGGTATTGCACCAGATAGGAAGAGTATGGTGAGGTGGGTGTGGAATCTCGTCTCGCGCAGCTCTTGTGCACTGGCGTTGCAGCAGGACTTGAGGCAGTATTGTCGGTACTTTCGTGGAGTTTTATGGTCGCAAAGCGTCATTGTTGTCGGCGATAAATCTCGGAATTTATGGTTACGTTCCTGGGAAGCAATCCTTTGTACATGTCGCCTCCTTTATGACACAAGACCGTAACATCTAAAAACTATTGTTTGAGCTTCGTCAATTCTTTCTTTTCTTGAGATGTACCACTTTTCGTCTCCGACGAAAACTCCAAACGAATACATGCGATGGATGTTATTCACGAGGTAGCAGATAACACGCAAGTACATGCAAGCTGCTGATCCCGTCTTCATTATTTATACATTTAACACGTGCTACACTTAACTAGGATGTTAATCGCGCGGGAAGAATGACATTTAAAATGCCTGTGTTAGGAAGATTTGCTTTTTAAATGTCTGTGTTCGCTCTGTAATTAATCTATCTCGTCCTTCTGACCCCAAGGGGAACGACCACAGAAGGTTGTAATACATGCCTACATTTATTTAAAGCTGCTTCTTGAAACTTTACAAGTAGTCTTTTTAGTGATGGTTTGCATCTCTCTTCAAGTGTCTGCCAGTTCAGTCTTTTCAGCATGTCCGCGCCATTCTCTCGTGGATTAAACAAACCTGTGACCAGTCATGCGTGCTGCCCATCTCCGTGTACGTTCAATATCCCCCGTCAGTCCTATTTGGTACTTGTGCCACACATTTGATTAGTTTTTTGGGTGGGTCGCACGAGTGTTGCGTAGGCAACCTCCTTCGTAGACCCACTGAATTTTTACCAGCATTATACCAATAATCGACGTCTGCTATTTGCTTTACCCACGACTAAGCCTATGTGATCGTTCCATTACCCAGGTATTTACGTGTGTTCACCGATTCCAAATTGATATTGTAGGTATAGGATACTACGTTTTTTTCGTTTCGTGAACTGCAAAATTTTACTTCTCTGAACACTAAAAGCACCACTTTGTGAAATCGCCTCAAGGTTGGTTTGAATACTTGTGTGACTCTTTTCTGACAGTACTTCATTATAGATAGCTGCATCACGGCTTTCGGAAGACTTTCAGCAAAGCCCAGTGGGCCACAAACTACTGAGTCGCTGACTTCATTTTCCCCGAAGACAACCGACATTCTTCTAATCGCCTTTGTGATTTCTGTCTCAATTAACTTAATATACACCGACAATGGTAATTTCTTCCTCTCTTGAAACTGTTTCTCCAATGCGAATCTGCAAAAATTTGCTGTTATTTGTAAGCACCTGATTACAACTAACGAATGACAACACACAATGACTACTACTTTGTTAAAACACGCAAACAACTTCCGTGATACCACAATACTAGAATGACGTCTGCGATCTCTGCACCTGGTGTCTAATTACACTACTGGCCAGTAAAATTGCTACACTACGAAGATGACGTACTACAGACGCGAAATTTAACCGACAGGAAGATGATGCTGTGGTACGCAAATGATTAGCTTTTCAGAGCATTCACACAAGGTTGGCGCCGGTGGCGTCACCTACAAGGTGCTGACATGAGGAAAGTTTCTAACCGATTTCTCATACACAAACAGCAGTTGACCGGCGTTGCCTTGTGAAACGTTGTTGTGATGCCTCGTGTAAGGAGGAGAAATGCGTACCATCACGTTTCCGACTTCGATAAAGGTCAGATTGTAGCCTATCGCGATTGCGGTTTATCGTATCGCGACACTGCTGCTCGCGTTGATCGAGATCCAATGACTGTTAGCAGAATATGGAATCGGTGGGTTCAGGAGGGTAATACGGAACGCCGTGCTGGATCCCAACGGCCTCGTATCACTAGCAGTCGAGATGACAGGCATCGTATCCGTATGGCTGTAACGGATCGTGCAGCCACGTCTCGATCCCTGAGTCAACACATAGGGACGTTTGCAAGACAACAACCATCTGCACGAACAGTTCGACGACGTTTGCAGCAGCATGGACTATCAGCTCGGAGACCATGGCTGCGGCTACCCTTGACGCTGCATCACAGACAGGAGCGCTTGCGATGGAGTACTCAACGACGAACCTGGGTGCACGAATGGGAAAATGTCATTTTTTCGGATGAATCCAGGTTCTGTTTGCAGCATCATGATGGTCGCATCCGTGTTTGGCGACAACGCGGTGAACGCACATTGGAAGCGTGTATTCGTCATCGCCATACTGGCGTATCACCCGGCGTGAAGGTATGGGGTGCCATTGGTTACACGCCTCGGTCACCTCCTGTTCGCATTGACGGCACTTTGAACAGTGGACGTTACATTTCAGATGTGTTACGAACCGTGGCCCTACCCTTCGTTCAATCCCTGCGAAACCCTACATTTCAGCAGGATAATGCACGATCGCATGTTGCAGGATCTGTACGGGTCTTTCTGGATACCGAAAATTTTCGACTGCTGCCCTGGTCAGCACATTCTCCAAATCTCTCGCCAACTGAAAACATCTGGTCAATGGTGGCTGAGCAACTGGCTCGTCACAATAAGCCAGTCACTACTCTTGATGAACTGTGGTATCGTGTTGAAGCTGCATGGGCAGCTGTACCTGTACACGCCTTCCGAGCACTGTTTGACTCAATGCCCAGGCGTATCAAGGCTGTTATTACGGCCAGAGGTGGTTGTTCTGGGTACTGATTTCTCAGGATCTATGCACCCTAATAGTGTGAAAATGTAATCACATGCCTGTTCTAGTATAATATATTTGTTCAATGAATACCCGTTTATCATCTCCATTTCTTCGTGGTGTAGCAATTTTAATGGCCAGTAGTGTAATATTTAAGAACCTGTAATACTGTAATATGCTATACAAAGAGGGAAACAAGCATAAAGTCTACCTCTAGCGGGCGGGATACAGGACTGTTTGCAAGGCGTTTACAGTTGACTGTACTTACACAAAGAAAGCTAATTAGAACAAACGTTCGCAGTGTAGTGAAAGAAGGCGAGTCACATGAATAATGTTTAGTGTGGCCCCTTTTTACCTGTGGGATATCTAATTCACGGACAGGCTAAAGAATAACGAAGAAAGCTGGAGGAAATTACAGGAAATATTATGTTACCACTCGACGAGATCTTGTCTTACAAGAGAGCCTAGAACGAAGTTGGTCTAGATATCATGCGAAGGATTCGTGAGACATACGTGGCACAAACTTTGACAAGGGTCGGTGGTTTGTTCATGTCTAGACAATCTCTGCGTCTGTGAATATACCTAAACTGAGTGTAATCGATATAATGTGCACTGACGGACAAAATGTGTGCTGTTAACGTGCTCTGTTATACGGAATGTCTGCCAGCATGAGCCGGCCGCGGTGACCGAGCGGATCTAGGCGCTCAGTCTGGAGCCGCGCGACTGCTACGGTCGCAGGTTCGAATCCTACCTCGGGCATGGATGTATGTGATGTCCTTAGGTTAGTTAGGTTTCAGTAGTTCTAAGTTCTAGGGGGCTGATGACCACAGATGTTAAGTCCCATAGTGCTCAGAGCCATTTGAACCATCTTCTGCCAGCACGTATCGTCCAACCTGTGCTAACTTCAAAGCGTACGTTCTTTTAGTTGGTTACGATACAAACTGACAGTGTTATAACACTTGAGTATTGTACGTAAGACTGACTGCAATTTTTGAGTACACATTCAACATCAGTTTGAGCAGACCATCGACAGACGCCGACGAACAAGTTTAACACGTTGGCTGCCATACAATACTTGGGTTACCGACCCTAAGGGCCATTTCGCTTTTTTCATTTTTTTTTACACTAAAGAAACTTAATGTATAAATAAGCTGAAAATATCTGTTTACTACCTTAAATAGCGGTTTTTGTGAGAGTTACGTATGACTCATGCGGCGCCAGAGTAATTATGCCAGCCAGGGGAGTCATTTACTATGTGGCTATTAATTTTAGGTTGGTACTCCTCTCGCAGAAGTTATGAAGGTGAACAAAGGCGTGTGCAAAAGATTTAGTTGAAGTCATGGACATAATTGATGAAGTTACTTCGTCATTATTTAGTTCTAACTCAGATGACAATTTACCAGCGGAGTCTGCAAGTGAAAGAAATTAATGAAGACGATCTTCCACCATTGGTGAAGGCAGGAAGAAAAGTTTTATATCGACATCAGTTAATGAGGCAGGCTACGCAGGTGTAAAAACCAGCCAACAGTGCACCTCCAGCCCTGTTAGTGCAATAACTGACACAGATGGTTGATACTGCAATGAAATACGTGTAACACCAGGAATATCCGAAGATGAAAACCCTACAAAAAATGTTAATGAGATTGGATGGGGCCGGGGCTTTCAGTTGTGGGAAAAGACATGGAACATTATACTTTATTCACACCAATTTTGGTGTAAAAATTTTTGTTACGCTAAATCTCCAAGACCAGACATCCTACCATTGCTTCAGATATTTTGTACTAACGATATTTTAGAGTATGTGACGCAACAATCTAACTTACACGCCAAACAAGTCCTAGAAAATCATTCAGTCAGTGTCAATTCGCGACTGAGAAAATGGACTCATGTCACCAAAATTGAAATTGGACCATATTTAGTAGTTCTGTATGCCACTGAATGTGAAGTCAAAGTTTCCAAATTATTGGTCAAAAAATTTCCTTCATCAAAACCCAATGTCACGAAATCATTTTCAATTGCTGTTACGTGGGTAGCATTTTCCAGATGACAATAAGTGCCCTCGAGGAGAGAGTTTGTTACAACTTCAACCATTTATTGATAAATTACTGAAAGATTTCAAAGTGCAGTGGAGCCAGGCAAATCTGTTGTACAGGCGAATCTGAGGAAGGACGAACAAACAGCAAAAGAAAGTAGCATAGATGTAGCAGTGACATGGAAAGATAAGCGGGATGTGTTATGTTAAGTACTGTTCATGGGCAGGAGAACAAGATATCCAAATCAAAAGATGCATAAAGAAAAAAAAAACAGCAATGATAATTGACTATAATCAGCCAAAGTCGTTCATAGATCTCTCTGACCAGTCAGCGTCTACTCCGCTTGTCTAAGGCAGGTTGCGAAATACCGATACATCAACAATAAGAACATCTCAGTGACTGGATTCAAAGTGAAGACGACTTTGAAACTGCGCACAGAAAATGCAGATGAGCTTGAGACATCTCTCATTAAAGCCATCGCATTGCCTTCAAATGGCTCTGAGCACTATGGGACTTAACTTCTGAGGTCATCAGTCCCCTAGAACTTAGAACTACTTAAACCTAACCAACCTAAGGACATCACACACATCCATGCCCGAGGCGGGATTCGAACCTGCGACCGCAGCGGTCGCGCGGTTCCAGACTGAAGCGCCTAGAACCGCTCGGCATTGCCTTCAAATTTCGCACTTGTGAACATGGGAGCAGGCATACGCAGGTGTATAGTATGCTGTGTAAACAAGAGCCAGCTATCAAGAAATGCAAACGAACTGCACGGAAATGTATGAATTGTGACTCATTTTTTGTGCAGAATGTATTTTCGTAAACCAAAGTGCATATAAGTGCTAGAGGTACAAAAGGGCCACTACACAAATATTATCAATTTAATTGTGGTCACAATTCCGGTTAGAGAATGTAAATAAAAACTTTGTGTAACTTATATTCTACAGTGGAAGTTGTATGTAAAAATAAATAAATAATAAAAAAGTAGAAGATGACTGAGTCCGTGAATTGTATATAACTCACGATTACAGGTGCCTATAACTTTTCTTCAGTTCTTGAAAATCGTAGGCCATGAACTTGATTTGTGAGTTACCACGGAATTTTAAACGACAATATGCCCTTGACTTGTATTTACTTCATGAGGCAGTCCGTCCGTAAAGCACTTGGTCGTTATATTTAATGTACCGCAACGTTCGGCGTCAGAGGCGCAATGTTTGGGGAGCACCTACCTGTGTGTGTGGCGTGTGACTGCCACGCCTGGGTGGTCTCAAGCTGGTTTCCACCTCTGCGCTGTCACCCGTTTTTGAAGTTACGTGTATACATTTTGTCTAAGTGAGAGATTAAGCTAGCTGACGCTCTGGTACGTACAGTTTTCATTTTCTAATCCCGTTTTAGTACTGCTGACTGTAATGACACTTCTTGGTATACCCTTCAGGGCCTACAGTTTTTAATTTTGGGTTTTATCTCTTTTAACTATCTGACGTATGCTACTGTCACGCAGATTTTCAACCACAACAAAGTCACAGATCCTGAAGCTGAAAAATCTCCTTTTCTCGTCCCACACAGTTTACGTGAATTTGCATTGGGAACGAGAGACTGATGACTCTTTAAAGTCATAACAATCTTCTTCATATCTGGACCCAAAAGTAAAAAATTACCATCCTAATTTTCACAAATCTAGACTGAAACGGAGAAGTTAAATTTTACGCAGAAAAACGGACCGTTTCCCTGTGGGTCTTCCATTCTTACTCAGTAAAAACATTCCGTGATTTTCGGGAGTAATACAACAGCTTCACTTGGTAGGAATATTATGTTTAAAAATAGCATCCGAATGGGGGGGGGGGGAGGGAGGGAGAGAGAGAGAGAGAGAGAGAGAGAGAGAGAGAGATATGAAATTCTACATCGATCGGTCAATGACGAGAGAAGGAGATTAGTTAACCATTGTAAAATTTGAGATTGCATTAGTGTATAAAACTGGACAGTTTGTTTTAAATTTGGTATGTATCCGACCGTCGGGGAACTAATGAAGGTAATGGACTAACGCATAACATATAAATTATGACTTCAAATGGTTCAAATGGCTCTGAGCACTATGGGACTTATCATCTGAGGTCATCAGTCCCCTAGAACTTAGAACTACTTAAACCTAACTAACCTAAGGACATCACACACAGCCATGCCCAAGGCAGGATTCGAACCTGCGACCGTAGCGGTCCCAGACTGAAGCGCCTAGAACCGCTCGGCCACTCCGGCCGGCAATCATGACTTCCTCAGAATAAATTTTGGAGTACTAAATTTGCCGTGGTTTAGTAGCAGCACAAGATTTTCCCCTATTTAGTGCTACAGTGTTAACGAGCCATTTCGATATTTGCTTCCAGTGACTTAGGACAGGAATTTCGAAACTCTTCCTGCAACGGAACACTTTGAGAATCCTAGTACTTTGATGGAAGAATTTGTTTATTTTGAAGGTTAACAGATTTTTAAAAAATGAGAAAAATTGTTTTTCTGTGATTACCTCAATTGTAAATCATAACTAGTAACAAAGAAACCATAATAAAATTTTGATCCAAAAGTATTATCGTCAGAATGTCGAAAAAATACTGTTTCATTAGCAGTTTTTGATGGAGGACTTATTCACTTCTTGCGGAACACAGTCTGGGAAAGCCTGGTTTAGGAACACAACGGAAAAGGTCGATCAGAATGATTGTACGGAGCCATGCTACCCTTGAATACGCGTCCTGTGCAAGTGTTTCCGTGTTTCGATGGTAAAAGGCCACACTACGGATCCAAAGATCTTGAGTTTTATCTGCGGTCAGTTCTGGGATTTTTATCTCACTCTTCTTTCACGTCAGGCAATGTAAGTTAATGTGAAAAATGACGAATTGCACCGTCGTTCGGTGTCCACGGTGAACTGTTAAGTCGTCTGATAACTAACTGGTGGGTAAGGTCTGAGGAAGGCGTCCGGATATAAACTGCATTATGGCCGTTCCAAGCGAAGTACTGAGGTGTTAAAAAGAACTTTGAGGTGGATGAGAGCTATAACTCTCTCTCTCTCTCTCTCTCTCTCTCTCAACCAATGCGCTGTCTCGATCACTCCCTTAAAAAGGAAAGGGAAAAAATGGTATACGCAAAGACCACTTTCACCATTTAGTTACAGTCCACAACACATCACTGTCCCAATGTCTTTGTTGGGCGTCGGAAAAAGAGTAGTGTGAAACACTGGACGGCAGAGTAGTGGCCGCACGCGCTGTCAGTACAAGCTCACCAGCTCGACGGCGATCATGACGATCCTGACGGACTGCAGGTGTCTGGTGGTGGTGGCGGGCCGCATCTCTACAGCAGCGACGCCAGTGGAGGGGAGCGATGCGTAGACGGCGCGTCCCGGCGGGCGACTGGCTGTTGAGGCGCAGCCGCGGCCAGAGCCGGCGGCGGCGGCGGGCGGCGCGCGCATCGCTGCGAGGTGTTCCGCGAACTGGGTCAGCGCTCGCCGGCTCCTCCCGTCTGCGAGGCCGCGGGCCGCCCCGCGCCAGCGCAGATTTTCCCGCGGATTGGTGTGCACACGGCGGGCGCTGAGTCACCTTGACCCGGCCCGCGCGCGCGCTCACGCAACGTCCGCGAAGAGCGACACCCGCGCACGTATGCCGTCTGCCTGTCGGAAGCAAATGCGAACCATGCGGCTCAGAGCGCTAAAGCAGCCGTACCCTACCACTACTACTCAGTCTTAAGACTGTAGAGCGACGTCTCGTCAACGCTGCCGGCGTGTTCAAACTTGTGCTGATTTACACTGAAGCGCCAAAGAAACTGGTATAGGCAAGCATATTCAAACAGAGAGAGACATGTAAACAGGTAGAATACGGCGTTGCGGCCGGCAACGCCTATATAAGGCAATAACTGTCTGGCGCAGTTGCTAGATCGGTTAGTGCTGCTACAGTGACAGGTTATCAAGATTTAAGGGGGGGAAACCACATTAGGAGGCTGTTAGACACTGATTTTTCGGATATGTTTTGGATCGGAAAAATTAATTAGAATTTAATCAAATTTTGACAGCATTTCATTCATATATCGAACAGCTTTTGCGAATTTTTTTGAATAATTTTAGCCAAAAATAACAAAGTTACGCTTTGATGTCTGCTGAAGTTTGTCAGTATAGTTCTCCAATTATGTGCCGTGTAGCCATTCCGATTTTCATCTGAAATCAGAAAGGTTTTGATTTTACATTAATAACTTAGTTTCTAATAATATCAACCTCAATGCAGGTGCTGGCTTTAGAACAATATACTTCGATTTCACGATTTTTTTGTCTAATTTTAGCATTCCGTCTTCAGGCCACGTGTGGTCTACCGGTACCATCCGACCGCCGTGTCATCTTCAGTGGAGGATGCGAATAGGACGGGCGTGGGGTCAGCACACCGCTCTCCCGGTCGTTACGATGGTATTCTTGACCGAAGCCGCTACTATTCGGTCGAGTAGCTCCTCAATTGGCACCACGATGCTGAGCGCACCCCGAAAAATGGCAACAGCGCATGGCGGCCTGAATGGTCACCCATCCAAGTGCCGAACACCCCCGACAGCGCTTAACTTCCGTGATCTCACGGGAAACGGTGTATCCACTGCGGCAAGGCCGCTGCCTTTTCTCTAATTATGCAAAGGAAAATACCCTTAAAATCATGATATCGTCTCACAAGTTGTTTCATGTAATTTGTAATTTTATAAAGAATCATACTATCAATTTTGGTGATGAGGCTTCTATACTTTTTGAGTTAGATTGCACGCAAATGTGAAAAAAAAGTCATTCCGAGATAAACGCGTTAGAATAATACATTGTCTTGATTAATCTGCGATTCCAACACCATATAGTAATCCTTCTTCCTCATAGGCTTCGTTTTGCGTTTGCAGCAGTACTGGTTCCCGTGGAACTTTGTTTTCCACGTCCTACTGCTGCGTTCTTTAGACTCATTGCCGGCTTTGGGTTGCGGAGACATTTCTCAGTCTCAGTTACAAGCACACTCGTAGAACGCTGATTCAGAACTGACTCAAAGTAAGGTACAGCGACGCTCTAACGTAATATAATCGTAATAATCCCCTACCTTGTTGCTACTAGTACCGTCTCTGCCGTTATTTGAAAAGAAAGATTCAAGGCGGGTTCCGTTTCAAGCCTACCTTAACATACAAAGCGACTGTGAGGTTGAACCGGTCAAGCCTCTGCCTCTGCGCCATATCTGCGCTCGAGCCTTTACCCAATGTGCGCCAGGTTCTATGCTCATAAAATCTAAACGAATGGGAATTTCGCTTTGAAATTTTGACAGCGTATTCTTGGATAGTTAAGCTAACGATTTATGCAATTTAAAAAATCGGATTTTTTTGAACCTCCTAATGTGGTTTGCCCCCGTAAGTGAATTTGAACGTGGTGTCGTGGTCGGCGCACGAGTGATGGGATACAGCATCCCCGAGGTAGTGATCAAGTGGCGATTTTCTCGTACGACTATTTCACGAGTGTACCGTGAATATCAGGAATCGGGTAAAACATCAGATCTCCGACATCGCTGCGGCCGGAAAAAGATACTGCAAGAACGGGACCAACGACGACTGAAGGGAATCCTTCAACGAGACAGAAGCGCAAGCCTTCCGCAAATTGCTGCAGATTTCAGTGCTCGGCCATCAACAAGTGTCAGCGTGTGAACCACTCAACGAAACATCATCGATGTGGGCTTCGGAGCCGAAGGCCCACCCGTTTACCGTTGATGACTGCACGACACAAAGCTTTACGCCTCGCCTGGGCCCGTCAACACCGACATTCGACTGTTGATGACTGGAAACATGTTGTCTGGTCGAACAAGTCTCGTTTCAAATTGTATCGAGCAGATGGACGTGTACGTGTATCGAGACAGCCTCATGAATCCATGGACCCTGCGTGTCAGCAGGGGACTGTTCAAGCTGATGGAGGCTCTATAGTGGGGTGGGGCGTGTGCAGTTGGAGTGATAAGGAACACCTGATACGTACGTCTGTCTGATCACCTGCATTCATTCATGTCCATTGTGCATTCTGACGGACTTTGGCAATTCCAGCAGGACAATGCGACACCTCACACGTCCAGAATTGCTAGAGTGGCTCCAGGAACACTCTTCAGAGTTTAAACACTTTCGCTGGCCAGCAAACTCTCCAGACATGAACATTATTGAGCATATCTGGGATTCTTTGCACTGTGCTGCTCCGAAGAGATGTAGACACCCTCTTACTCTTTCAGATTTAGGGACAGCCCTGCAGGATTCATAGTGTCAGTTCCCGCTAGCACTACTTCAGACAATAGTCGAGTGCATGGCACGTCGTGTCACGGCACTTATGCGTGCTCGCGGGGGTACTGCACGATGTTAGGCAGGTGTACCAGTTTCTTTGGCTCTTCACTGTAGGACAAACGTTTCGAAGATATCTTTTCCTACGTTACATATTATAGCCCAGCGTTGCAGATAGCGAAAAAATTTTCATTACTTCCAGAAAGTAATGTTTATACCACATAAATAAATAACTGCAGTTATTATACCTGGATCAGAATATCCAAGTGACTGATAGTTGAGAATGGTAGGCGCTGCAGCTGCACATACGTTCCCCATCATTCTGGGTATTGAGTTCATTTTCTTAGGACCTTCATAGTCTTGCACTGTCTTAACCACTTTCTCAATTACCCTGCTTTAACACTTCCCATGAAAGAAACTTATCGCAGAGGGAAACAAAGCATGTAAGAACAAACCACAAGTATTGTAAGCGTAGAATTTTATCGCTGACCTCTCGATAGTCGCCTCCCTGGCAACTGTGGAGCACAAGAGAGAGTGTCGTAGTAGTTACTGTGGACACGGGCATCGTGCTATGTTGATGCCGTGGCAGCAGCACACATTTCTCAAGTTATTGTGATGTAATTAAAAAATGTTTGCCGCGCAAATTGTACTATTCATATGATTATTCATGGCTCGATGTTAATGTTTATCTCAGAGGTGACGATTTTCGATCTCGTGTGTCATGTTGAGAGGTCATTAATCAACCGCGTCGGGATGGTTACCGGAAGATAACGTGAACTGAACTGACACTGATTACAAGTTCCAAGTGAAAGAAAAATGTGTGGTTGGAGTGTGTGAATGTCAGGAGCGTAGTTAGTTTCTAGTTTTCGATGTCGCACTTAGACCTTTTGAAACTTATGCGTCGCGATTCGGTCACGCTCACGCTTGTGCAATGAATGAAGGAACTGTTTGTACCAACTGGAAGGACTGTGGCGTTCGTCGACTTATACAGCACTTTTTGAATAGTGAACTTTATGCGTGTTGTGTCTTGCACTTATCTGAATTGGATAATATTACTTCGACTATAACCTTAGTACGTCACGACGGATTACGCGATCGTAAGGCAAGTTAACTGACTACATCAGCTGTGGAATGGTGGTAATTGTGAACAGTGCAGTCCAACACTGTATGTGTGTTTAGCAGAATGTAGTGAATTCTACGACATTAAGCTGGCATTGTTTGTGTGAGTGGCTCCGCCTCGTTTTAGATAGTAATTATTACAGGATACGTCGAAGCAGGCAGTGCAAGGAGAGAAGGGCAACGGCTGCGCGAAAATCAGGTAGGTGGGGTTGAGGCACGCGGTCGTTAAATATCCAGCTGTGCAGAACAAATATACCGCATTTTTGCCGAGCGCGGTACAGTATCTTACGGATCACAATTCTCGTCCACAGGTGACGTAACCGGCAGTTGAGGCAGCAGAGCGGTAATTTACAGGCTTCTGAGAAAAATATGGAAGCACCGCGAGAAGCGCATGCGTGAACGTAGGTGCAGATGCTAGCCAAGCCTGCAGGTTGCGCTACTGTATTTGACGTGAGCGGCACATCTGGAATGACCTCAACACGTTGCAAGTGTCACTTGTGGTCAGAACAGTGCTCTGTGTAGTCTTGAGGGCGTTACGTCGGAACTAAGTGAATTCGAACGTAGGCAAATTGTTGGTGCTCGTATAGTGGGTGCTTCCATAAATCACATAGCCAAAGTGTCTCCTGTTTCAAGAGGCACCCATCGTGGATTTATACTGCCTACAGGGAAAAATGAAAAACACCACCCGCTATATCACAGTGCGGACGAAGGCGTGTGTTGAGCGACTGTGACTGACTGTAACTGAAGATGATTGTGATGAAAAATAAGAGGACAACAGCTGCAGAAGACACTGCTGGACTTCAGGTCACACTGGCGAGCCTTGTCTGCTCCAAAACGACACGAAGAGAGTTCTACAGCCAGTGAATTGCAGGATGAGCCATTCATCAGGGATGCAAATACCCGTGACAGGAAAACGTGGTGCCGCAGCTATAAAACCTGGAGAGTGAAGCAACGGAAGTGTCATTAGGTCGGATGAGTCTTGTTTCACACTCTATTCTACTTGCGGCCCAGTTTACGTCGGAAGAACGAAACATGGCGTTGGTTCGGTGATGATTTGGGCAGCCATATCGTGGTATTCCATGGGCTCCATGCTTACTTCGCAAGGTCACAACTGCCAAGGGTTACGTGATCATTTTCGTTCATCAGGCCCATCCCACAGTACAGTTTTTGTTTTCCAGTGGTGATGTGTCCGAGTAGGACAGGGTGCGTGTTCACATAGCTCGCATCTACAAGGACTGGTTTTGTCAGCAGGAAGATGAATTGTCCCGTCTCCTCCAAGCGCCGCAGTCACCATATCTCGGTATTATTGAACCTTTGTGGTCTATTTTGGGGAGAAGGGTGCGTGATACTTATCCACCTCCATCATCGTTTCCTGAACTTGCCACTATTTTGCAGGAGCAATGGTATAAGATTATCTTGAAAACCTTACAGCACCTGTATTTATCTATTCCGAGACGGCTGGAAGCAGTTTTCAATGCCAGCGGTTTCCATAATATCGTGTTGTGTGTTTGGTCTTTCATTTTTGTCCATTTCATGTATAACAACTGTCCACATGACAGAAGGTGCGTCCAAACTCTTGCTCTGATTGGTTAATGCTGTGCTAGCGGTGCTGTACAGAACTCGCTGTCGGTCACTTTTTTTTTATTTTGATCCACATACAAAGAAGCAGTTATGTTTAGTATACAAAAATGAAGCAAAGCACTAATTCTCACCACCTCTGTTCAGGTGGAGATCCACATCTCCTATGTATTTTTTTAAAAAAATCATCTTTCAGAACCACTAAGAGCTGCTAATAAATAAACTAACTACCAGTTTCAGTTGTCTGATTATCCTGAGGTATCATAGAATTTTTTACAACGATGTGTGTGGCGAAGTTTTACTATGGTGTCACAGACGTCAGTGATAAAATGCTTCATACCTCAGTCAACAGGAAAATGCGTATATACGTAGTTTATTAATCTTCGTACACTGTCATAATGATGTTCTATCCCGTGTGAAGTGCAACATTGCGTTTCGCGCAAGCGTTTGGGACCCGGATCAAATAAGACTAACACAGGACACTGAACGTTTGCGGAAAAGGGCACCGCGAGTGGTTTTCTTTCGTCCATGGGAAAACGCCACGGAGATGCTGAAGAAACGTATTTGGCAGACGCTTGAAGATAGGCGCAAACTGTGCCCAGAAGGCCTACTTAACAAAGTTTCAAGAACAAGTTTTAAGTGATGAAAGTAAGAATACACCGCACCCCCTGTCGGTCGTTCGCGTAGATGTCACGAGGACAATATTAGACTACTTACAGTGCACATAGAGGCAATTCAGCAATAATTTTCCCGCGCTCCATACATGAGTGAAATGATAAGAAGCCCTAAAAAATAACTGGTAGATTGGAAGAGCCGTCTGACATGCATTTCACAGTCGTTTGCAGAGTATGAGTATAGACTTAGATCAACAAAGTATGCAGACTGCACTCTTCACAGGGGGACGCAACCTGATTATGGCAATGTACGAAGATTGATAAGCTCTGTCAGTGCGTTTCACTGTCGGATGTCTATAAAGCATTTCACTGTTGACGGTAGTGATCTTTTTTTGTCGTACTCGACGTCACAAGAATGTTGAAAATTAGGTGCACTGGTAACGTAAGGAATGGGGAGGTACTTCGCAGAACCGGCGAGGGAAGGAATATGTGGCTAACACTGACAAGAAGAAGGGTCAGGATGGTAGGACATCTGTTAAGACGTCAGGGAATAACTTCCATGGTACTAGACGGAGGTGTGCAGGAGAAAAACTGTAGAGGAAGATAGAGTGGAATACATCCAGCAAGTAATTGAGGACGTAGGTCGGAAGTGCTAATCTGAGATGAAGCGGTTGGCACAGGAGAGGAATTGGTAGCGGGCCGCATCAAACCAGTCAGAAGACTGATGACTCAAGAGAAAAATATGCAATAAGGGGACCACATGCTAACCACGAAAAAGACCCTAATATCGGAAAACCACCTTGTCTGTTGGCACTATACATGATGGCAAGTATCATTCTCCATGAATTCGCCAAAACCAAACCCCTCCGTCCGATTGTCACCGTGTATAGCGTATTTGTGAGAATGTGCGTTTGGAGCACAACATTGTATGGTAGTGAAACATGGATTGTGGAAAACCCGGAACAAAAGAGAATTGAAACATTTGAGATGCGGTGCTACAGAAGAATGGTGACAGTTAAGTGTACCGATAAAGACATGCAATGAGGAGGTTCTGTGGAGAATTGGCGAGGAAAGGAATATATGGAAAACACCGGTAAGAAGAAGGGACAGGTTTGTAGGACATGCGCTAAGACATCACGGAGTAACTTCCATGGTACTAGAGGCAGCTGTAGAAGGTAAAAACTATGGAAGACAGAGACTGGAATACATCGAGCATATAATTGAGGACGTAGGTCGGAAGTGCTAATCTGAGATGAAGCGGTTGGCACAGGACAGGAATTTATGGCAGACCACATCCAACCAGTCAGTTAATTTGCATGATCGTATGGGTTGCTTCCCTTCTCTGTAGGTCGCCAGAGATCGGACTGTAGAACCTAGAGGTATGCCGAACAGCACAACCGACACTCCATACAGCGTAATAGCACTTTGCCCGCAAGAAGCAGACATAAATACCTGATACATCAAATACAGACGTTTGTAAATTTATACATATGTGAAATAACTTTATACTTGACATCTAACGTAATTTTGTCGATTGTTTCCGTAATTGTATTAATTTCGTAAAAAAAAGAAGCCATCAGTCACAAATTGTGATCTGTATTTCAATACATAATGAGCGTCGAGCCTTAGGGGCTCATCTTTAGGTGCTAAACGAAATTTACTTAAATCTTTCCAGCAGCAGTTACATAATTTTTAGGCACAGTATAAGTAGGTATATGTATGTAGGTCTACATGTAAGTATTTTCACTTTCATAGAAAATTTTGCAAACAAAATTCAGAAAAGTTAAAGAAAATATAAGTGTAAAGATGTTACAATTCCACATATATAGACGTTGCTGTTTCTAAGATGATAAAAGCTGTTGCATTATTATATCTACACAGATGTCATTAGCGAAACAGTTTTTCTTCTGCATATGCCAGATGCGACTTTGTGTTGTGAAATGGTTACAATTATTAAATTCTGGCTTCTTCAGTAAAAAGTAAACGTTTCACGTTGCTGAAAAAGCTGTGGCTTGAAGGGGTGGCTGGATGCCCTTCCTGGTGCCATCCCGTTACCCCTCGAATGGAATATGTGTACCCCAACTACCTGCGTGTAGTGTTACTCATGAAAGTGACCGAAAGGTTTCTAAATGTTTATGAATCGTGTAACTGAGGCAGAACTTGGGTAACAGCCCAGTATTCACGTAGTGGGATGTGGGAAACCGCCTAAAAAGCAGATACAGGATGGCCGCCACACCGACCCCCGTCGTTGTTCCGCCGGGCGGATTGGATCCGAGGCCGGCGCATGTCCTCGTCCCGGAAGCGGCGCTATAAGACGCGCGGCCATCCGGGCGGGTCCAGAAACTTTTTCACTTTGTAAGAGCTTTTCTATTTGTTCTAGCAGATCAAGTTCTCTACCGTTACTTTTTATGTGGAGTCCAGTTAGCTGTAGTGCATGACGTTTACTGTATGTCTATCAATAGTTGATACTGAAGGCATCAGTGTGTTCTTTGTAGCGTGTATGAACAGTTCGTGCTGCTTTGGTTACATAAAATACAGGGCAACTGTTAAACAGCAACATTAAAACACGCACACCGCCATTGAAAAAGTTTCATACTAAATTAAGGCGAAACGGGAATGGCAAAACATAAATTGCATATTTATTCACTTGTACATTAGACGTAACTTCAAAATAAGTAATACAGTAGCCTGTAACTATTCGCGTTGCACTATACTGTATGCGATAGACGCCCCTTTGCAACCTGGTATAGAATACGGACAGTTGAGTAGTATTTGGGTATAAGTGTACAAATGTTTTGTAATTACCGTCTTTCGTTGAAAAACTGCAATTGTGGATTGTTTTAAAATATTTTCTGTTGGTTGTGCTCTGCAGCTGTGATAAACTTTAGAAATGACTTCCTGTAACACCGTAAGCTGGTGTTAAAAGTATTCTTCGGTCGAAGACCATTTTCTAGCACCTATAGTACAAGCGTCTTTGATGTAAATTGACGCTGCACACATAATGCCGGACAGGACCGAGCCCATAAGGGAATACGATATGACACTCCCCGTAAACTTCCCAACAGCACTGCACACTACAGCCGTGCAGCAATGTGACTGCCAAAGCTCATAAGCAACTTAAAATCCCAGAGATACATCAAGGTCGACCATGCAGCAGTAGACGCATGGTTGAACTTGTTGTATCTGTTCGGCTCGACCATGTTTGGTACGATGTATGGAGCGGCAGTCTGCACGTACAAGCCTCTAAAAAGCCAGCGAGGTGGCGCTATGGTTAGCACACTGGAATCGCATTTGGGAGGACGACGGTTCAATCCCGCGTCCGGCCATCCTGATTTAAGTTTCCCGTGATTTCCCTAAGTCGCTTTAGGCAAATGTCGGGATGGTTCCTTTGAAAGGGCACGGCCGACTTCCTTCCCCATCCTTCCCTAACCCGAGAGATCGATGACCTCGCTCTTTGCTCTCTTCCACCAAATCAAATCATCATAAGTATCTAAAATGCGAGAATCGTTCATTTATGTTATCATTTACCTATTCTGTACCATATAAGCATGTGTATTCCCTTATAGGTACAGGTAATGTAAAATGGTTTGTTATTCCACATTTCATATTTGTACATACAATCTTCTGGCTGCTTGTTCTTGTTTCCTGTCTATCTTCCAGATCAATTTCTGACCTTTTGTTCCATTTGTAATTCCAATGTGACTCTTGGCCTTAACGGAAACTATAAGTATTTCTTGTATTTCTGCTACAATATTGAATAACGCTTTTCAGCTACATTCTCCGTGTTCATGAGGTTAGTACTACAGATGCTGTAAAATGGTCTTCGATCGGAAGCGGTGGCATATTAAAGAATGAATGTAACAAGAGCTTTCGATGTTACAGGATACAAATTTTAAAGTATATTTTTATAACAATCAGGAGCTCTGCATTCAGGTTGACAGGGTCGCAATGGCAGAAGTCAATCGTTAGGCAAGGAATCACTTTATTGTTCATATGATGCGTTTCGGAATTTACCCAGCATCAGATATCCAGGAGAGATTTCTGCACATAGATATAACGCTTCCAGTTGTATGTGAAACAAGCTAGACTAATCTGCGAATGTTTGTTTCACATCCAACGCTACACCTACGTGCAGCAATCGCTCCTGGATATCTGATGATGGATACTTTCGAAACGCATCACATGAGCAATAAAGGCATTCCTTGTCCGATGCTTGACTTTTATCGTTGCGACCCAGTCGGCCTGAATGCAGAACTATTGATCATCATTATAATGGTCACCTGCCTCCTGCTTGACTTCATGTCACATCTATATTTATTTTAGCAGTAAACTGAAGCTTGCCCGTTAGTTTATTTAGAAATGACCCTATGTGTTGGTTCCATTTCTAATACCCACATTTTGTTTTGCCTTGGCATCCGTACGATAGAACGTTTTGCAGTTGTGCTTCATTAGTCGTGAGAGACTAGTACTTTCTCCATTCGTCTAGATTAAGAGTTCCGCTAGGTTTTAGTGTATGGACTCTTGAAGTAGACGTCACGAGTGGCAGTGGTGACTAGGGCAGCCTGTGTGGCGGTATCCCGCACGCGGTGGCCCTGTGAGCGGCGGAGGCGCTGGCGTGTAGCGTGCTGTCCTTACGGCTCGGCAGGGCTGCGCTGCGAGGCTCCAGAAGCGGACCAAGGCCAACCAGCTCGGCGGCCGCGAGCGCCAGCCTTGTGCAGCCGCGCGCTCACGACCGCCACGAGTTCGACTCCCGCTGCGGTCACTTCCAGTTGTTCTTCCTTACAGGACACTACCGTGCTGCTTCCTACAATCGGGCCACTAGTTAATCCTCCTCCGATATTGGTCCTACTGTGTTGTGTCTCCATTCCAACTGGAAGTCAACATTTGTTCTTTCTTTCTCGCTTGTACCGAGCGAGGTCGACTCACATTCCGGAGGACGCCGGTTCAAATTTGCGTTCGGCCATCCAGATTGAGGTTTTCCTTGGTTTCCCTTTGGTTCATATCGTGCTTGTACTCGCCTCTGACGACCTGTGTGTCGACGGGACGTAAACCGTAATCTTCCTTCTTTCTCCCTTACTTCTCTTTGAGCGCGAGATGCGTAGCGGCTTGCAGAGCACTCCCGTTCCGCAAATCTTCTTTCAACCATCCTGACAGATTCTTCCTGGTTCCTGTGTGTCTCAGGAGACGAATGCTGGAGTGATCCTTTAAGCAGTTCACGGCGAAATCCAACCAAATCCTCCTCCCACTAAATTGGTGCGCCGACTCTCATCATCCCGATGTCTAACCTCCCACACTCCTCGGACACCGTCTTTATTAAGATCATTTGTCTGCATTCTCTGAGCAACTTTGGGTGTCAAGGGCGTCACCATTGTCTGAAAGTTTAATACAGTACTTCCGCACGGAAATGTTGCTTCCATTACATACTTTCGTCCTGCTGCGGTTCAGTGTCTTTTAAGGTTTTCATCGATGACTAGTGTAGTTTATTTTTGACAAAATCTTTCCGAAACGAGCCCTTTTTATTAAGCACGGATATTTCTCATGCGACAAATGCACTAGAGCGAAAGAAACTGTAGTTTTTACACGATCATTTGACACCAGTTTTTCTAAATAAAATAACTCTACTATCTTGTGTAAGGGCTGAGGAAACATTCTTGCGTTCTGTTCTTGTTCAAATGGCCCTGAGCACTACGGGACTTAACATCTGAGGTCATTAGTCCCCTAGAACTTACAACTACTTAAACCTAACTAACTTAAGGACATCACCCACATCCATGCCCGAGGCACGATTCGAACCTGCGACCGTAGCAGTAGCGCGGTTCCGGATTGAAGCGCCTAGAACCGCTCAGCCACAGCGGCCGGCGTTCTATTCTTGTCAACATGTTCCTGTGAGATACTCCTGCCACAGGGCGATGAACTTCGATTCATATCGGAAATTTCCGAATAAGCCAATAATTTCCGGCGTTCGTTACATTTTAGTCCGAAACCACAACGGTTAATGGATTTGAAACTTATTTTCCATTCTGCGTGGTATTACATGGTTTTGTCCGAGTTCAAATAATTTTTGCAGTTGACTGACACTATTTATTGGGGTGCCTGTATTCAGTGATGCAAGCATGTCTGAAGCAACAGGCAGTGCTCCTATTCCAGTTGGCTGACAATCTTCAGTCCAGTAATGGAAAAAGCATTTCGAGCGGACACATTATAATACACAGCTGAATAATGTTCGCCAAGAATATTGGTCATAACCCTTTTTAGATCTTTCATCATCGTTTTGCAACTCCACAGGAGAGGTTGAAAACATGTTTCAGTTGAGAAAACCGCTTACAGAATTCGTGTAAAAGTGTTCTAAAGCTCATATTTGCCTTAAGCAAGATGAACTACGTCATCAACCCTTCGGGAACTAAAAGCTTTACGCAGAACACACTTCCTAAAATGCATAAAAGATAGTGATTAAGTTATTCAGTGTTTAGGAGTGTGCACCATTAGGACTCTACACTGTGGTGACAAAAGCCCTGGGATACCTCCTAATATCGCGTCCGACCTACTTATGCCCGGCGTAGTGCAGCAACTCCATGTAACATGGACTCAACATGTCGCTGGAAGTCCCCTGTAGAAATACTGAGCCATGGTGTCTTTATAGTCGAACTGCGAAAGTATTTCCGGTGCAGGATTTTGTGTACGAACTCACCTCTCGATTATGTCTCCCAAACGTTCGTTGGGATCCATGTCAGACGATCTGGGTGGCCAAATCATTCGGTCGAATTGTCCAGAACGTTCTTCAAACGAATTGCGAACAATTATGGCCCGGTGACATGACGCATTGCCATTCGTAAAAATTCCATCGTTGTTTTGGAACATGAAGTCCATGAGTGGCTGAAAATGGTCTCTAAGTAGCCGAACGTAACCATTTCCAGTCAATGATCGGTCCAGTTGGACCGGAAGACAGCTCACACTATTATGAAGCCACCACCAGCTTGCGCACTGCATTGTTGACAACTTTCGCCCACGCCTTCGTGGGGTCTGCGCCACACTCGAACCCCATCATCAGCTCTTACCAACTGAAATCGGTTCTCATTTGACAAGGCCACCGTTTTCCAGTCGTCCAGTGTCCAACAGATACGGCCACGAGCTCAGGAGAGGCGCTGCAGGCGATGTCGTGCTGTTGGCAAAGGCGATCGCATCGGTCGTCTGCTGCCGTAGCCGGTTAACCCCAAATTTCGCCGCACTGCCCTAACGCATACGTTCGTCTTATGTCACACTTTGATTTCTGCGGTTACTTCACGCTGTGTTCCTTGTTTGTTAACACTGACAACTCTACGGAAATGCCGCTGCTATCGATCGTTAAGTGAAGGCCGTCGGTCACTGCGTTGACCGTGGTGACAGACAATGCCTGAATTTGTATTCTTGGCGCACTCTTGACACTGTCGATCTCAAAATATTGAATTCCGTAACTATTTCCGAAATGTAATATCCCATGCGTCTAGCTCCAACTACCATTCCGCGTTCAGAATCTGTTAATTCTCGTCGTGCGGCCATAATCACGCGGGAATCCTTTCACATGAATCACCGGAGTGCAAATGACAGCTCCACCAACGCACTGCCTTTTTATACCTTGTGTGCGCGATACTACCGCTATCAGTAAATATGTGCATACCGCTATCCCGTCACCCTTTTCCACCTCAGTATAATGTCACCTTTACCAACAAACATTAAAACTCTTTTAGCAACAGAAGACACTGAAGTAGAGAACCTCCTATACTATTTTATAACACAGCGTCAAATAAGAATGCAAACAAAATGATGTACGGTCAGTATAAATGGATGTAACAGATAGTTGTTTTTTATGGTTCTAAGGCGGGCTGTATGGGTGACACGGAAAAGCCATTCATAATTTTTTTTTTTAATAAGTCGCCTGCCGAGCCACACACCGAATCCTGGGTGCTAATCTAAGGCCAGCAACTGCCAGCGGTTTGTATACAGTACGTCGTTCACGTGGACGACTAGCGAAGGGACTGGCAGCTGATACTCAGTAATAAATACAAGCAACGCATTACACACAAGGGGGTACAGAGAGAGGGACCCGTTGCTGTTCCGTTACACTACTGGCGATAGATCACTGGAAACAGTAACAACCGTAAAATGCCTAGGAGTAACGATCCGGTACGACGTAAAATGGAACGACCGCAAAGAGATAGTTGTAGGAAAAGCAGATTCCCGGTTGAGGTTCATTGGAAGAATCCTAAAGAAATTTGATTTATCCACAAAAGAAATGACTTTTGGAACGTCCTTTCGGCCGATTATTGAGTAGTGCTTGCAGTCTGTCGCTTCCCAGGTTAGATTAATAAAAGGTTCAGCGAGGAGCGACTCGTTGCGATACGAGTTCATTTAGGAAGAGCGGGGGCTTTTAATAAGAGTTCATCAAATTACAAAAAATGGTTCAAATGGCTCTGAGCACTATGGGACTTAACATCTGTGGTCATCAGTCCCGTAGAACTTAGAACTACTTAAACCTAACTAACCTAAGGACATCACACACATCCATGCCCGAGGCAGGATTCGAACCTGCGACCGTAGCAGTCACGCGGCTCCGGACTGAGCGCCTAGAACCGCTAGACCACCGCGGCCGGCCATCAAATTACAGTGACAGATGCTATAGAAGAGGCGTTGTGCATCAAGGAGAGATTTGGTGCTGAAATTCCATGAGAATACGTGTCAAAAAGAATCGGCCATGGACGTCTAGCGAAATGATACTGAAGAGAAAATCAGAGAAATTAAAGATCATACAGAGGCTTGCCAACAGTCATTCTTCACTCGCACCATTCGCGAATGCAATAGGAAAGGGGAATGGGTGGGGAGAGGGGGTAGTAGTGGTACCAGAATTAATCGCTCAACACATCATACGGTGGATTGCAGTGTACACAGGGTGATTTAAAATTCGTGACCCATAAACAAATGGAGTGAACGAGAACTCCACTGAAAAACTTTCGGAAGTGGTAGTATGCACCAAAACAATAATGAAAACAAAAAAGTCTAGTGGGCTCTAAAATGCCTACCTGAAGAGCTATGAGCACACGTTCATTTTCGTCACTGTGTGCTATGAGCACATGTTGATTTTCGTCACTGTGAAACACATCTCGTCTACTGAACAAATGCTCGTACCTCTTAAAGTTGTCACTTTGTAGACTTTTGTTTACTGGACATATTTGTCATGTTTTGGTCCATATTACCACCTCTGAAAGATTGTCGGTGGAGTTCTGGTCCACCCTGTTTGTATGACTTTTGAGTCACGTTGCATATGCAGATTCAGATGTAGACGGGTCTTCTCCTTATTTGTAACTCTTAACTTCTCCCAAATGTAGAGTGAAAGCACAAACAGTTTTCAGGATAAACTTAACTGTTACTTCATTTACGTTATTATCGCCGCAATGTAATTATTTTCGTAGGGGTCCATATCACAGCGGCCGAAAACTGCAGTCATTTTACTGTCTTCAAAGCGGTGCAGATAGCTACTACCGAAAACTGCTGTCATTTCACTGCCGGCTGGAGTGGCCGTGCGGTTCTAGGCGCTACTTTCTGGAACCGCGAGACCGCTACGGTCGCAG
This sequence comes from Schistocerca nitens, assembly GCF_023898315.1. Taxonomy (NCBI): domain Eukaryota; kingdom Metazoa; phylum Arthropoda; class Insecta; order Orthoptera; family Acrididae; genus Schistocerca; species Schistocerca nitens. Next base: position 676,944,862 of record NC_064615.1, on the reverse strand, counting down.
GTTCGAATCCTGCCTCGGGCATGGATGTGTGTGATGTCCTTAGGTTAGTTAGGGGACTGATGACCTCAATAGTTAAGTCCCATAGTGCTCAGAGCCATTTTTTAGTCATTTCACTTTTGCTCCCTTCGCCGAAGTGTAAAAAAAAAAAGGCGCGATACTCGTAGACCAACCAAGAGCGTTGGCCAGCGCTTTGTGACGTACTACTGTGATAGTTCGTCATTGAAGAACTGGTCCCGTTTAAGGCTCGACCACCTGGCGTTTCCAGCATTTCCTTGTACAGCGAACCAGACGTCCAGAGAATGGTAAATGCAGACGCCCTTCCGCAACTACGTGCGTGAGTTGAACCTGCGAGACGGTAAATCACTGTAACACGTTTTTCCTTCATGTGCCAATACTTCGCTGCCTGTTTCGTCATTTACTACCTTCTCGATGGTTCCAAATGTTACTGCTGTCAAAAATAGAAACGGTTTCTTACACAGGTTCAGTGTTATTTCTTGCCCGATTCTTGAGTTTTGAGTCGGTGCCCCTTTGCTAAGATACACTGCTGATGAGATGAGATGATGCAGCAGTCTGTCTTGAACTGTGAACAGCTGTTAAGTTGCTAGGAATGTTAATTCAGTGTGCGAGACTCAATTCCATCGTCTATATTTTTACCGAATATCCTAATGGGATTCTTTATACAAATATGGGACCTTCTGAGACACTGATACGTTGTAATCGACCGAATAAGTACATGCGTAATTCGCAGGGTGCTGATTAACAAACACACCGGCAGCAAAAAATTTCAAATTGTATATGCAGATACAGTGAGATGTTACGAACTATTGAGAAAATCACATTAAAGAACTCAACGAATGTGTCGTTACGACATTTTACAACATAAATTTGAAGTATCTCAGATTACCATCCACATTTTTAGCGTTCCATTCATCAATCCGTAAAAAACGGAACCCTTACAAAGGGTCACTGTGTTGTCCGTTCCTCCGTCTGTCTATCCAGCTGTGAGAAAGCCTTCTTCTCATGAACATGCGGCTTCTCGCGGATGATGCTGTAGTATACAGAGAAGTTGCAGCATTAGAAAATTGTAGCGAAATGCAGGAAGATCTGCAGAGGATAGGCACTTGGTGCAGGGAGTGGCAACTGTCCCTTAACATAGACAAATGTAATGTATTGCGAATACACAGAAAGAAGGATCCTTTATTGTATGATTATATGATTGCGGAGCAAACACTGGTAGCAGTTACTTCTGTAAAATATCTGGGAGTATGCGTGCGGAACGATTAGAAGTGGAATGATCATATAAAATTAATTGTTGGTAAGGCGGGTACCAGGTTGAGATTCATTGGGAGAGTGCTTAGAAAATGTAGTCCATCAACAAAGGAGGTGGCTTACAAAACACTCGTTCTACCTATACTTGAGTATTGCTCATCAGTGTGGGATCCGTACCAGATCGGGTTGACGGAGGAGATAGAGAAGATCCAAAGAAGAGCGGCGCGTTTCGTCACAGGGTTATTTGGTAAGCGTGATAGCGTTACGGAGATGTTTAATAAACTCAAGTGGCAGACTCTGCAAGAGAGGCACTCTGCATCGTGGTGTAGCTTGCTCGCCAGGTTTCGAGAGGGTGCGTTTCTGGATGAGGTATCGAATATATTGCTTCCCTCTACTTATACCTCCCGAGGAGATCACGAATGTAAAATTAGAGAGATTCGAGCGCGCACGGAGGCTTTCAGACAGTCGTTCTTCTCGCGAACCATACGCGACTGGAACAGGAAAGGGAGGTAATGACAGTGGCACGTAAAGTGCCCTCCGCCACACACCGTTGGGTGGCTTGCGGAGTATAAATGTAGATGTAGATGTAGATGAACGGTAAATGGTATTTTCCAAAGAGCTATTAAGTGATTCTCTGAAGATACTCTCCCTAAATTTTGAATAAGCACATTACACTCAGTTCTGTTCAACAAATAGTCATACCAACAGCTAAGGTAGCACATGACTATGGGTACAGTAAATAGGGCGAATCCTCCAAATTTTTGGGTGTACATGCTGATCAAAAGTTGAACAGGAGGGAGCGTATTACTGAGTTTCTCAAGCAATTAAGTTCAGCTACTTTTGCTCTACACATAAGTGCTAGTCTTAAAACAAACGAATCAGTCTTCTGACATATTTTCCATATTTCCAGAAGTAACTATCGTACGGAATAATTTTCTGAGGTAACTCATCACTTAGAAAGAAAGTATTGATTGTACAAAAGCGAGCAGTAAGAATAATGTGCGGTGTTCACACACGGACGTCATGCATGTACCTCTTCAAGGAGCTAGGCATTTTAACTGCGCCGTTACGCTACTTACATTCGCTAACGAAATTAGTCATAAATAATCCATTACAATTTGAGAAGAACGGTGATGCCCACACGTACAACACTAAGAGGGAAAAAATGACCATCGTTATCGACTATCAAAGTGTAAGTGGCTCAGAAAGGAGTTCAATATGCAGCAACAAAAATCTTTGATCATTTGCCCAATAACATAAAATGTCTGACAGGTAGCGAAGCCAGTTTTAAATCTAATTTAAAATCATTTCTCCAGGACAACTCCTTCTATTCCACTGAAGAATTTTTACTTAAAAACTGGCAGCCAGTATATACACTCCTGGAAATTGAAATAAGAACACCGTGAATTCATTGTCCCAGGAAGGGGAAACTTTATTGACACATTCCTGGGGTCAGATACATCACATGATCACACTGACAGAACCACAGGCACATAGACACAGGCAACAGAGCATGCACAATGTCGGCACTAGTACAGTGTATATCCACCTTTCGCAGCAATGCACGCTGCTATTCTCCCATGGAGACGATCGTAGAGATGCTGGATGTAGTCCTGTGGAACGGCTTGCCATGCCATTTCCACCTGGCGCCTCAGTTGGACCAGCGTTCGTGCTGGACGTGCAGACCGCGTGAGACGACGCTTCATCCAGTCCCAAACATGCTCAATGGGGGACAGATCAGGAGATCTTGCTGGCCAGGGTAGTTGACTTACACCTTCTAGAGCACGTTGGGTGGCACGGGATACATGCGGACGTGCATTGTCCTGTTGGAACAGCAAGTTCCCTTGCCGGTCTAGGAATGGTAGAACGATGGGTTCGATGACGGTTTGGATGTACCGTGCACTATTCAGTGTCCCCTCGACGATCACCAGTGGTGTACGGCCAGTGTAGGAGATCGCTCCCCACACCATGATGCCGCGTGTTGGCCCTGTGTGCCTCGGTCGTATGCAGTCCTGATTGTGGCGCTCACCTGCACGGCGCCAAACACGCATACGACCATCATTGGCACCAAGGCAGAAGCGACTCTCATCGCTGAAGACGACACGTCTCCATTCGTCCCTCCATTCACGCCTGTCGCGACACCACTGGAGGCGGGCTGCACGATGTTGGGGCGTGAGCGGAAGACGGCCTAACGGTGTGCGGGACCGTAGCCCAGCTTCATGGAGACGGTTGCGAATGGTCCTCGCCGATACCCCAGGAGCAACAGTGTCCCTAATTTGCTGGGAAGTGGCGGTGCGGTCCCCTACGGCAATGCGTAGGATCCTACGGTCTTGGCGTGCATCCGTGCGTCGCTGCGGTCCGGTCCCAGGTCGACGGGCACGTGCACCTTCCGCCGACCACTGGCGACAACATCGATGTACTGTGGAGACCTCACGCCCCACGTGTTGAGCAATTCGGCGGTACGTCCACCCGGCCTCCCGCATGCCCACTATACGCCCTCGCTCAAAGTCCGTCAACTGCACATACGGTTCACGTCCACGCTGTCGCGGCATGCTACCAGTGTTAAAGACTGCGATGGAGCTCCGTATGCCACGGCAAACTGGCTGACACTGACGGCGGCGGTGCACAAATGCTGCGCAGCTAGCGCCATTAGACGGCCAACACCGCGGTTCCTGGTGTGTCCGCTGTGCCGTGCGTGTGATCATTGCTTGTACAGCCCTCTCGCAGTGTCCGGAGCAAGTATGGTGGGTCTGACACACCGGTGTCAATGTGTTCTTTTTTCCATTTCCAGGAGTATATATCCTACTCGTGCAACTACGCTTTATATATGAAGTATATAAGTTGAATGAGTAGGACTAAAAATAGTGTGGTCATTAATATTAACAGTAATCATGTATACACAGCCTATGAACTGACACGTTCCACATGATTTTGATAAAAGAATCGTTCAAATTATTTGTGGAACATGTAACTAACTAACTAATAACGGGTACACGCATCAAGTTGAAATTTAAGTCATATACTAAGGTCAACAGTTCCTTGGCGGTGTCATATTTTGAGTCTTTAAATCAGTGCAACCAAAAGATACCGCCATTTAAGTCACATGTTTTGAGACTCGCAAACTCACTCATCAAAACTTATAGGGTGTTTCTCGTTGATCCAGAATCATGAAATTTGGCAAGAAGTAAGATTTCACAGTATAACTAAAGGAAAAAATAGGAGAAGTGTTAATTTGTAATTACATCAAGTGAAAACAATTTCTTTTCCTCCTTTGTTACCTTACTCACTGCCTGTCCGTCCGTCCGTTAGAGACTCGTTTTTGTCAGGAACGTGCACATTTATCAAGTTTACATCTGCGTTTCGTACTAAGTCTTGTGATCCCTTGGCAGTGAAAAAAGCGTAAGCTCCTATTTAAATGCCGTCAAAAGATACGGCCTGTTACGTCACATATTTTGATACTCGGAAACTACCTCTCAAAAACTGTAGGATACTTCCCGTTGATCCAGCATCATGAAATTTTGCAAAAAGTGTGGTTTCACAGCACAAGCAAAGAAAAAATTCTAAAATTGTTAATTTGTAATATTATCATACGAAAAAACTTCTTTTGTCATTTGTTATCCAACTGTCTGCCTGTCTCACCATCTTTTAAGCATCCCTTTTGCTCGGGAACGGTTATATGTATCAAGTTGAAATTTATGTTACATACTAGGTCTATAGTTCCTTGGCGGTCTAATAAATATAAGCTTCTAAATCAGTGCAATCTAAAGATACGGCCGTTTACCTCACATATTTTGAAACTCTCACTCCCTCATCGAAACCTATAGAACGAATTTCGCGATAGCACTGTTATATAAAACATTCTCGGACTTACTGCCACGTTAATGGAAGATGAAACCTCCATTATCTTCGTTAAGAGCAACGGACTGTGAAAACTGCTGCTGTGGTCTAACATGTGGGCTGGTGGCGCCACCGCTCTCATCGTAGCGCAATCATTGCGACGAATATCTGTGGCTCTTCTCTGCAACGAAAGTGCGCTTCTATGCACCGTAAGACTATATCCGCTCTCACGGTTGAAGATTTTCTCACAGTTCTGATTTCTACAGCCTCCTTTATTACAGAGTCCCAGTATGTGGGAGCACGGGAAAAAACTTTGGTTTCATCGAACAATATCTTATGTTTGTTTGTGAACCTGTATCCTACAACTGCAGATTTCTCCAGCTGACAATTTTTAAGATGCCATTCTGCACTGCAGTCGGCCGGAGTGGCCGAGCGGTTCTAGGCGCTACAGTCTGGAACCGCGCTACCGCTACGGTCGCATTTTCGAATCCTGCCGCGGGCATGGATGTGTGTGATGTCCTTAGGTTAGTTAGGTTTAAGTAGTTCTGAGTTCTAGGGGACTGATGACCACAGAAGTTAAATCGGATAGTGCTCAGAGCCATTTTTGAACCAACTCGCACCTCACCAGTTTTTCCCGTTTCTGTTGGAAGTCTATTGACGCTCTCTCTTGAAACCTTCCGTAATGTCTATCATCGGAGTTCGATGCGAACCTTTTTAGAGATGAAGATATTGTTCTGAGTATGTTACGTTTTGAAACCGTCACCCGGACTTGCTGCTGTGACAGAAAATCCGTGTCAAAACGCGCGCGGAGGCAGACTTGCGCATGCTGATTACGTGTTTCCCTGCATGACGAGGCCGACATGCCACTTGCGCTTCGTAGTGCTTGGCTTCCAGTAACGTGCTAGTCACAGCCTGCTTCCGTTCCCCGTCCGTAATGGGGACATCGCCGACCGCACTCTTGCTGAGCGATCCCGCTGCCCACCTGATGCGTCGTACACAGCCCAGCAGCCTCTGCTGCGTCACCCGCGAGTCCGGCCTGTAGACACTTGCCGTTCTCTGTATCTGACCGCATTGTAGACGGCATTACTCATCATCAACAAAATGTGATGCGAATATTTTCTGATTCGTCAATCAGCTGCTTTACTCTCAGCTAAAATCACAGATCTCCTCGCTATTTTTAATCCCAGTTCACGATTTACGTGGAAGTTGAAAGGTACTTAATAAACCTCTGAAGCGTAGAAATTGTGAATGCCGAGTGCTTTGGAGTCGTGATCACAGATACGTTCGAGGCAAAGAAATACTTTCCATTCGGCGCTGACCCTACGCTTCGAGATCTGCTAATCCACTACAGGCTTTAGACCGAAGAATAGAAACACTGCGAGAAATGCATGCGCGAACAGAAAGGCAGATACTCATCAAGCCTGCAAGTTGTTGTGCGGTATTTGACAATGAACGGCACGTATGCCGTGACCTCAGTACTTGGGGCAAGTTATTGGTGCACGTATGGCGGCGAGGTCCACGAGAAAGACAAGCCGTGGCGCTTACGTCGCTTTACGTGACACTGCAGATCTTGCGAGTGCCACCACCCGCCTCCGGCGGGGAGTGAGTAATTATTTCAGATGAATTTAGTAATTCCTAACTGCGCGTTTAAATGCATGCAAGTTCTCGATAACAGACGACCGAGTTAACCGAGTTAAGACCTACAGTGAGTACCTTTTCATTTCCCGTGGGCCCTGCCCGGAGCTGAGCGTTCGCGAAGTATGGCGAGCAAGGCGACTAAGCCCGATCCGCGAACGGTGGCGTTTAGCGCAGATCGAAACAAGGACGGGGAATGCATTGCTGCCGTTTCCAAGAGACAGTTGCGTTACGTGGTTTGCGCTTGATCAAAGCCTGTATCTTGAAAATTGTGTCTCTCGCTTGCATGTGTAGAACTTGTCGCTTACCACCACCATCAGCCCTGACAACTAGCAACAAATAGAATAAAAATTCACTAAATAACTCTCTGCGATCACATATAATGTTCGCCTTTCATAGAACACTTACAGTAGTGCCCTCAGAACACTACTGAACTCTCACTGGCTGTCGAAGAACGCGTGACGTAGGTGCGCAGAACTAGTCTAAACTCGACCGCCACCGTTCGTGACTCCAATTTTAATGTGACGTCACAAGTTCGTTGCGGACCCTATATTTCTTGTAAGCCCAGTGCAGTGGGTGCTTACGTAACCAAACGAGGCAAAGTGTTTGGTGTTTCAAGACGCACTGTATCGGAGCTTTGTACCCCACACATGAAAAGCTGAAAAATGTCATCCGCTAACTCACAGTTCGGACGAAAGTGTGTGTTGGGTGATCGTGACCAACGATCAATGAAGAGGATTGTGACAAAAAATATGAGGACAGCAGCTGCAAAAGTCACTGCAGAAATGAGTGACGCATTGGCGAAGTCTGTCAGCGCCAGTACAACACGAAGAGGAGCTCCATAAGCAGGGAATTGTTGGGCTAGCTTGAATTCCAAAACCACTCACCAGTGATTCAAATACCCCTAACTGTAAAAAGTGATGCTAAAACCATAAAACATGGACTGTGGAGCAATGGAAGAGAGTCATTTGGTCGGATGGGTCTTGTTTCACTCTGTTTCCAGCTCCTGGCCGAGTTTACGTTCCAACATTGGAACATTGCGGGGGTTCGGTAACGATTTGGGCAGCCATATCTTGGTATTGCATGGGCACCATACGTACTGTGCGAGGTCGCATTACTGGCTGATCTGGTCCATACTATGATAAATGTTTCTCCCCAACCGTGATGCTGTGTTCCAAGACGACACAGCCCCTGTTCAGACGGCGTGCATCGTCCAGAACTGGTTTTGTGACCACCAGGGTGAACTGTTGCTTCTTTCCTGGCCACCAAAGTCACCAAATCTGAATGGTATTGAACCTTTGCGGTCTACTTTGGGGAGAAAGGCACGTGATCGCTATCCACCACTACCATCCTTATCTTAACTTACTTTCCCTATTCACCGTTTCCGAAACGATTGGAAGCTGTTTTGAATACCAATGATTTTCCTACGACGTTTGTTGTGTTTCCATATTTTTATCCACCCCTGTGCAACGTAACCCTTTTTTTTACCAGCGAAACTTTCTATTGCTATCAATTTAAGTGAATATTAAAACACACCGACAGCTCGTTACCAAACATTTAAATTCCTCACGTTAGCTAAGACGGTAACCGTGGCAGTTACACAGGTTGGACGAAAAATAGCCCAGGATGGGAAAAATGGAAAATCGGTGCAAACCAGCAGAGTGCACTCTACTGTTACTGGAACGTAAAAAAGAATTTCTGAGTAAGCGTAGCCACGAGAAAGATAGGCCGTGACGCTTACGTCTCAGGGCGTGACACTACAGGTCTTACGAGTGCCAGCAGCCGTTCCCGAAGGGGAGCAAGTAACTATTTCAGACGAATTTAATACTTCTTGACTGCGCCTTTAAATGCTTGGAAGTTCTCGAAAGCACACAACAAATTTGAGCCCTGTTCGGAACGGAGCGTTCACGAAGTGTGGTGGACATGCCGACTAGTGTGACGTCACGAGTTCGTTGCATGGCGCGTATGTCTTGTTGGCTCCGCGTACCAAGCTAATGACGTAAGCACGAGGAACAAGTATATGGAAGAATATCGAGATATACGATGAAGAGGTTCACCATCCAGTGCTATTCTTATGTCTCTTCCATACATTTCCTCGTAGACCGAACGATCCTAACACACGACATCACGGCCACGCTTCGCGCAGAGCGAGCAAGGCTAAGTAGAAGGTGCCGATCAGCCAGCCGATACCAGTCGACCCCACCTCGCCACGCTCGCGCGCTGCCCCTACCCGCGTTGTGGCTCGGAAGTGCGTAATGAAGAATTTTTTAGGAATTATTGATACTGGCAGAATATTACTTCTCTTTCATAAACGCCCAATGGACAAAGAAACACGATAAAGTTCAAACCGACACAGTTGCATGTATGTAGTATGTTAACCGGGGACCTAGAAACGACGGAGAGGCTCCGTCCCCGCTGCAGCCGTAGTGGTCCACAACCCTACGACGACTACCGCAGTCCACTTCACCCCTCCGCCGCCCCACACCGAACCCAGGGTTATTGTGTGGTTCGACCCCCGGTGGACCCCCCCGGGAACGTCTCACACCAGACGAGTGTAACCCCTATGTTTGCGTGGTAGAGTAATTGTGGTGTACGGGTACGTGGAGAACCTGTTTGCGCAGCAATCGCCGACATAGTGTAGCTGAGGCGGAATAAGGGGAACCAGCCCGCATTCGCCGAGGCAGATGGAAAACCTCCTAAAAACCATCCACAGACTGGTCGGCTCACCGGACCTCGACACAAGTCCGCCGGGCGGAGTCGTGCCGGGGACCAGGCGCTCCTTCCCGCTCGGAAAGCCGTGCATTAGACCGCTCGGCTAACCGGGCGGGCTACCGACCCAGTTACAAAGGTGCTGTTATATAATTTAAAATTATACTGCCGAGAGTTCCGCGACGTGATTTCCAAGAAAAATAACGTTCTTCATAAAGTGGGTTCAAAGCAGAAATGTTGATATTTAAATACAGATTATTGTTATTTCTTTATAAGTCTGATTGAAATGACCAGAGTTGTTGACTAGCTTTCCTTATTCCCTTCCAGGGGAGTGGATAATTCTTATTGTGATTAATGAAGGACTTTACTTGAGTTTGATACAAGATTATTTTACGAAGAAGACAGCAATTAAGAAGAGTGAGCAACTAGTCTCTGTCATAGTTGCAAAACTATAAAGCAGTTTACAGTTGTTTTGAGCACGCTTAAGGTTTTGTACGCAAAAATCTGACTGTAACTGATTATTAATAAACAACTAAAAATACCCAACTGATTCTATTTTAGGGCAAAAATTCGTCTAAATACAGCGCCGAGTGTGGCTTTTCTATTTTGTGGCCCTGTCAATCCTAGCACCAGATGCAGACAATAGTTCCATTTACGTAGGCGACCGGTCAGTACGTATGTATCCAGAACACGCATCCACAACTTGCGAAGCTGCCAGAAAACGACAGATTTCATAAAAAAATTTACTGCATCTCTACATAAATTAACGGACCTACCGCGACGAAACATCTCCTTTCGTCCATTTGTAACCTTCTGGTATGGATTCTATCGGGTTGTTATAAAATTGGTACCGTAACTCAGTTCTTTACGTCCGAGTTTCGGGGTTCTCAAAAATGTGAGAATAGTTTCTACGAATCTTGTACGTGGCTTTCTTTTCTGACTACCTACGCATTCCCGGAATTCGCTCAACATGCAGAAGTCTTACGTTTTCCGTGCCTCGTATGTGTATAGCCTTATCAACCACGACATGTTTGTGAGTTGTTTCACCAGTGGTGATGTTCTCATTCTTAGAACTCAGAACAAACAATTTTGTCTCTGATGCGCACAAACAGTTCTTGGCCTATTCAAGACTGAAGTTTGTGTGGGACAGATAAGCTTGAAGAGGACTTTAGTCTAAGGCTTATACGGGACGATAATTACAACATACGCTGAAATAAATGTAAATACACATTTGGTGACTGACGAAAGTTTTGCGCGATAAAAAGCAGCCTTTGGAAACGGAATCAATGGTTTCATGAAGTGAAACAGACGTGGTATCGTGGAAATGCCAATTTCAAGTTATATCGGGGAGTAAGACGTCATTGGTCACGGTAGAAAAGAGCTATACACAGCTATCCGTAAATGCAGTAATAAACAACTAAAAGGATCCATGTGTCTCAGCATTGCAGAAAATTTCATGCCACCACTGAAATGCTTTTGAAACAGTTCGAGCTATTGCAACACACGAAACCAATGATCGGTTCATCGAACTGACGTAGCAGCCATAGTGATATGAGGTGACGCATGCAGCAAACGGGAACGTCGCAGAACAGTCGCATGATGAACACCTGGTCCTACAAGCAACACCAGAGGTAGAGAAGACTGGCCTATTCATTGGCGTTCGGCAGCAGACAATGACAACATATCGAGAGAAAGCGTGCAGGTGTTACAGCTCTCGTACATGTTTCTGAATGACAGTAAGGAAGGTCAGGTCATCGCACTGACGGGACACTAGTTCAGGCAGAGTAGGATGGAGAACACATCGGCCGTGAACTGGTTGAAGAAGTCATCCAGTCATTAGCGCTGATTAATTTATGACGATTAGTGTTTTAGGATAATAGGTGCTAAATTATCAGCACTTAAGAGGGGAGGCCACGGCACTGGATCACAGATTTACTTCAGACTTTGCACACCTTCAGCAGGCCATTAAAACAACATAATGTGAAAGTAGTAAAGTACACTACTCTAACAATTCTGAGAAAATTGTAAGTTTTACGCGTTTATTACTGATGTATCCGTGCGTAGGTGCTTGGATGTTAGAGCTAATAGTGGTCAAGTGGTTAGCGTTCGAACTACGGAAGACGAGCGTGTAAGAGGCGATGGCCCGACTCCCTCGAAAACTAAATTTTCAATCTATTTTTCATCACTGGTCATATTTAATTTATATTACATTTGGTAGGTAATATAATTTTTAAAAAACCACATGTATTTGCTACTTACTATTTTTAATTAAATTTAGTTATTAGAACCAACATATTTATAACTGTCGACAAGTAAATGAAAAAAAAAGCGCATGGAGCTTTCGTGAAAATGTATGCTTGTCGTGATTTGCGAAATCCTTAATACGTGCAATCTGGTAAGGTACCCAGAAATACTTCGCATCTCGGCGTCTCGACGCTTCGAGCTGCAGGCATAGAGGCAGACCCCATTTGGCAGTTAACCTGCATAGCCGTGAGACGTTGATCACGTACCAAGAACTAATAGTGTAGGTGCATTTTTTTAATATCACAGAATTTACCCTTGTAGTACAAAAATGAAGGTTTGAGGGGCAGTCGAACCGTTCGTCTTATGAAGTTCCAACGCGAATCACTTGACCACGGTGAACTCTAACTTCTGGTCTCTACGCACTCACAAATATAAATCATCACCATTCGACGATAAAGAAAATAAGAGCTGTACTGAGGCGTTCAGACAGTCGTTTTTCCCTCGCGCGATCCGCGAGTGGAACAAAGGGGGGGAAATATGACTTTGGCGCGAATTGTGCCCTCCGCCACACACACCGCTTGGTGGCTAGCGGAGTATATATGTAGCTGTAGATGTAGAAATACATCAGTTACGTAATAGCCGCGTAAAACTTCCCTTGCGATTTTCTCGGAATTGCCAGAGTAGTGTACTTTACTATTGCACATTATATGGTTTCAATGGCCTACTAAAGGTGTACAAAGTTTGAAGTAAATCCGTGATCCGAACGTCGCGGCCTCCCCTTGTTCGTCAATTAGTTTAAGAAAAACAAGAAAATTGTATATGAGAACGACTTTTGGTGCTGGATGAATCTGAATCTTCGTTCCTTTTGAGTAAGTGTTCACTGTCTTCAACAACTCGTTCGAGGCCTCTGAATGTGTCCGGTCCACACATAGGACGTTCTCGCACTTTTTTCGCATTTGTACCCAAGTGGGCTGCTTTCGGCTTCTCTCTCTGCAGTTGTGCAACTTGGAGAGAGTGAATAAGTCAGACTGCACAATTATGGCCTGTAAATCAGTTGTGCAACGTTTGCCAGGAGCCACCACAGCATTAGCGTGGAGTGGAACTATTCAGAGATTACACCGTGACCTTTAAGGATGTAATGGAACATCGATGAAACTTCACAGCACGGAATGCATTACATTATTGTACATCTTCGCCAATATGCTGTTAGGTAGTTGCCTGAGAATGAAGGTCTTTTTCTTTCTTTCATTGTGGCACTTCTGTGGATTATATAACCCGGATCGATCCTGTTTTCGTTTCGCCACGACTGAGGAAATTTCTTCCTTCTCAGCATCAGTCAATGATAGCGAGATAAAGAATGAATCATTCGCAAATGTAGAAGTATTTTCTTATCCTCTCTCGGCTGTTCTCCCTTGGCCGACCGGTTTTCGGCGCTCCAATCCGGAACCGTGCTGCTGCTATGGTCGCAGGTTCGAGTCCTGCCTCGGGCATGGATGTGTGTGATATCCTTAAGTTGGTTAGGTTTAACTAGTTCTAAGTCTAGGGGACTGATGACCTCAGACGTTAAGTCCCATAGTGCTAGGAGCCATTTGAACCATTTTCGGCTGTTCTCCGACGGAGTTTTCCGTTACGTCATCTGTAGTGGACACATATAGTTGGTGCACACTGGATGAAGAGGGTTGCAACAGGTTGCTCATGTTCTGTGCGGCTATTTCAAGCAAAGAGAGTGCTCCCGGCTGCGGAGCCGACAATAAGCGCAGAGCCTCTCTGGAAAGTGACGAGCAGCAAATTGCACGTGGTGTTCCGTTGCTTTGTTCTGCGTCAGGGTAGCGGACTCGTGGTGGAGCAGTAACTGTTTCTGGAAGGACGCGCTGCGCTGCACGCACAAGTGGAGACAGTGGGAGACAGCGGGGCTGCAAACGCCACGGTCGCCGACAGCTAAAAAGCTAGGGAGAAAAGAAGAATCCTACAGTGACCCTTTGTCTCGCTCAGTTGCAGGCAGAGGCAGGTCACCATTGCAGTCACCGGAACACCCAAACGGTTGTGGCGTAATGAACGTACCTGAAATACAGCTGTGGTGGTTTTTATTGGCGTTTACATTATTCAGCTGTGGAGCACGAAGCGATGCAGATTTTTATTCTCTGAAAGAATTACAATGCCATCGGAAAACCGTTAAAGTTCGTATTTCGGCTCTCCTTGCACTATTTATTTGATTTGGGAGACAATGCGAACAGTCCTATTAGATTAGTTACAAATGTTGCTGTCGTTTACCTCTAGTAGTGTCATCAGGAGATCAATACGAATTACAAAATCTTTTAGGTAAGAGATCTGTGTGGTGCGAAAAGCGGCAATTGATTCTGAGCAATAAAAAAGGGGCGAGGTCTTCCTCACGAGTATTAAAAAGAAACAGTTAAATTTGTTACACGATAAATCACACAAATTTAAATGTATCGAATCAACTTAAATTGGAAGCAACACATAGAACATGTTGTGGGAAAGGTGAACCAAAGACTGTGTTTTATTGGCAGTACCCTTAGAAGATGCAACAAATCTTTTAAGGAGACTGCCTAAACTACGCATGTCCGTCCTCTTTAATTCTGCTGCGCGGTATGACACCGGTAACACATAAGGTTGACGGAGAACAAAGTTCGAAAGGAGGGCACCTAGTTTTGTATTATCGCGAAATAGTGAAGAGTGTGTCACGGATATGATACCGGGGATGGCGGTTATCGCTGAAAAAACTGATTTTCGGTTACACGGGGTAAACTGAGTGCTACAATCGCTCAAAATAACCGGTTTTCGGTTTATTGTTATTTTTCAGTAATAAACATAGACTTCAAACACATTGAAAAATTCCCTTGGATGTGATGGAGAAAGAGGTCACGATCGATGTGGGCCGAGGCTGCAGCAGAAATTAGTTGTCATTGTCTCCAGCAAAAATTGTGAAAGTGAAGGAGATAGCGAGAACGAAAGGCCCCGAAAGTTGATGACTTCATCCTGAAGTAACCAAAAACGTTAAGGGTTCAGTTATTATTCCACGTTTATAGCACATTCTACTCATCTTTTGGACTTCAGCTTTTGTGTTTTTCCGTGTTTGCGGTTACAATTATTGGATGTAGGTTCCGCCTGTTATGCAAAACACGGTTTTTTCTGGTTACCAAAACATGTTTCGGCACTTCGGTGCTATCGTCGGTGGGCTTTGTTTATTAAAAAACTGTAAAAACTAAGCAGATTTTAGGTTGTAACTCCTCTAACAAAATGAGGTCTGAAGACAGTTTCTGTTCGTTTTTTTTTTTTCTTATGTCGATTTTGCATTTTACGGTTTTTCAGGGCCGTCTGTATGGTGTCCTGCACTGGTAGCTTGCCCTCCGCAAACCAAATGTGACCTTTATCTCCCAGTTAACACTTGCCTTGATTTTTAAAAGCTTGATTTTGGCGTGACAAAATGTTTTGCGTGTATGATTATAATTCCTCACGTGTCGTGACAGAGCCTTCTTCTTTCGCGTTCTGAGACGACTGAACACACACATATCGAATGTACTTTGCATAATTTTCGCTTAACAAACGCCTTTTCACTTCGCAAAATGCGATGTAAACGATGTTGATGTGTGTCGTAATTATGTCCGCGTTCATCTGTTCCCGGCGCTGACGGGGTTAGGACACAATATCGTTGACACTGCGTTTTGCGAAGTGAAAAGGCGTTTGTTAAACCAAACTTATACGAAGTACAGTCGATATGTGTGTGTTTAATCCTCTCAGAACTCGAAAGAAGAAGGATCTGTCACGCTAAAAAACGTGAGTAATAACAAATATACAAGCAAAACAGTTTGCCACACCAAAATCACGTTTTGAAAAATCAAGGTAGATGTTCACTGGTTGATAAAGTTCACACTTACATCGTTTGGTTTGCAAATGACAAGCTATCAGTGCAGGACACGTTGCAGATGGTCCTGCAAAACTGTATAACGTAAAATCAAGGTAAAAACTCAAACGAAAACTGTCTTTAGCCCCATTTTGTTAGCTCAGTTATAACATAAAATATGTTCAGTTTTTACACGTTTTCAATGAACAAATCCAACTGGTAATGGCACAGACGTGCCGAAATATGTTGTAAGTAGCCTGTTTGTATGTTGGCAGCGCTATAGATTCTGTTAATATCGCTGACAGCGTTATGCGCCCGCGGCAAGAGATTCTGTGGTTGGACGAACTACAATTAGCGAGTGCATAGGGAAGTGTATGGACATGATATTCTTAGTGGAAGCTCAGTGTTTGTAGAACATGCATTGTAAAGTGAGATCAAATGATGTGTTGAAAGGAAGATACGCAAGGAAATATATGATGATGGATGTTTGGTTGATAATGCTTGGGCAGTGGAATTGTTGACAACTATATGATTTTTGGAAGTGGATGCCACATGAAAAAGGTAAAATTTTCTAAATACGTAGTTTGCTCTTCAACAAAATCTTTCTTTCGTTAACCATATGCCTCCTAGTAGTTAGAGTCTATAGTAGTTAGATTATTTTTATTTAGCTGGCTTTAGTTGCTACTTGCCGTAATTGCTGTACTTCGTGTTATGAAGATTTTCTGTCAGGTAAGTGACTTATGACACAGAATGGGGTTTGCACTGTTGGGATTCGTTTAGGCAATTAACAAAGTTGGAGGTAGTTTCATATTTCTTTAATATAATATTTTTTGGATTTGTATTATTGTTAGGATTTCTTGGCCATTCTTTTGTGTTGATTATTGCAAGTCATGTTGTCAATGTATAGCAGCCAGATTGCGTTGGGCTTGTATATTGTGGTTAATAAATGAATAGGTTAAGTTTGAGTTGTCTTTTTCAGGGAAAATTCTGTAGGCCAGTGTTTTATAAAAATAACTACAGAGTTGGTTTCAGTGTCTAAGAAACAAGAAAAAACAGTTTTGCACAAAAGGCGGGACACATATACAATAATTTCAGAGCAGGTTATTGAAATTATGGGTATATCAACCAAATTTGTCTTCTCTTCCAAGGAAATTGGGGATGTTTTCTCCTGATAATTATGATATCGCAAGTATGTTGTGCCTCCTCCCGCTTTTAATCTATTAAAGTAAATGGGGCATTGTATTTCACTGCTACCGTACTTCGTAAAGTATTTCCGAACTAGGGATGGTGTCATTCTGCAATACTAATGATGCCCGATGACGACAGGGAAAAACTTCCGTGCAGACCAGGTGGGGGGGGGGGGGGGCGGGAAGTCCTGCAGACTGCACGTACACACATACCGTCGTGCAGGCGACGCCACACGGCAGCGGTTACATTATTCTCTCTGCTATGCTGAAGCGATTCTTATGTCATGTATTTGTTGCAAGTTTCAAACTGCAGGCGTTTTTTATGAAAATGGTAGTGATCGCTTTTCCCAGTTTCTATAATAATCCAATATTTCAAAGCAATGGAAATTTTACTGGTAAATATTACTCGTTTTTTTTAAAAAAGCGTTATTTAGTAACCAACAATTTTAGCAGTTCTGCGATGTCAAATTGGTAATTAGTAAAAATAAAAGAAACTTGTTACGACCGAGAGCTGATACCGAAAAATATCGATTATTGAGAACGAAAATAGCGGCATTGCTTATAACCATTCTGTTTTTCCCCTCCCTATATGATACGCGACTTGGGCGGCAGCGATTAAAAGAAAGGCACTTTCCATTGCGACGGGACCTGTACATGAAATTTCAGTCGCCTACTTTCTCCGCCGAATGCGAAAACATTTTGTTGATCCCACGTAATAAAGTAAGGGAGTGCGGCTGTTCCCGGCGGAGGTTCGAGTCGTCCCTCGGACATGGGTGTGTGTGTTTGTCCTTAGGGTAATTTAGGTTAAGTAGTGTGTAAGCTTAGGGACTGATGACCTTAGCAGTTAAGTCCCATAAGATTTCACACACATTTGAACATTTTGAAAGTAAGGGAAATCACAGCTCCTTTTTCCCACGAGCTACTCGAAAGTGGATCGGTCGAGAAATAGCCTAAAATGTACTCTGAACCCTGTGCCAAGCACTTAATTATGAATTGCAGATTATTGACGTAGACGTAGGTGATGTAGATAGTTTCCTCTCCGAATTCCTACAGTATAATACCTATTGTGGGAAATTGTAATGACATGCAGCACGCTAGTATGACAAATTCGGAAGTGCTATCCAAGTGTTTGGAGTCCTAATCAACTAGGCTTACAACAGGCGTCGAAGGAATTCAGAGAAGCATATCTAGGGTTCTGACAGGTCGGCAACATGTAATAGGAACGCTTGTGGAATTTAAATAGTAATCCTTGGGAAAAAAATGTTCTCACGAAACGCTGTCGGCTAAATTTCTTGAACCTGTATTCGAAGAGGACTGCGACCGTATTGCTGCCACTAACCTATGTTTCGCATAGGGACCATGAGAATAAGATAACAGACACTAACGCGCATACAGAGGCTCAGTACGCGAATGGAACAGGCAAGAAAATCCGGTAATACTGATATGACTTACCCTCCGTCATGCATTGTTGAGTCGATTACGATTTGTATATGTATATGTAGATGCATAAATGTTTGGGACAGCGAGGAAGGCTGTGAGTGATGCTCTCAGCAAGACCAGAGAGAAGATCGACTAATGGCGTGCCCCGTGGACGGCCGATGTGTTGGCGATCGCGCTTTGTCAGTACCTTGCGTCCTTGGAGTCACCAGTGGGCTCTTCTGCGGAGAGAGTGTTCCGTTAATGATGGACCCAGGGGAGGAGGACTCGTCGGCGAGAAAGCCTCCAGCAGGGCCGGCGGAGGGAGCCCTGGGCGGAAAAGTACCCCAAGGACAGTCCGCTGCCGCCCCGGGACTCCCCCTCCACCTCAGCGCTGCTATCACCTCTTGCCGCCGGCTTCAGACCCTTTTACGTCTACTCGTGGTTAGTTAAGTTTACTGCAGCGTCCCCGGCGTTTCATTCCTGTACTGATTCTCGGTAGTCACGAGTGACCATTTTCATTTACACATCAGCGACAATATAGCGTGGGTGCTTTCTGCTGTCCAGTTTGACACCTGAACGGCGAAAGTGAGTGCGAGAGACCGTGCTTTCTACAGAAGTTGGGAATATAGTTACAGAATGTAGGACAAGCAATGATAATGATCAAAGTGAAATGCATAGTAGATGCTCTTACCATATGTCGTATGGTAAACTGAGAACCGAAAAAAATATGGAAAGTGTCGTTCAAACATTTCAAAACATCCTCATTTATTTGCTCGTGAAAATGTATACTTACAGATGCATAAAAATTGCGTAGAAGGCAGTAAGTAATGCCTCTTTAGATTATTCTCTGTATCTTCTTTTCTAAGTGCTAGCCCGCCTGTTTAGCTGAGTTGTAACGTGTTTGCCTACCACGCGGAGGGTCCGGGTTCGATTCCCGGTGGGGTTGGTGATTTTCTTCGCTCGTGGGCTGCGTGTTGTGTTGTCCTCATCATCATTCATCACCACCGACACACAAGACGCCCAGTGTGGCGTCGCCTGAAAAAAGACTTGCCTCTCGGCGGCCGAACTTCCCCCGGATGGGCCTCCAGGCCAAACAATGCCACACAACCATGTCATATTTTCTAACTGCTAAAATAACTTAGGAAATATTCTTGTTAAATAGTTGGGACTTTCCTACTGTTGACAGTTTTCATTAAAAATCGTCTGTTTACTTTCCTAATTACGCGCAGTGTTGTGTTTTTCTGTGTCTGGAGCACAGCTTTTAATGAACAGAAAAAAATGGATAATCAGAGAGAACATGGAAGAAGCAACTGAAAACATCTGAAATGCAGTGCTTCGAAAATGAAATGGACAGCAAATATATGAAACGAGGAGTTGCTTAAAAACAACGGACGAGAGAGAAAAATCTATGGAGAACATTTACTTTAAGGGGAGACAGGACTGCTTGTCGGCTATATTGTCAGGAACGCAACTGTAGTGAAATTATTAGTACTTGGAGCCGGCCGAAGTGGCCGTGCGGTTCTAGGCGCTACAGTCTGGAGCCGAGCGACCGCTACGGTCGCAGGTTCGAATCCTGCCTCTGGCATGGATGTGTGTGATGTCCTTAGGTTAGTTAGGTTTAATTAGTTCTAAGTTCTAGGCGACTGATGACCTCAGAAGTTAAGTCGCATAGTGCTCAGAGCCATTTGAACCATTTAGTACTTGGAAGTAGGTTTGGGCAAAAACGACTCGTTAAAACCGATACCGGCATTTCAGTTCTCAACAACCGTTTTTTTTCTGTATTTATCTGGTCTTGGTTATAACAAGTTTTATTTTTATTTTTTAATAATAACCGAGTAAAAAGTCCAAATATCAATCAGCCATAGCAGCAATGCTAAATTTTTCGTTTTTAAATAAAACTTTTTTATACATAAAATTTGCATTGTTTTGAAACATTGAGTTTTTACACGAAATGGGAAAAGCGATTGGTCCCGTTTTAATAACAATGCCGAGAGAGACATATCACAACCATATGGCATAAATATTGGTGCAGCATTACTGAGACTATAATGTCCCTGTCGCCATGAGTCGTGGCTCAAGGTACGCGTGTGCGTGCAGTGTGCACCTGGTCTACATGGTAGTTCCTCCCTGTCGTCGCTGGATATCCGTTGTAAGGCAGAATGGCACCAACCCTAGTCTGAAAACATATTTATGAAGTGATGTAACAACGAAGTACAATGCTTCATCTGCTTTAAAAGTTTAAAAACTGTCGTGCCACTTGTATGAAATAATAAAAGAGGAAGGAAATTGTGGTAACATGAATAAATGAAAAACTTAAAAATTCATTCGTAGTTTACAATAAAAATAGATAGTAGCTGATCTGCTGCCTGTGTCTACATGATGTGCCTTTATCTGCTTGTTGCCATTGAATACCGACAAATTATCGCGAAAAATTCAGTTCTTTTAACCTCAGTGTGAATCCTTTAGCACTGACTATTCGTGACGCCCAAATAGTGGTTGATACAGGATTACAACATGACCTTTGAGGAGAGTTTAAAAAAAATTAGAAATTTTAAGAGAATACTGGTGATTTTTTGTAGTATGCAGTTTCTTATCTCATTTCGAGGAAAGCAGCGAAAGGTGGACGGACTGCGTTCTGTTTTATTTGCTTAATGTAATATTTTGATTCTATGTATCTTGAAACTGAGGGAGTCAAATTTTGCCATCTTTGTTCGATTTCTACGTTTACTACATAAATTAATAGGAATAAAAAACCGAAAATCGCTTATTTTAGAAAACGATTATTTTAAGCGACTTTAATAGTCATGTTAAACTGGCCTGGAAAACACTGATACAACCTAAAGCCGGTTGTTTCAGCGACAACCACCGTCCCTATATGGAAGTAGCAGTCGATGAGCGAATGGAACAAGAATTTTAAATCGAAATTTTAAGTGATTTTGGCGTAATGCTGTAACATACTGAGCTGAAAAGACTGGTACAAGACTACAAAAGGCGACGGCGGCATCAGTCATTTTTAACAGTCTGAAGATGGTCTTGCGGAATTTATGAAAATACCTAATATTTCTTTAACGACTCGAGCTCTTGAAACAATATTTTCCGTAAATGATGGTAAGCGAAAGAACAAAATATTTTCGTCTATGATTATGAATACCTGCAATTTTTAATATATGTCGATTTTAGAAAAACTATTTTTTTGAAGAAATATGAAACGCAGTTAACAGATTACAGTGTCAAATCAGTAATTCAAGTTTACAAACATACTTTCACAAAAGTAGTAAAGCACTGTGTTCAGGGAGAATGCTAAACTGACGGCACAGCATCGTTACAAATGTTTGGCAGTGGAGTCATGCACAGGAGTAGGAGTGGCCACTAGATAACACCACAGGTGCTCCGCACCATGCAGCCCTACATTCCTCCCGTGTGCACTCCTCACGAAAGCATTACAAAGTACAAAATGAATTTTTGCATTTCTCGTGCAAAATATGGCAAGTTAGCGTAACGGTGATTAAGGGTGGACTGTGATCACGTACTTACTCTGCAAAACTGACTACAAAGGCTCAGTAACATTGAGATCTGGTGACTGGCGGCGAGGGGAGACGCAACAGTGCGTCTTCGTGCTCACAAAATCAGTGTTGGACAACACGAGGTGCGTGAGCAGGGGCCCTGTCGTCTTGGGACGCAGCATCACCATCGGGGAGGGACCTGTTCACTCAAAATGGTCTCACACACCTTGGCAGTAATGCGACGTTGCCGAGTCTCGGAGCGGACTTCAGTGCGAGACGCCTATAACAGTTTCCACAACGAAACTTTGTCTGGAAACCTGGCAGAAAATCCTAAGAGATTCTGGTCGTATGTGAAGTATGTTAGCGGCAAGAAACAATCAATGCCTTCTCTGCGCGATAACAATGGAGATACTATAGAAGACAGTGCTGCCAAAGCAGATTTACTAAACACAGCCTTCCGTAATGCCATCACAAAAGCAGACGAAGTAAATATTCCAGAATCCGAATCGAGAACAGCTGCCAACATGAGTAACGTAGGAGTAAATATCCTCGGAGTAGTGAAGCAACTCAAATCACTTAATAAAAGCAAGTCTTCAGGTCCAGACTCTATACCAGTTAGGTTTCTTTCGGAGTATGCTGATGCATTAGCTCCATGCTTAACAATCATATACAACCGTTCGCTCGACGAAAGATCCGTACCCAAAGACTGGAAAGTTGCACAGGTTACACCAATATTCAAGAAAGGTAGTAGGAGTAATCCACTAAATTACAGGCCCATATCGTTAACGTCGATATGCAGCAGGATTTTAGAACATATATTGTGTTCGAACATTATGAATTACCTCGAAGGAAACGGTCTATTGACACACAGTCAACATCGGTTTAGAAAACATCGTTCCTGTGAAACACAACTAACTCTTTATACTCATGAAGTGCTGAGTGCAATTGACAAGGGATTTCAGTTCGATTCCGTATTCCTGGATTTCCGGAAGGCTTTTGACACTATACCACACAAGCGGCTCGTAGTAAAATTGCGTGCTTACGGAATATCGTCTCAGTTATGTGACTGGATTTGCAATTTCCTGTCAGAGAGGCCACAGTTCGTAGTAATTGACGGAAAGTCATCGAGTAAAACAGAAGTGATTTCAGGCGTTCCCCAAGGTAGTGTTATAGGGCCTTTGCTGTTCCTTATCTATATAAACGATTTGGGAGACAATCTAAGCAGCCGTCGTCGGATGTTTGCAAATGACGCTGTCGTTTATCGACTAATAAAGTCATCAGAAGATCAAAACAAACTGCAAAACGATCTAGAAAAAATATCTGAATGATGCGAAAACTGGCAGTTGTCCCTAAATAACGAAAAGTGTGAGGTCATCAACATGAGTACTAAAAGGAACTCGTTAAACTTCGGTTACACGATAAATCAGTCTAATCTAAAAGCCGTAAATTCAACTAAATACCTAGGTATTACAATTATGAACAACTTATATTGGAAGGAACACATAGAAAATGTTGTGGGGGAAAGCTAACCAAAGACTGCGTTTTATTGGCAGGACACGTAGAAAATGTAACAGACCTACTAAGGAGACTGCCTACACTACGCTTGTCCGTCCTCTTTTAGACTACTGCTGCGCGGTGTAGGATCCTTACCAGGTAGGACTGACAGAGTACATAAAAAAAAATGGTTCAAATGGCTCTGAGCACTATGGGACTTATCATCTTAGGTCATCAGTCCCCTAGAACTTAGAACTAATTAAACCTAACTAACCGAAGG
This sequence comes from Schistocerca nitens, assembly GCF_023898315.1. Lineage (NCBI taxonomy): Eukaryota > Metazoa > Arthropoda > Insecta > Orthoptera > Acrididae > Schistocerca > Schistocerca nitens. The sequence goes on along the minus strand of NC_064615.1, from coordinate 676,921,423 downwards.
ACATCACACACATCCATGCCCGAGGCAGGATTCAAACCTGCGACCGTAGCAGTCGCGCGGTTCCGGACTGAGCGCCTAGAACCGCGAGACCACCGCGGCCGGCACAGAGTACATCGAAAAAGTTCAAAGAAAGGCAGCACGTTTTGTATTATCGCGAAATATGGGAGAGAGTGTCACAGAAATGATACAGGATTTGGGCTGGAAATCATTAAAAGAAAGGCGTTTTTCGTTGCGACGGAATCTTCTCACGAAATTCCAATCACCAACTTTCTCCTCCGAATGCGAAAATATTTTGTTGACACCGACCTCCATAGAGAGGAACGATCACCACGATAAAATAAGGGAAATCAGAGCTCGTACGGAAAGGTATAGGTGTTCATTCTTTCCTCGCGCTATACGAGATTGGAATAATAGAGAATTGTGAAGGTGGTTCAATGAACCCTCAGCCATGCACTTAAATGTGATTTGCAGAGTATCCATGTAGATATAGATGTAGTTTCCATGGGGCCCAAGAAATATCACGATATTGCTGTCCCGATCATCACTCTTGCGACATAAACTCGGGTAGAAGTTGGAAACAGTGTAGAATAAGACTCTTCGACAAACGACATTGTTCCATTGCCCCATCGCTTCGGCACCACGTTTTCCTGTTACGGGCATTCACGTCACTGGTGTTGAGGAAGAATGGGTTGCGATGCCTCCACAGACAGACACCTCACCGGAAGTTTTCCCTGCAGAGTCCAATCCTTCATAATGACGAAAGGTGAGCACACCCCATATTAATGTCCACCAACAGGTGTTCGGGTACTTTCGATCAGATTGTGTAAACTACTCGCTTTCACGTTCTTATTCACTTGTCACGGCTTTGTGTCTGGCATTCTGCCGGAACAGTAACAGTGACGGTAATTTGAGTAAGTTCGGGTGGGCATCTTAGGTTCTTAAAAACATTTGCTTGATTTTTCTGCAGCACGATGAATGTCGTGGTCGCGAGAGTATACGACGGCTCTGTACACTTCGGGCTTTCTGTTGTAGTGGCTGGTGGTACCTTCCTGCCATTCTGCCTAAGGTTGATTCCCCACAACCTATACGTGTGCGCCGGAATAATTCGTTTTATGAATAAAATAACCATCCAGTCTGCCGGGCGCTGTTGGCAAGCGGGGTGTACTCAGCCGTTGTGAGGCAAACTGAGGAGCTACTTGATCGAGAAGCAGCGGCTCCGGTCTCGTAAACGGACGTACGGGCGTGAGAGCGGTGTGCTGACCACATGCTCCTCCATATCCGCATCCAGTGACCCCTGTGGTCTGAGGATGACACGGCGGCCGGTCGGCACCGTTGGGCCTTCATGGCCTGTCCGGACGGAGGTTAGTATGAATCACATAACAGAACACACAACAGGGTGGGAAACAACTTACATGAAAACTATTATTGCTTCTGCAGGTTTATGGTCATATACGTCACTTACAGCCCAAACTCGCGTTAACTCACAGATCGTTACGCTCTACCAAAACTACGGTTCAGTAGGTCTGGTAGTAGGGAAAGAAACATTAATAAATGTGTAGGGGAGAAAATGGGAGACGACGGCTTTCCTTTGTTTTTTGTTTGTTTGGTTGATTGTTTTGCACATCATTAGAACCTCACATCATTCGGTGTTAGTTCATTGCGTATTTTATATCCTTACAGAATATAAACTGCATTTTATAAGAAATGAAAATTACTTGACCGCCTAACTTCTGCGATTTTATGTAACCAAAGGAATTACTTTTTATGCAAGTACAGTTTACATGCATAAACATAAAAAATATGTATAACTGTTGTTTTGTTCTCATTAGAACGTTCTTCATCATGACCAAAGGCAAGAGTTCGCTATTATTATTATTGGTAAATACGAAAGCTGTCTGTGAATAACAGAAACATGTTTTATTTAAGCTCGATGACGGATTGAAACGATGTTTGATATTTTTTTTGTTTTTAAATCTTCTTATTGAGGAAATTGCGCCTTCTAGCGCCATATGATAAATTTTTGTTGTTGTCCTTATTTTTACTACAACATCCCTCCGTTTCACTGTACAAATCAACGATTTTCAAACAAAACCTGAATTAAACATTGACATTTTCAGTTTAGCTATAATTACTGTTTATTCTTAAGTTACAGACAGAAGAAGGACTATGTAGAACAAAAACGTTATGTAAGTTACCTGGCCCTTTCTATATCCTCATTCAGTTTCTAGATGCTCCACCTCTTCCGGTTCCCTGATCGCGTGTGGAAAGAAAGCGATTGCTATGAGATAACGCCCGATAGGTACGCAACATACCCAACGTACAGGTAAAGCGGGTACGGCCATAACCGACCAAAACTATTAGAAAAACTACCGTAGTCCTCGGTTACTTACGGTAGCTTACGGAAGCCTACGGTAGTTTCACAACTCCAGTCTCACAAGATAAGCGAGCAGAGTCGGTTTCCCTGTGACGCCGCCTGGGGTGAGCAGCGGGCAGACCTGCGCCGGCCTCTGCTCCGGCTATCAGGAGGCGCCCAGAGATAAGGAAGCACCAGCCGCGCGGGCCTTCCCTCTTTCCTGTGTACGGCTCGCATCACAGCAGCCGCGCTATCGCCAACCCAGGGTCTCCTCCGCGATTCTTCCTCGTACGTATTACGTAGTTTTATCAAAGGGGAGTGTGTGATTAGCTATGAACGTCTTCTCTGAAGAATTACGACCGTGGAAATCCCGATTGGCAGCAGAAGCAGCTTTTAGTCTTGGGGCTTCACCTTCCTTCAACTATTTCCTGGTCCTCGTCTTATGTTCCTACCAATATGGAAGCGATTTGAAATATACTGTACTACTGGCCATTAAAATTGCTACACCAAGAAGAAATGCAGATGATAAACGGGTATTCACTGGACAAATATATTATACTAGAACTGACATGTGATTACATTTTCACGCAGTTTTGGTGCATAGATCCTGAGAAATCAGTACCCAGAACAACCACCTCTGGCCGTAATAACGGCCTTGATACGCGTGGCCATTGAGTCAAACAGAGCTTGGATGGCGTGTACAGGTACAGCTGCCGATGCAGCTTCAACACGATACACCTCCTGAGACGCAGCAAGGTAGGAGTAGGCAAAATGCAACAGGGAATAACAATATTAATGTGCTAATAGTAAACTGCAGGAGCGTCTATAGAAAGGTCCCAGAACTGCTCTCATTAATAAACGGTCACAACGCCCATATAATACTAGGGACAGAAAGTTGGCTGAAACCAGACGTAAACAGTAATGAAATCCTAAACTCAGATTGGAATGTATACCGCACAGACAGGCTGGACAGTGAAGGGGGAGGCGTGTTTATAGAGATAAGAAGTGCAATAGTATCGAAGGAAATTGACGGAGATCCGAAATGTGAAATAATTTGGGTGAAGGTCACGGTTAAAGCAGGCCCAGACATGGTAATTGGATGTCTCTATAGGCCCCCTGGCTCTGCAGATGTTGTGTCTGAGCACCTGAAGGATAATTTGGATAATATTTCGAGTAGATTTCCCCACCATGTTATAGTTCTGGGTGGAGATTTTAATTTGCCAGATATAGACTGGGAGACTCAAACGTTCATAACGGTGGCAGGGACAAAGAATCCAGTGAAATTTTTTTAAGTGCTTTATCTGAAAACTACCTTGAGCAGTTAAACAGAGAACCGACTCGTGGCGATAACATATTGGACCTTCTGGTGACAAACAGACCCGAACTATTTGGAACAGTTAACGCAGAACAGGGAATCAGCGATCATAAAGCGGTTACTGCATCGATGATTTCAGCCGTAAATAGAAATATTATAAAAGGCAGGAAGATTTTTCTGTTTAGCAAAAGTGACAAAAGGCAGATTACAGAGTACCTGACGGCTCAACACAAAAGTTTTGTCTCAAGTACAAAAAAAATGGTTCAAATGGCTCTGAGCACTATGGGACTCAACTGCTGAGGTCATTAGTCCCCTAGAACTTAGAACTAGTTAAACCTAACTAACCTAAGGACGTCACAAACATCCATGCCCGCGGCAGGATTCGAACCTGCGGCCGTAGCGGTCTTGCGGTTCCAGACTGCAGCGCCTTTAACCGCACGGCCACTTCGGCCGGCTCTCAAGTACAGATAGTGTTGAGGATCAGTGGACAAAGTTCAAAACCATCGTACAATGTGCGTTAGATGAGTATGTGCCAAGCAAGATCGTAAGAGATGGAAAAGAGCCACCGTGGTACAACAACCGAGTTAGGAAACTGCTGTGGAAGCAAAGGGAACTTCACAGCAAAGATAAACATAGCCAAAGCCTTGCAGACAAACAAAAATTACGCGAAGCGAAATGTAGTGTGAGGAGGGCTATGCGAGAGCCGTTCAATGAATTCGAAAGTAAAGTTCTATGTACTGACTTGGCAGAAAATCCTAAGAAATTTTGGTCTTATGTCAAATCGGTAGGTGGCTCAAAACAAAATGTCCAGACACTCTGTGACCAAAATGGTACTGAAACAGAGGGTGACAGACTAAAGGCCGAAATACTAAATGTCTTTTTCCAAAGCTGTTTCACAGAGGAAGACTGCACTGTAGTTCCTTCTCTAGATTGTCGCACAGATGACAAAATGGTAGATATCGAAATAGACGACAGAGGGATAGAGAAACAATTAAAATCGCTCAAAAGAGGAAAGGTCGCTGGACCTGATGGGATACCAGTTCGATTTTACACAGAGTACGCGAAGGAACTTGCCCCTCTTCTTGCAGCGGTGTACCGTAGGTCTCTAGAAGAGCGTAGCGTTCCAAAGGATTGGAAAAGGGCACAGGTCATCTCCGTTTTCAAGAAAGGACGTCGAACAGATGTGCAGAACTATAGACCTATATCTCTAACGTCGATCAGTTGTAGAATTTTGGAACACGTATTATGTTCGAGTATAATGACTTTTCTGGAGACTAGAAATCTACTCTGTAGGAATCAGCATGGGTTTCGAAAAAGACGGTCGTGTGAAACCCAGCTCGCGCTATTCATCCGCGAGACTCAGAGAGCCATAGACACGGGTTCACAGGTAGATGCCGTGTTTCTTGACTTCCGCAAGGCGTTCGATACAGTTCCCCACAGTCGTTTAATGAACAAAGTAAGAGCATATGGACTATCAGACCAATTGTGTGATTGGATTGAAGAGTTCCTAGATAACAGAACGCAACATGTCATTCTCAATGGAGAGAAGTCTTCCGAAGTAAGAGTGATTTCAGGTGTGCCGCAGGGGAGTGTCATAGGACCGTTGCTATTCACAATATACATAAATGACCTTGTGGATGGCATCGGAAGTTCACTGAGGCTTTTTGCAGATGATGCTGTGGTGTATCGAGAGGTTGTAACAATGGAAAATTGTACAGAAATGCAGGAGGATCTGCAGCGAATAGACGCATGGTGCAGGGAGTGGCAATTGAATCTCAATGTAGACAAGTGTAATGTGCTGCGAATACATAGAAAGATAGTTCCCTTATCATTTAACTACAAAATAGCAGGTCAGCAACTGGAAGCAGTTAATTCCATAAATTATCTGGGAGTACGCATTAGGAGTGATTTAAAATGGAATGATCATATAAAGTTGATCGTCGGTAAAGCGGATGCCAGACTGAGATTCATTGGAAGAATCCTAAGGAAATGCAATCCGAAAACAAAGGAAGTAGGTTACAGTACGCTTTTTCGCCCACTGCTTGAATACTGCTCAACCGTGTGGGATCCGTACCAGATAGGATTGATAGAAGAGATAGAGAAGATCCAACGGAGAGCAGTGCGCTTCGTTACAGGATCATTTAATAATCGCGAAAGCGTTACGGATATGATAGATAAACTCCAGTGGAAGACTGCAGGAGAGACGCTCAGTAGCTCGGTACGGGCTTTTGTTAAAGTTTCGAGAACATACCTTTTACCGAAGAGTCAAGCAGTATATTGCTCCCTCTTACGTATATCTCGCGAAGAGACCATGAGGATAAAATCAGAGAGATTAGAGCCCACACAGAAGCATACCGACAATCCTTCTTTCCACGAACAATACGAGACTGGAATAGAAGGGAGAACCGATAGAGGTACTCAGGGTACCCTCCGCCACACACCGTCAGGTGGCTTGCGGAGTATGGATGTAGATGTAGATGTAGATACCACAGTTCATCAAGAGTAGTGACTGGCGTATTGTGACGAGCCAGTTGCTCGGCCACCATTGACCAGACGTTTTCAATTGGTGAGAGATCTGGAGACTGTACTGGCCAGGGCAGCAGTCGAACATTTTCTGTATCCAGAAAGGCCCGTACAGGACCTGCAACATGCGGTCGTGCATTATCCTGCTGAAATGTAGGGTTTCGCAGGGATCGAATGAAGGGTAGAGCCACGGGTCGTAACACATCTGAAATGTAACGTCCACTGTTCAGAGTGCCGTCAGTGCGAACAAGAGGTGACCGAGACGAGTAACCAATGGCACCCCATACCACCACGCCGGGTGATACGCCAGTATGGCGATGACGAATACACGCTTCCAATGTGCGTTCACCGCGTTGTCGCCAAACACGGATGCGACCATCATGATGCTGTAAACAGAACCTGGATTCATCCGAAAAAATGACATTTTCCCATTCGTACACCCAGGTTCGTCGTTGAGTACACCATCGCAAGCGCTCCTGTCTGTGATGCAGCGTCAAGGGTAACCGCAGCCATGGTCTCCGAGCTGGTAGTCCATGCTGCTGCAAACATCGTCGAACTGTTCGTGCAGATGGTTGTTGTCTTGCAAACGTCCCCGTCTGTTGACTCTGGGATCGAGACGTGGCTGCACGATCCGTTACAGCCATGCGAATAAGATGCCTGTCATCTCGACTGCTAATGATACGAGGCCGTTGGGATCCAGCACGGCGTTCCGTATTACCCTCCTAACAGTCATTGGATCTCGTCCAACGCGAGCAGCAATGTCGCGATACGATAAACCGTCGCGATACGATAAACCACAATCGCGATAGGCTACAATCCGACCTTTATCAAAGTCGGAAACGTGATGGTACGCATTTCTCCTCCTTACACGAGGCATCACAACAATGTTTCACCAGGCAACGCCGGTCAACTGCTGTTGGTGTATGAGAAATCGGTTGGAAACTTTCCTCGTGTCAGTACGTTGTAGGTGACGCCACCGGCGCCAAACTTGTGTGATTGCTCTGAAAAGCTAATCATTTTCATATCACAGCATCTTCTTCCTGTCGGTTAAATTTCGCGTCTGTAGCACGTCTTCTTCGTGGTGTAGCAATTTTAATGGCCAGTAGTGTATATCGCGTCCGTTGGATGGGGACGTTAAGCTCAGCAATAACCTTGGTCGATAAGTAGCAAGGTATGTGGCAGCACATGGTTTCCTCCTCTCCCTTCCCTCACTATCATCATTATCATAAAGAAAGCAAATACGACAGTACACTTACTCTCATTGAAGCTTTACAGGTACACATCTGACATCTCAGACATGTTAGCAACTGAAACACACCCCAGTGGGAAGATTCCATCCGGCAAGAAGCCACTACCAATATTAAAAGTGCATTGGAGAGGTTGACAGTAGGCGTACCTTAAGGATTCCGTGTGTTTAAATCACAAATGTTCCGCCTACTCGCACAGTACTTTTTATTTTCATGCAGACGACCTCCAGATTCACTGATGTCCTAAAACCTGGAAACTCTATTGAATAAACTGTCTGTGGTTTAAAGGTACAGACATAATGTGTCATCATTAGAGGCCTGTTTTATGTTGGAGTCAGTCAAAAGAGATAAAGAGCGGTTTCAGAAGGAACGTGACTGTCGGGAGTTGAAAGTTTAGTAGGAGTGATGGCCTGTGGCCATTTTAACGATGTCACTGTGAGTGGAAGCATTATGGGAAACACCAAACTCAATTATCGTTATCGATCTTACAGGCCTAATAAATTAACTGATGTGGACTGCTGAACTATAGAAGTTACCATAGGAGCCAATCATCAAATGGCATTGTCGACTGTCGCGCATAATTCATCTGCAGCTCCGTTAAACAGTACAGTGAGAGTGTCATCTTTGCGGAATGTCGATTGATGCTGTGCAAAAAAAACGTCGTTTTTGTTCTGTGAAGGCGAGGAAAATTTCATGAAATGATAAAGCCATTATATGTGATCTGGTACTCAGATATGGTTATGGCATACGTGAAGTGAAAGACTTTCGGTCATTTCTGACTTTGTTGGGCAGTAGATAAATCCGCAGTAATCGGCGCTGTGGTGCGACACTATTCTCCCTGTTTTGTGCTCGGTTCACTGGTTTCTAACGATGCAAACCGAACACACACATTTAAGAAAACGTTTGGCAATACTATGCTTTCAACATTGTATCAACAGTTTGCAACTGGGTTTTGTCCACGTCAGTATTAATATGTTCTTGTTCACAAAGGCCTAGCGATCTGAGGCAGTTGATACACTTTGCACCCTCATCCAGGAGAACAGCAGTTCTAATCCCCGTCCGGCCATCCAGATTATTTTTTCTAAGTAGCTTAAAGCAAATGGTAGGGTAGTTCGTTAAAAAGGCACACTTTGATTTTCTTCCCAAACTTATTCACCTAGGTATCGACGGGACGCTCAACCCTGAGTGTGCCAATCTCATCCAGAGGTCACATGATACGTTACTTCAACTAAAATTCTTCAGGAAACGGAAGAGTAGGATTGTCAGTTTAATTTCAAGAGAATGGGGCGAGCTGATTATTTGAGTGACGTTGACAATGGGGCAAATGTCACGGAAATGGTCATTCACGTCGCGTGTTCAAATGTTGCAGTTATTGTTGTTTGTTGTGGTCTTCAGTCCAGAGACTGGTTTGATGGAGCTCTCCATGCTACTCTATCCTGTGCAAGCTGCTTCATCTCCCAGTAACTACTGCAACCTACATCCCTCTGAATATGCTTAGGGTATTCACATCTTGATCCCTTCTTCTTGTCAAGTTGTGCCACAAACTCCTCTTCTCCCCAATTCTATTCAATACCTCCTCATTAGTTATGTGATCTACCCATCTAATCTTCAGCATTCTTCTGTAGCACTACATTTCGAAAGCTTCTATTCTCTTCTTGTCTAAACTATTTATCGTCCACGTTTCACTTCCATACATGGCTACACTCCATACAAATACTTTCAGGAAAGACTTCCTGACACTTAAATCTATACTCGATGTTAACAAATTTCTCTTCTGCAGAAACGCTTTCCTTGCCATTACCAGTCTACATTTTATATCCTCTCTACTTCGACCATCATCAGTTATTTTGCTCCCAAAACAACAAAACTCTTTTACTACTTTAAGCGTCTCATTTCCTAATCTAATTCCCTCAGCATCACCTGACTTAATCGGACTACATTCCATTATCCTCGTTTTGTTTTTATTGATGTTCATCTTATATCCTCCTTTGAAGACACTGTCCATTCCGTTCAACTGCTCTTCCAAGTCCTTTGCTGTCTCTGACAGAATTACAATGTCATCGGCGAATCTCAAAGTTTTTATTTCTTCTCCATGGATTTTAATTCCTACTCCGAATTTTTCTTTTGTTTCCTTTACTGCTTGCTCAATATACAGACTGAATAACATCGGGGATAGGCTACAACCCTGTCTCACTCCCTTCCCAACCACTGCTTCCCTTTCGTGCCCCTGGACTCTTATAACTGCCATGTGTTTCGGTATAAATTGTAAATAGCCTTTCGCTCCCTGTATTTTACACCTGCCACCTTCAGAATTTGAAGAGAGTAGTCCAGTGAACATTGTCAAAAGCTACAAATGCTAGAAACGTAGGTTTGCCTTTCCTTAATCTATTTTCTAAGGTAAGTCGTAGGGTCAGTATCGCCTCACGACTTCCAACATTTCTACGGAATCCAAACTATCTACCCAAAAGTGGAACCGACACATTGTAGCCGAAAATGCATAAAACGAACAAGTGTTAACGAAGCGCAGTGTACATTGCATATCGTTTACAAACGGGATGCGGCAACAGAAAAGCATACCCTATGCCCCTATAGAGGCATGCCTTTTAGCGGAGGCATGGACGTCTTGACTGGGACAAGCAACAGTAGAGTCGAATTATCCAGTAAGATGTTCACAATGTGTATTACATCGCAACTAAGTTGCCTCTGAATATGCTGTTCACTTGTCCCCCACGTACAATTTGTGGTCACGTGCCAATACCGAAGGGGTGGCGCAAAAGTCAAGAGACTGGATATGCATTCAGTAGGAGGATTGACGGCTGTACAGCTGTTTTGATTTCGGTCTACCGTGGTTTCGCTGAATCACTTCCACGAAGCGCCACGACGGATGCTTCCAAAAGCTCTGTACCTTTAAAAGCTAAACATATTATAGTGCGCGGAAGCCATTGCATAGAGGAGATATGTCACATAGTGCACGACTTGTGCACGGAGTAGTATGATGGTCGTTACAGTTTCCCGAATGATACTGACGGCCATATGTATTGTTTTTCGTTTTGGTGCTACGAGACGTTAATCCTTTGCTTCTATTTACAACTTTTGCTAACTGAAGTTAAGAAAAAACATAAACCAAAAATTACAATAGTGCCAAAACGATACTATCCAAGTGTGATTAATGGCTGTATGTCGATGACCAAATATTGAAAAGAAAGATAGTGATCGATGTATTTTAATGTCCTGCTTTTGTTCAAGGTAAATTGGTACAAAGAGCAAGTTCAGTTATATTTTGGATTAAGAGTTAGCTGCTCTCATCAATGTTTGAGACAGTTTCAGCGGGACGTCGGTGTTGATTACAGTGTGTACAAAGTGAATCTTAACTCCACCGATAAAATTTCTGGGTTTTTTCATGGATATTTTCAAAGTATTTGGCTTTTTCACTGTTGAGAAGTTATTAAAGAAACGAAGGAATCGTGCTAACAAGAGGAACTGAACATAAGTATATTATTACTCTGGCACGAGTCACCGAATACCAAAATACTCAGAAAATACCACTGAGTAACTTCCGAAATTTTGTCCGTGGAGTCCGGATTATGATGCTCCGCACTGTCTTCCGGGGAACACAAGTATGCGCAATGGCGATCTCCTCGCCATATAGTCCCAACAACGTGCCAGCGTCTAGTAAGTACTGAAAAATAAATAAGAAAACCTAACACTTTTCAGTCGATCGATAGTCAGATGCTAGGTCTCCTGATCCATATACAGTACATGCCAAAATACAGCTTTGCAGAAGCTTTTATTGTTACGCAGTATTGCGGCGTTAACTTACGATGCAGCTCGTTGACAATTCTAGGCGAGGCTGCTGACTGGTCGTTACGTGGGAATCCTCACGTAAGACAGCCAAGCGCGACGATATGATGCGACGCTCGGCTCGAAGCGAAACGTACGTGCTGCAGCACCGGGCCAGTTCCTCGTACCGGGCAGGCAGCCACAGCTGGAAGACGGCGCTACGTCACTGGAGGCAGGGCGACCAGCGCGCAACAGGCGGCGGCTTAGGGTGGGGGGAAGCAACAGCTGCAGCCCTAACCCGGCCCCAGGTAGCCGTGTTGTCTGAGGCTAGCGTGGGCGCCTGTGGAACGCGGCCCCCAGCTGCCTCGTGCCCAGCACCTGACGGCTCAGCTGACCTTCTGTTTTGTTTGGGTCGAGCGTTGCAGGAAGCGCCGTAACGGGCGAAATGGGAACACAGCGGTGTCGCACAGCACGTGTCTGCCACAGCTGTGTTAGCCCAGTGCCTTTGCTGCCATCCAAGTGTCAAACCTGCCTATGACTGTAAAGCGATTTGTAATAATACACTGTCTAAAAAAAGTATTATCACGTAAAGAGAAAAAACGGAAAGATGAAAAGAGCAATCACGGTAAATTTCCGGAACTGCGGGACTTTCATATCAAAATTTCCTGCTTTAAATAGGGACATAATGAAAGGTTTGAGGCGCCTTGTCACGTTTCGCGCGGCTCTCCCCGTCGGAGGTTCGAGTCCTCCCTCGTGCATGTGTGTGTGTGTTGTCCTTAGCGTAAATTAGTTCAAGCGAGATTAATTAGTGTGTAAGCTTTTGTCCTATAAGAACTTACCACAAACTTCAAAAAAATTCAAAGGTTAAGTAAAAGCTTTGGATTGGCCCTGTGATGTCTCAGTTGTGTTTACAATTCCTTGTGAGCAGGGTGTAGTCTCTTGATGAAGTTTGCAACGTGATGCCACAAAGACGCCTTTGGATTTCCTATCGTTGTTGTTGTTGTGGTCTTCAGTATAAAGACTGGTTTGTTGCAAGTCTCCACGCTAGGCTGTTCTGTGAAAGCTTCTATTAATCTTCGCGTAACTACCGCAACCTACATCCATTTGAACTTGCTTGCTGTATTCAAGATTCCTGTCATTATCAAAATGACAGTTCCTTGATGCCGTAGGATTTTTCTTATCAACTGCTTCCTTCCTTTTGTCAAGTTGTCCCATAAGTATCTTTTCTCCGCAATTAGATTCAGTGCCTCCTTATTAGTTATTCATCTACGCATCTAATTTTTACTATTCTTCTGCAGCATCACATTTCAGAATCTTCGAGTCTGTAACGCAGCCACCGTCACTATCTTACAGTGTTTATTACTTTTTCGTACTTATCACTCAGCATAAAAAAGCACGAACATGTTCGCATGCCAAAATATTCGGGAACATTTTCAAAGTTGTTGAGGAAGGAATAATAAGGCAGCTGGTATCCCGCTGTTCAGATTCTTTTAAATAAAGGGGAACCTACATGCATTTTTTGTATTCCAATAGGAGCATATTTGTGCTGGTTCCCGTCTCTTCTCTGCTGCAGTAGGGCGTAGGGCATGTTACTCATATTAAAATAAATGTATTGGTCAGTAAAATTTAGAAAGTTGATTTACGTAAAACTAAAATAACGCAAAAGTAATTTTACACCTCAGACCGGATTTACGTACAAAAAATTGTACATGTGCTGTTGTGTTGGCTGAAGAGCCAACACCGTGTTACTAGAGGAGGCCGAAATGCTCGCGTTTTAGCTCACGCAGGCTGGCGTGAGGAGGGAAGAACTATACTGACGTGAGGTCTGGAACATGACAAGGAATTGGAATTCAGAAAGCGGACGTAATCATTTTGATACTTAACTTTAATCCATTAATGATAAACGTCGATCTTGACGGTACATGATTCACAATATTGTCTGTTCAGAGTTCATTCTAATTACTGAATATGACGCCTTGCTAGGTCGTAGCAAATGATGTAGCTGAAGACTATGCTAAACTGTCGTCTCTGCAAATGAGAGCGTATGTAGTCAGTGAACCATTGCTAGCAAAGTCGGCTGTACAACTGCGGCGAGTGCTAGGGAGTCTCTAGACTAGACCTGCCGTGTGGCGGCGCTCGGTCTGCAATCACTGATAGTGGCGACACGCGGGTCCGACGTATACTAACGGCCCGCGGCCGATTTAAATGCTACCACCTAGCAAGTGTGGTGTCTGGTGGTGACACCACATGTGGTACAGTGCAACATGGGTTTCCCAGATGTTAACGGAGACTCTTTACAACATATTCCTCCGGCTCTGGCACTTTATAAACTACGTTTTCACCTTGCATAGGATTTTAGGTGCGTATTTTACTTGTACAAGTAGCGTAATTTTGAATCTCTGTATCTCGCAAACGGATAAATATATGAAGAAAATGTTCAAGTTTGTTCGAGGTCGGGATCTTAAGAGTATGTCGTAAAAGTTGCAGCGGTTTGCTGTGCATAGCGTCTTGGAATCATCGGCTGGGTTTTGGTCCGCTGGAACGTTGAAAATATAGTAAAAAACCTTTTTGTGGGTTCCTCCCGTAAGTCCCATCAAGCCCAGCGTGGACCACATCAAATGGAAAAAGAACCAACGCATTTCCTCCATTTCCCTAAACAGGAAGAACTGTGTAATAGTCATACTGTGACCGTGTAGGATAGTGACACTAAGACGATGTATCTACTGGGTGTACAAATGGTCCATAGCCCAAGGGTATCCAAAAAAACTTGGCGCAAACTTTTTATCACCAATAGAACCCGAGTAATGGGCATCAGAGAATCACGCTTATATGCGTGGCGATTTGTAACAAGAGTGATGGGGAGAAAAAGAACAACACAAAAGATGGGTTGTGATAAACGAAAGTTGGTAAGCGTGTTTCTGTAAATGAAAGTTGACGTCTTTTCTAATTTCGCGTCAGCCGCGTAAGAGTGGCGGTAGTAGCACCATGAGGATGCAAATCAGGTACGCTGTAACTGTCGTGAGCCATAGTTGCCCTTGAGATTGGACGTGGTGAGTTGGTGTTAGGCAAGAATGTGTTTAAGGCGACAAAGACGCCACTATCAGCACCTCTGAGTTGGAACGAAACTGTGTAAAAGAGCTACGAGAAGCTGGATGTTCCGTCTGCAATTCGACTTGGCAGGAATGTAGCAACTGCACGTGGTTGCTGGCAGCGGTAGTACGGTCGCAAGAAGACCGGGCTCCGGCCGATCACGTAGCACTGCCGAGAGGAAGACCTTTGTGTTCGACATATGACTCTGTCGCATCGTACTGCATCTGCAGTAGCAATTTGAACAACAGTTTGAACCACATTGATACAAGGAACTGTTACATTTCGGCAACTTCACGGACAGCCCCGAGTCGGACGCCCTGTGGCGTGCGTTGCACTGAACCCAAATCACCGCCATTTGCGACTTCATTGGTGTCAGGCGAGAGGAGGGCAAGGTAGAGGTCTGTTGCGTTTTCCGATGAAAGCTGGTTCTGGCTCGGTGCCTGTAATGGCCGTGTGTTGGTTTCGAGGAGGCCAGTTCAGGGCCTGTAAACAACCTGTCTGCGTGCTAGACAAACTGGTGTTATGGTCTTGGGTACGATTTCTTACGACAGCATGGGCACTCTCGTGGTTATCCCACTCACCCTGCTGCAAATTTGTAAGTCGGTGTGGTGATTCGTCTTGTTGTGCTGCCATTCACGACAGTATTCCAGGGGGTGTTTTCCAACAGGATAACGCTAGCCCATCTACCGCTGTTGTAATCCGACGTGTCTTACAGGGCGTTGACATGTTGCCTTGGCCTGGTTGCTCCCCAGATTTGAACCCAAAGCAGCACATATAGGCACCACCGAACAACTCGAGCGTCGTCCACAAACAGCATTAAACGTTCCTGTATTGCCCCGCCAAATGCAACAGACGTGGTACTCCGTCCTACTACCTGAATCCGATAGCTGTACAACATAATGCAAGCAAGTTTGCATGCTTCGATTGAACATTATGGTGGTTACACCGGTTATTAATGTACCTACATTTCACATTTGCAATGGCTTATCTCGCGCTTATATTAACCTGTAATCTTGCAGTGCTATCACTTAAATGTGTTTCCTAGACAAACGTAATTCATTAACCCACATTAATTATTTTTTGTTACCATTTTTTCCGTCAGTGTATTAGGCACCAATATTTTCGCTACTCTTGCGAGGCGTTGGAAGTGTTGGCGGTAGGTTGGTCCAACATTGGCCAGTAGTAACAACTCTACAACAGGGCCGATACCAAGCCTTAACAGCTCGACGAACTCAAACAATGTCACTAAGAGGAGCTGCCTGAAGAGTTTGTTTCTCGACAAATGTTGTTGTGAACGTAAAAAGTACATTTATAATTTATGTCTGCTTCTGAGTTCAGCTACTGCCCTAGCAAGAAATGGCCTGTAAGCTTTAGATTTTGTGATATTGTGATGTTGAATAAACTTCAAATGTTATACGTTCGATGAAAAAAAAATGTAACTGTTTTCTGTCTGTCATAGGCGACGAGTATTCATAGTCTCAGCAGAAACTACTGATATTTTAAAGAACAAGTACTAAACTAAACTCCTTCCGAACAGGCCATGAAGGCCCAACGATACCGGCCGGCCGCCGTATCATTCTCAGCCCACAGGCGTCACTGGATGCGGATATGGAGGGGCATGTGGTCAGCACAACGCTCTCCCGGCACCAACAGCGCAGGAAAAGGAAAGTAGGCTTCAAATGGGCAAACTAGCAAGCTAGTTTTGGAGGTCCGTGTATCGCAGTAGATCTCTTGGAAGTTGTGAACAAAATTACAAAACGTAACCATGAGTGTGAATTATCGTTTTGCCTGGTAACAATGTTTTGAGAAAGCTTTTAGCGTGGTTTCAACGGCATCTTTGCAGCGGTACTCAAAGAAGGATTGCTTCAACCTATGTGATTGTACTGAAGAAGGTATACGTTGTTGTTACAGTTTGATGCATTACTCCCCTATCTCTCTGTATGAGTTAATTATGGCTTTGCTTGAGCGTAAGGTTACCGAGTGAGGAGATCAGCTTAATTTAATGGAAACTGACAGTACTAGAATTTTTCAGCAAAAAGGCAACCATCGCCAGAGAGAGTAACATCAGTTAGATGGCGGGAATATGGTCTTAATATCGCACGCTCACTAAAATTATAGATATATTGCTAACAAATACTTAAGGTAGTTTTCATCAACCACCATCAGTCAGTATTATTTAGTGGGGGCTGTATCTGACGGGATCGAAGCCCACCAGCTTCATTGATCAGAGACGAATGATGAATTAATTCGCGATAATTTCTTCAAAGTAATAAGCTCAAGACACATTAAAATCATCGGCATCTAATCTCAGAACCGCGATTTGCAATGAGCAGTGACAAATTAAGGACTGAACAGAATGCACATTGCGCCATTGCTTCTTTTCACAATGATCTGCCGAAGAATAACAACAAGAGTTTTTTTACATTTGTTTCCTATTTAGCCATAAGAACAAAACTAGCAAACAACTATTTACTTGTAATATGCATCTGCTCACTAAGGCAGATCGAGGAAGAAGACATACGAAAAATATGCAGAGCTATGCTCTTACAAAAGACGAGAGAAAACCAACTTCATATATGTGTTTTGTTTCAGCCAAAGGCTGGTTTTATATCGCTGATTTTCTAGAATATACAGGGTGTCCGAAAAGTCTTTCCCGGATTACATAAATTGATAACTCAGGCTACAAGTAAGATACAAATATGAAACTGGTGTCTAATTGTTTACAAACTATCAAAGTTTTTTTCACACATCAGTTAACTTCCACATGAGCACCCTTGGTAGCACGTAGCACATCTAGGCGATATTCAATTTCCGTCCACACAGTAGCCAACATCACTGGAGGGATCGATTGAACGACTGTGGTTATCCGTTGCCGCGGGGTTTCAAGATCTGGTACACGTGTTCGGTAGACCTCGTCCTTGACATAACCCCATAAAAAGAAGTCTAATGGGGTTATGTCAGGAGAGCGTGGAGGCCAAACCGTTGGCCCATAAGACCAATCCATCGCCCAGGAAAGGTCGTATCGAGATAGGCACGGACGTCCAAACCCCAATGAGGCGGTGCACCGTCTTCCTGAAACAAGACATCGGGGTGATACTGAAGCAGCTGAGGAACAGCATATAGTTGCAACATGTCCAGATACACTGCAGATGTGATGGTAGCCTCAGCGAAGAAGAATGGCCCGATAATTCGATCGTGCAATAGTGCGCACCAAACAAGCACCTTTGGACTGCCTCTGGTGCACTCCATGACCTCGCCAGGGGGTTGTGAACCCCAAATGCACACATTATGACGATTCACTACTCCCCTTGCAAAAAAGGTCGCCTCGTCGGAAAAGGCAATTCGTCTGAGATAACCATCAACGTCCTCAATACGTGATAGCATTTCGACCGCAAAGTCATATCGACATGTACTGTCATTGGACAACAAGGCCTGAACGATTTGCACTTTGTATGCACGAAACAATAAGCGTTTGTGTAAAATGTCATGGGGAGAGCTTTTTGGCATCTGTAATTCATGTGAGGCCCTGCGCACCGATTTCTTCGGACTTCGCAGAAAAGACTGCCTTACAGCTTCCACCCTGTCTGCTGAGGTTCTTGGTCGACCAGACCTCGGAAGGTCAGCAACCGATCCTGTGTTCTTGAACTTCTCATACCAGGTTTTAATGCTCTTGACATCAGGTGGATTCCTTCCAAATGTTGTCTGGAAGTGTGGTTGGTGATCGTGTCTCAGGGTACCACAGGACACACTGTGCCTTCTCCTGACTGGTTAACATGGCTTCTTGGGCACTGCACCTCATCCACTACTTACATAAAACAGAAAAAAACTTTGATAGTTGTAAACAACTCGACACAAGTTTCGTATTTGTATCTTACTTCTAGCCTGAGTTATCAATTTATGTAATCAGGGAAAGTCTTTTCGGACACCCTGTACTACTGCGATTATATTTACATTGGGTGGTTCTTGACTTAAAAAGATTTACGTAAAACTTTCACGTATTCAAAGAAAACACGTTCGTGAAACAGGTTCATACTGGAAGTTACACGAAAGATGAAGCTTTTATAGAAAATAATACTTAAAGCTTCCATTTTATTTCATCAAAACAGTGAGAAATTCTCCAGGCAAGGAGAATCCATGTAACTAAAAATATTCTCAGCCATTCAAGGAGTACTCGTTATTGTGATGTACCTGAACCACACTCTTTTCGATGAGGACCTTGTATCCTTCTTTTGGTGCAGATAAAATTAAACAATCAATGAAGGGACTGCACAGAGCAAACCCGAAAGTAGACTCGAATATCAGTTACAATAAGACTAACATTATATTCAATGAACACATCAAAAATAAAAGTGTACAATGTAATCATAGAACCAGTTGACGAGTGTTTGGATTTAGGCTGTTTGAAGACAACGATTGGATAGATAGGAAAATAAATGTGCGTAAAAAAAGGGGTGGGCGATATTAAAACTAAGCTACGGATGAATCTAAAACGTTTTGGCTTGTACCAGTGGCAGTGGGCCATCAAAAAGAAGGTGATGGACAGTGAGCAGTGAAGAGATAACTATTGGGAAATAGTATGAAGAGATAACTATTGGGAAATAGTAGGAGAGAGTAGAAAGCAAAGTAGAAGACATAATGACTGAAATGAAAATAAAATGGATGTGAAAAGGTGGGAGGGGACTAGACGAATGGGCGATAGACAGACCAAGGAAGTTCTGAGGTGGAATCTACATCTACATCGATACTCCGCAAGCCACCGTACGATGCGTGGCGGAAGGTACCCTGTACCACTACTTGTCATTTTCTTTGCTGTTACACTCGCAGAAAGAGCGAGACCAAAACGACTGTCTGTCTGACTCCGTATGAACCGTAATTCCTCGTATCTTATCTTCGTGGTTGGTTCAAATGGCTCTGAGCACTATGGGACTCAACTTCTGAGGTCATCAGTCCCCTAGAACTTAGAACTACTTAAACCTAACTAACCTAAGGACATCACACACATCCATGCCCGAGGCAGGATTCGAACCTGCGACCGTAGCGGTCGCGCGGTTCCAAACTGTAGCGCCTAGAACCGCTCGGTCACTCCGGGCGGCTATCTTCGTGTTCCTTATGCGCAATGTATGTTGGCGACAGTAGAATCTTTCGGCAGTCAGCTTCAAATCCCGGTTATCTAAATTTTCTCAATAGTGTTCTCCAAACAGAACGTCGCCTTCCCTCCAGGGAGTTCCATTTGAGTTCCCAAAGCATCTCCGTAACACCTAGGTCTTGTTCGACCCTACCGGAAACAAATCTAGCAGCCCGCCTCTGAATTGCTTCGATGTCTTCCTTCAAAAAAATGGCTCTGAGCACTATGGGACTTAACTGCTGTGGTCATAAGTCCCCTAGAACTTAGAACTACTTAAACCTAACTAAGCTAAGGACATCACACACATCCATGCCCGAGGCAGGATTCGAACCGGCGACCGTAGCAGTCGCACGGTTCCGGACTGCGCGCCTAGAACCGCGAGACCACCGCGGCCGGCTGTCTTGCTTCAATGCGACCTGGTACGGATCCCAAACACTCGAGTAGTATTCAAGAATAAACGGCACCAGCGCCCTATGTGCGGTCTCCTTCACAGGTGAACTAATCTTTCCTAAAATTCTCCCAATAAACCGAACCACTCGCCTTCCCTACACAGTTTTCACATGCTCGTTCCACTTCATATCGCTTTGTAACGTTATATCCAGATATTTAAACGACTTGATTGTGTCAAGTATGACATTAGTAATACTTTATCCGAACATTACGGGTTTGATCTTCCTATTCATCCGCCTTAACTTACATTTTTCCACATTTAGGGATAGCTGACATTCATCACACCAACTGGAAATCTCGTCTAAGTCGTCTTGTATTTTCCTACAGTCACTCAACACCGACACCTTGCTGTATCCCACGGCATCATTAGCCAACAACCGTAGTTTGCTGCCCACCTTGTCACCCAAATCAATTTTGTATATAGAGAACAATAGCATTCCTATCACACTTCCCTGGGGCACTCCTGACGATACCGTTGTCTCTGATGAACCCTCGCTGACGAGGACAACATTCTGGGTTCTATTATTCAATAAGTCTTCGAACTACTCACAAATCTGTGAACTTATTCCATATTGTAGTACCCTCGTTAACAATCTGTAATGGGGCACCGTGTCAAATGCTTTCCGGAAATCTAGAAATATACGAGGGTCACTCCAAAAGAAATGCACACAACTTTTTTTAAAATCCATCTTTTATTCTACATGTTTGAAAGTTTTATAGTGTGTAGATACATCCTTTAGGAACAATATTTTCATTTCTCCACATGATTTCCATCCCTCTCTACTGCCTTACGCCATCTTGGAACCGGCGCCTATATACCCGCACGGTAAAATTCTGGACCAACCTGTTGGACCTCTGTTTGGCAGCGTGCACAAGGGAGTCATCATCTTCAAACCTTGTTTCACGAAGAGAGTCTTTCGTTACCCAAAGAGATGATAGTCACATGGAGCCAGGTCAGGACTGTAAGGCGGGTGTTTCAGTGTTATCCATCCGAGTTTTTTGATCGCTTCCATGGCTTTTTGACTGACTTGTGGCCGTGCTGACTGACTTGTGGCCGTGCATTGTCGTGCAACAGCAAAACATCCTGCTTTTGCCGATGTGGTCGAACACGACTCAGTTGAGCTTGAAGTTTCTTCAGTGTCGTCACATGTGCATCAGAATTTATGGTGGTTCCGCTTGACATGATGTACACAAGCAAGAGTCCTTTGGAATCAAAAAACACCGTAGCCATAACTTTTCCAGCAGAAGGTGTGGTTTTGAATTTTTTTTTTTTTTTTCCTTGGGTGAATTTGCATGATGCCACTCCATTGATTGCTTCTTCGTCTCTGGTGAAAAATGATGGAGCCATTTTTCAACAGCTGTCACAATTCTTCCAAGAAATTCATCTCCACCATTCTCGTACTGTTCCAAAATGTTCGCTGCATACCGTTTTTCTTGTTTCTTTGTGAGCCACTGTCAACATGCTGGGAACCCACCTGACACAAACCTTTTTTAACGCCAACACTTTGAGTATTCTGCAAACACTTCCTTCCTCTATCCCAACGTAGCGTTACAATTCGTTCACTGTGATGCGTCTGTCAGCAGTCACCAATTCGTTAACTCTCTGCACTTTGTCTGGAGTGTGTGCAGTACGAGGCCTGCCGCTCCGAGGACAGTCCTCAATATTGCCGTGCCCGCTTTCACCACGTAACCTGCTTGCCCACCGACTAACTGTACTGTGATCGACAGCAGCATCTCCGTACACCATTTTCAACCTCTTGTGGATGTTTCCCACTGTCTCGTTTTCACAGCACAGGAATTCTATGACGGCACATCGCTTCTGACGAACGTCAAGTGTAGCAGCCATTTTGAAGACATGCTGTGACGGCGCCACTCACGGGAACAAGTTGAACTAAGTTTGAAAACAAGCGGGAAGGATGTATCTACACACTGCAAAACTTTCACACATGCAGAATGAAAACTGTATTTTTACAGAAATAGTGTGCATTTCTTTTGGAGTGACCCTCGTAGAATCTGCCTGTTGCCCTACATCCATAGTTATCAGTATATCATGTGAGAAAAGAGGAAGCCGAGTTTCGCACTAGCGATGCTTTCTAAAACCATGCTGATTCGTGCACATAAGCTTCTCAGTCTCAAGAAAGTTTATTATTTTCGAACTGAGAATATGTTCCAGGATTCTGCAGCAAACAGAAGTTAAGGATATTTATCTGTAATTCTGCAGGTCCGCTCTTTTACCTTTCTTGTATACTGGAGTCACTTGCGCTACTTTCCAGTCGCTTAGAACTTCGCGCTGGGCGAGAGATTCACGATAAAAGCAGGCTAGGTAAGGGGCCAATACTGTAGAGTACTCTTTGTAAAATCGAACTGGGATTCCATCCGGACCTGGTGATTTATTTGCTTTCATATCTTTCAGTTGTTTCTCTACGCCAGGTACGCCGGCTGGAGTGGCCAAGCGGCTCTAGGCGCTACAGTCTGGAACCGCGCGACCGCTACGGTCGCAGGTTCGAATCCTGCCTCGGGCATGGATGTGTGTGATGTCCTTAGGTTAGTTAGGTAGTAGTTCTAAGTTCTAGGGGACTGATGACCTTAGACGTTAAGTCCCATAGTGCTGAGAGCCATTTGAACCATTTTCTACGCCAGGTACGATTATTACTATGTCGCCCATACGGTAGTCTGTTCGATGGGCAAATGACGGCATGTTTGTACGATTCTCCTGTGTGAACGAATTCTTGAACGTTAAAAAGTTAAAACTTCAGCTTTCGTTTTGCCATCTTCAACTGACTGAAGATAACGACCTCATGGAAAGGGTAAATTAAATCAAAAAATCCACAGGAGCTACATGGATGCGTGGAGCTGAGGACGAAATGCATGGAAAGGTCTAGGCAAGCCCTTTATTCATCAGTGTATGTTAAGTGGATGATGATTATGATGGCTCGACTACCTAAGAATTTTGGCTTTCAGTGGTTACTATTCACTTTGAGAGATTACTTTAGCCTAGTAATTGTTATTCTTCTAATCAACTAGCTAATAAGGTAACAAATCGAATGCTTACCAGAGTTCTTATTGTCGAACTAGGCACGGATCATCACTGGAAGACTTAATGAGCAATGTGATATGTGAACATCATTCCTAACACTGGGTCCCGGAACCACAATACGGTTTTTTTTTACACACTGAAAGAGACACAATGGAATCATTTTCTAATGTTTTTCGTGGATTACCGAAAACCGTCATCTGTTGTATAGGTTTCCACGATATCTGTCTGAAGTTTGTTGTTGTTGTTGTTGTTGTTAAGAATATTATTGACAAATCTTTTCATCCACGTTTACGAGACTGAGCACTTGTCCTTTTGGGCTAAATTCATCAAAGACTATCGTTGTTATAGACATTGGTGTAAATGGCACATGGAAATCACGCAAAGTCTAAAACACAATGTCTGCACATCTGAACCGTATTCCACTATTGTAAGAGTCAATTGCTAGGAACGTGGGAGCCAACTCTCCCTGTCACCGTTTTCAGTGAGATACAATGAGATATGTTAACATCAGTAAATTTTAATTCATCGTGCTCCTGAGACAAGGTAACACCTTTGATCACAGTATAGGTAACAGGCTATGTCTTTCTACGTCTTAAGTGTATCTGATCGCAAATGTTCTGAAATAAAACGGCGGTGTAATTTGGCTCTCTATGCAAGTACGTGGCTTTACTTGTTTACCTAGCTTCGGGACTGATGCTAACAGCTGGAAAGAGATGCCTCTGTGTGTTCTACTGACTGTTGCCATTTTCCTCATTGACGTTTTGCCAAGTCGAGCTATCACTTCGTTGCGTAGGTATGAGTAAGTGGCACGTTTTTCCTGAAGGATACTGTTCAGTTTCAGCATGGAAATAAATGACTAGGAAGAAGTGCCCTAAATTTTTGCCTGTGCGACAAATAGGAAAATGTGAAGTTTCAAGAAAAATTTATAGACACAGACATCAGCTTGCCAAGCTTCTTCTCTGCGATTAAGAGAGAACTTAAGCTTGAGCAACCGGTCCTGAACCATGTGAGCTGACCCTCTTCTGTGATTCGAGTTGCAGCTGTCTTCGTCGAATGTTGAGAAATGTATCTCGCTTTCGTCGTGAGAATGAAAGACATAGGTAACAGCAAAGTATAAATCATAAGAGAGCTGATGGAGCGCAAAACCAGGATATTTCTAAACTTCAAAAAATGGTTCAAAATGGCTCTGAGCACTATGGGACTTAACATCTGTGGTCATCAGTCCCCTAGAACTTAGAACTACTTAAACCTAACTAACCTAAGGACATCACACACATCCATGCCCGAGGCAGGATTCGAACCTGCGACCGGAGCAGTCGCGCGGTCCCGGACTGAGCGCCTAGAACTCCAAACTTCATTGTAGCCATTCCGACGCTTATTTGGCACTGGAGATGGATGATGTAACAAATGTATCTTGCAAAAAATTCCCTTCAGTATTGCTCAAATAAATATCTGATTGTTTGACGTACTTTGTTACTTAAGAAGCACGGCAGTCGACGCTCTTAGGTTCAGCATTCCTGGTCTTCATAATTCACGGGAATATAAAGGTAAGCCGTGCATGCAGCATACTGCACTCGTGTCTTACGGTTCCCGAAGTGCGATTTAGAACGGTGAGTGAAAAATCGGCTTAGCATAAATCTGTATCGACGAGATGCATTTTCTATAAATGTATTTTTTTTTGTATTGTTTGAAATGATTGCCGCTTGAGTGCGCATACTATTTAAGTTAACTTCATACCATCAACTCTTATCTACTCAGATTCTTCGTAGTTGTTCTTAGGTATCGCTAACATCTGCTTTCAAAATAATGTTCAGATACGAAGTTTGTTGGCAGAAACATAAGACACGTTAAACATACGAATCATGCGGAATTGGCAGAGTCATGTTGTTACGTTGATAGGAATTGTTGCATGGGGGCTTAATTATTATGCAATAATTTTAGTAACTATGTGTCCGGTTACCAAGTCTCGTAACCGGTTGGCCCTGACTAGTATTAGTACGCAATCTGACTGCATAAAGTAACAATAAAGAATGAAGGGAAATTTCCGTTAACACAATTGATTAATTAAGTCCCCTGCAACTATAAAAGCTACGAAACAACGAAGTACAAGTGTAACTGTTCTGTGTGTGGAAGTGTGATTCAACGTACATGTATCTGGCACGGTTCTTCCTCAATATGACAAGACATTTTAAACACCATTTACAATGAACTAATTGAAAAACCAGAAATACTATAATTGCACATAGAAACCAGAATTACAAGTCTAATACATGAGCACGAGCCAGATGCTTTGTTGACTGAACCTGTGACCAAGAGGCATTGTCATTAAGGAAATGTGAAATAAAATTATTTTTTTTTAACCTCCATATATATTGACGAAAAATACACTGTGATCATTGCAACATCTTCCATCTATACATTACACCAACCGAACAGCATCTACTGTCTCGCCCAACAGAACAACAACTGCACACGACATCCTCTCAACAAGCACTGCCCACGGCAACCTCTGAACTACTACTGCCCCAGTGGAGGCGGCGGAATAATAATCTTTGGCGCAATCTCTGGCGCTGTGACTCAGTGTAGCCACCTTTCATTGTGTGTTCTCCGATTCTGCTTCTTCATAATCTCTGTCTGATTACTGTGTGATGTTTTTGTAAAAGCCTTGTTCGCTCAATTTCATTGAATTAATTTTTTCATGTATTCGTTCGTGTCGCCGAAATACGTCACCCTTGTTTCTTGCATTGTTTTTACTTCTTTAGCTAACTGCAGACATTTTTTATCCTTAACTTCTACTTTTTTGGTGGGTAAGTTTTTGTCGGTACAAAGTATTTCTTAGTAGGGGTTGGCCGTTACTTTTCTGCATGTCATTCATCGGATGCATTAGGCTGAATCGGGGCTACACTTGATTAGCGTTACTGCAGGGAGTTTTTGTATTTCGTCATGTGCTTGATTACAAGGTGTGGGGTCATCTTTCGTTACTCGAGCCCATATCTTTTTTGCACTCATGGAGAAATTAATCCGCCACGAAAACATTTATTTGTATGCACTGCAGTCATCACTGTACCCTTTCGTGAGAAAGTGTTGGTTTGCTGCAACACACAGTTATAATGTATATCTTTTTGCTTTGATTTGCGGCGTACGGCATATTATCTATGCGTGCCTTTTGTTTGTCTACCTGGATTCAGTTATGTTCTGTTGTGCATTGTGAATCGCTGGTCTGTGTAATTAGGATTTTAATTTATTTACAACCACACATGTGGGAAAACCTCAGCTAACCCTCTCCCATTCCAAATAATTCGTCGGGTGCGTTAACTACTTGGTTAAGTTAAATAGCAGTTTCTTACTTTGCTTATCGAGAGAGATGGCCCCCGCCGTACTGTGTGATTCATAACTTAGCCCTTGGCATTAATTCCCAATTATTAAACGACGCATTATAGTTCGTGACAGAATATGGTAAACACGTTGGGTAAAGTGTTTGGCCGACAACAGTGGTCGAAGCTGTTCATTAAGAAGCCAATAGATAACTCTCGTGTATACACTGGGACTGAAGGCGATACTAGCACGAACGGTGATGCAACTGTTTTCGCGAGTGTCGTATCCTGCGCTCTCGTCACTACCACAGGTAACGGGAGACAGCGAACGAGTGACTGCCACCTAAATAAAGTATCCAGTTGCATCAGCCTGATCTAGTTTTGGGGAAAGGCACTGGGTATATCTTTCCTGCACGCATGGAGAAACGAATTCATGTACTTATATACTGATGTTATTTTTCTATTTGCCACTCTGACCGAAAAAATGAAATGTAAGAGCTTGCGTATGTAATAAAGCTTCGTTCTCATCAAAATCGTACTAACTCCATAGATCTCGCGACTGTTTCATCCGTTGACCATTTTCAAACTGACAGGATCGCGGCGCTGAAACTCCTACCTGTGTAGCTTCCGGGCTGGATTTGACTTACTTAATTCAGCGGAGGTTTAATATTATTCTGATTTAACGTCTTAGTTTTATTTCACCGTTGCCTTGGATGTGGCGATAAAGAACGTCTTTTGATTTACTCATTCTTGCTAGAAGTAAATGTTATATAAGACCTTTTTTTGAATAATTATTCGGACACTTTTAGTATATATACTCCATATTTTGTCCACAAACATGTTCAGTATTTTTCAGAGAACATCAAACTTCAGTCATAATATCCAACTCGAATCAACTATATACAAGTTCCTACAGAGAAAGAAGGATACATACCGAACTTTCAATCAAAATTTCATTTGATTCAATGTAATTACATTCATTGCTATCGTTTTATGCATTTATTCCTGGGGCGTCACGTTTCTCCCGTATAGGCCGGCAATTCACTGAGCTCTCATATCATGTCCGCACAGGAATTTGTTCTCGCGAACTTCACTACGATCTCTGTCCCATATACGCGTTGTCCCTTAGCGTCGTTCTCCACTTGCAAATAAAACAATAAATCCGTGCAGTAGTTAAGCTCTCCTGTGTAATAAGTCGAATTGTAGTTTCTCGTTCGCAAGTGTCATTCGTCGGTAAGAATGCGTAGGGATACACAATACTTTTGCCGTGTAGTACGCAACACCACGCCTGTTAGGTTACACACAGACAAATTAATATATCCACTGCTGGTTCTCTAAAGTTACTCAGTAGAATGCTGTTAGTATATTTTTTTCCAAATTGAAGCATCCTACGCCTATATACAGCACTCTTATCCTGACGATGCTATCATACACCGCTGTTGTGTCTGAATTCTGCTTTGGGTTCATACATTGAGCATCACAATCGCACAAGCAATAACAAAGAGTTACTTGCATGAGAATCGCGTGTGGGCTATCGTTTGCACATAGACTGCGTTCTCTCGGAAAGTTTACGATAAGTTTGCCTTCCCTTCACCCTCTTTACAACCTAATAGACGTGGTACCTCCACTTCATACCGATTCGTGATGAAAACCAGGACCTTTCATGGTTTTACAGCGAAACTTAAGTAGCGTAATCGAAAATAACAGACACGCAAGCCCCGGGAAAGTGTTGGAGACCTTTTTCTTTTATTGCAAGGGTCCGTCGCTCATTGACTTTCTGGAACACGGCGCCACAATTAACGCACAGCGGTACGTGGACACTTGGCAAAAATTTAAGCGCGCGCCATGAAGTTCAAACGCCCAATATGTTGACGGATGCCATAGTTCTGTTGCCAGATAGTGCCCTCTCACATGTTGCCAAGGTTGTTTCTACTACACTGCAGAAGTTTCACTGGGAAGCCCTTACACATCCTCCACACAGTCCAGATCTCTTCCCATGAGACTTTCGTACGTTTGGAGCCATGAAGAAAGACATTAGTTTCGATCGAAGAGGCGCACGCCTGAGCACAATCAAGGTTCCGTAAGCAACCGCAAACATTTTTCCATGAAGGCATTGACCATCTAGTCTCACATTTAGATAAATGTATTAACAGTTATGGCGATCGCTTTTGAAATAATACTTTTTTCCCATCTGTCTCGATTTCGTTTGATAAGGATCATCTGCCAATGCAACTGATATTAAAGGTCAATTCGACGGAAAACAACCAGAGTTGCGTGTTTAAATTTTATTTACTTGATGGCTAGATACGGGTCAGCAGGACCCACTTTCAAATCATCCTACAGGACAGAAAACCAAAATTACAGTCATGTACAATACAGCTGTTACCAAATTATTAAGCGCACTTCGAACATACGGAACGTGTCGTTTCAAGATGTACGTACCAGCAAAATGGTTTTTCCCAAAATATAAGAACAATACCAAGAAAACACTCACATACGTATAAAAAAAGTGCAAATGAACAGTTACAGAACATACAGATGCCTCAGTCTCCTCCTCCCGCTGCCGTAAGGAAACCCCGGGAAGGGAGCGCCTGTAACATTTCTGGCTTGGCAGCCACCATATTCTCGGCAGAAGCTCTTCTTAGAGCAGTTGAGAAGGCAGAAGTGGCAAGATGAATAATGTGGTGCAAGGTACCGATGACAGGTGGTGTGTTCGGTACGGGTACCATGAGAAAAACCGCCTAAATTGTGGTCCTTCTCCGTGATTGGCTGCTGCGTTCAGAAGTTGCGCGCCAAATTGATAATTTTCTGTTACTAATGTTAGACAAACTAAACAGCGTATTTACTTGAATTTCACATTAAAGCATCTCTCAATAGCGTGCTATCTTTCCATTATTCCACGAGTATTAATAAACAGCAGAATAATAAACAACTGCTAAACGAAAAGGCAGACGAAGCACTTCGGTGATCCTCGGATCGCGCCTGACTTGCATGGCGGGCGAAGTGGTTCGGCTGTGTAACATCAGAGTTGGTTCGGAAGCCTCGGAGGACAGACATGCCGCGGTCCGTGTCAGCTTAAGGCTTTATTACCAAGCATGGTTATGTGCACGTGTAGCTGAGAACAGTGTGATTCTAATTGCACAAATACGCAGTTCATTAATTGGTTGAAGAACATTAATTATTTGTGACTCTATAGTGGAATGTAATTGTGCAGTTTCTCGTGTCCTGTCAATAGAAAAAGCGAGTGGCATCCCGTATAAATAGACTGATTGGAAATTTAATCATTTCTACAACAACAGTTCCTCGTTAAGAGTTTCTTACAGCCTCAAGATTACAGATTTACGGCTTACCTGCTGTTTTCTGCTGGAGGGGACAATAGATATAGATGACTGTAGGTTGGTGAACATTTGCTAGAAGTTACGCATTCCACTCAGGGCGGTGGAAGCAAATAGGCACCTCGCGTGTATTGCATTCTTAGTCCAAATGAGGTCAGTGACACGTCATCTGTGGCAACACAGAGGAGGTATGAAGGAGAGAAATGTTTTTGAAAGAAGGGGTTTATCGTATGCACGTATATATCTCCCTCTCTTTCTCTTTTTGAACTAGCTATACGCCCTATCATGATACAGGGAATATCTTTTTTATTTATTACATTATTCTCCAGATATCAAAAATATAATAATTAATAGAATAACAGTACAAGTGCACAATAAGAGTAATACTTTTATAATTTTTATCAAAACAGAAAAATTCGGTTGAAGGAGGGTGGGGAAGCGACAGAGATAGGGAGGATGGAGGAACTGGGGAAAGAAGTCCGAGGGCGGGGGGAGGAAGCATGAACATGGAGACCAAAATGAGGGTCAAGCAGAAAAACATGACAAGAATGTAAATGATTTATAATCAGTCATAGTGAAACAAACTTATTAAAATAGGACCAGAAACGAATATTTGCCTTTTTCTTAAATCAGATCACTAAGAACTACCACCGACTAACGGATTCAACAGAGAAACCATACACGTATGTTACTCAAGAGTAATCATCCTATGGTAACAAGAAAGAACCCAAACAACTTTTAAAATAATTTAATGGTGAAGACCAAGTGATTAACAAGTAAAACGAGCTTCCTAATCTGCCAAACACGTTACACAACATAAGCGTACAGGCAATACAAACACAGACACCTTATTATCCAAACAGCAGCAGTCTATAGGCACCACAGAAAATAATGGATACTGAAATCAACACTTGGGCTCTTCGGTATATCAGTAATGCAAAACAATCATGAGGGGAGGGGGGGCACATGACAAATCAGTAGTAATTCCCTGTGGCTGAGCGGTTCTAGGCGCTTCAGCCCGGAACCGCGCGACTGCTACAGTTGCAGGTTCGAATCCTGCTTCGGGCAGGGATGTGTGTGATGTCCTTAGTTTAGTTAGGTTTAAGTAGTTCTAAATTCTGGGGGACTGATGACGTCAGATGTTAAGTCCCATAGTGCTCAGAGCCATTTGAACCATTTTCGAATGGTAATTACAAGAATAGAACTACAGACGATAAAATATGCAATATATTATTGTGAAAGGGAGAAAGGATGATGTGGTAAAGGGGAGGGGTGGAAAACGCGAAGGAAGGAACAAGAGGATGCACGATTTGCGGGCGGTAGGCAGATGGATGAAAAAAACCGAGAAACAGACTCGATACATGTCAATCAAATCGAGTAACAGTATGTCATTACGAATATATCAGAAAAGGATAGGTTGGTGGTGGAGTGTTGGGGGGGGGGGGGGTAAGAGCAAATGGGGAGGTGAAGAAACCTATATACAGGAGCTTGTGTTCGAAGGGTTGTCGGAAAGGAAAAAGGGGTTGGTCGAAGGGGAAGAGAGTATGAATTATGCTTCACTTTGGGGCTGGGCAAAGGACCGACTAAACCGAAAATCGACTTATTCGTTCAAAACTGTATCCGGTTCCTTAATTTTACTTTTAAAAATGTCAAGTCCCTCCAAAATATCCAGCTGAGTAATGCAAAACGTTCAGTGTGTTATCTATATAACCAACCCGATGACCTTCATTTTTCAAATGCTGTCCAAACGCAGTCGTATTACAAGGAACCACATGTTCTTTAAAAGATATGACAAAACTTGTTCCCCTTAGTCCAGTATAAAATTATTCACAGGAACCGCATTGTAACTTACGTACGCCCGATGAATCATATTTACCAAGCCATTAACCCCCTCCTTGATTTCCAAGCCTGTGTTTCAAACTATACAGAAGTTGCGCACTCTTCCGGAATCCTACCCTAAATATTTCTTGGGAAGGTGCGGGCTAATTTTCGGAGACTGATCCCCTATATATCTTTTTTAATATCTCGTGTCGATGATGGTTTCATCTGCCTATGATTCCTGGTGTTTTTTTGAACCATCAGTCGTCTGACTGGTCTGATGTGACCCGCCACGAATTCCTCTTCTGTGCTAACCTCTTCATCTCAGAGTAGCACTTGCAACCTACCGTCCTCAGTTATTTGCTGAATCCATTCCAAACTCTGCCCTCCTCTACAGTTTTTACCCTCTACAGCTCCCTCTAGTACCATGGAAGTTAATCCGCGATTTCTTAACAAATATCCTACCATCCTCTCCATTCCACTTGTCAGTGTTTTCCACGTACAGGTATTCTTTTCCTCGCCCATTCTGCGCAGAAGTTCCTCATTCCTTAAGAGTACATCTATTGTCAACATTCGTCTGTAGCACCACTTCTCAAATGCGTCAGTTCTCTTCTGTTCCGGTTTTACCACAGTCCATGTTTCACTACCATACAATGGTGTTCTCCAAATATACATTATCAGAAATATATCTTCTTCAAATTAAGGCCAATATTTGATACTAGCAGACTTCTGTTGGCGAAGAATGCCATTTTTGCCAGTGCTAGTCTCCATTTTTTGTCCTCCTTGGCCGGCCGTGATGGCCGAGCGGTTCTAGGCGCTACAGTCTGGAACTGCGCGACCGCTACGGTCCCAGGTTCGAATTCTGCCTCGGGCATGGATGTGTGTGATGCCCTTAGGTTAGTTAGGTTTAAGTAGTTCTAAGTTCTAGGGGACTGATGACCTCGGAAGTTAAGTCCCATAGTGCTCAGAGCCTCTTTTTTTTTATCCTTGCTCCGTCCGTTACGGGTTATTTTTCTATCTTGTAGCAGAATTCCTGCATAATACTTCCTCGCCATCAGTTGCGATGTTAAATTTCTCGCTGTTCTCTTCTGCTACTTCTCATTTCTTTCTTCGTTCTTCGATTTACTCTCTGTCCGTATGGTGTACTTATTAGGCTGGTCATTCCATTCAGCAGATCATGTAACTTCTTCAGTTTCACTAAGGACAGCAAGGTCATTAGCGAACCGTATCATTGATATCCTTTCACCTTGAATCCTAGCACTTCGTTCTTGGTCTTCCACTCTTGTTATTCCCTCGTGGCTCTTGTACGTGTTGTATATCACGCGTCTCTCCCTGCAGTTTATCCTCTTTTTCTTATCATTTCGTGGCTGTTGCACCACTTTTTCCAGGTCGAGAAATCCTATGAATGTGTCTTGATTTTTCTTTAGTCTTGCTTCCATTGTCACCCACAACGTCAGAACTGCCTCTCTGGTGCCTTTACCTTTCCTAAAGCTAAATTGATTATCTGACACATCCTCAGTTTTCTTCCCATATAAACAAGAAACAAACGATTGCTTATACCCATTACCGCTGCACCATGCTCGAAAATGTTAACACACTATTAATTTCGTCCTCATTTAGAAGCCAACTCAACAATCGTGCCCGTAAATGAAGACGAAATTTACAGGCAGACTCAACAGCAGTGCCTCGAAAGGTATGCAGTTGGATGTTTTCAAGGAATTAGAAATTTTTAAGAGCAAAATAAAGGAACCGGGTAAAGTTTTGAAAAAGCAAGTCAATTTTTATTGTAGTCGGTTCTTTTCCCTGTTCCAAAATGAAGAATAATGGTGTAATTCCTACTCTTTTTCCCCTTCCATGTATAATTCATACTCCCTTCCTCTTCCACCAACTCCTTTATCGCTTCCGCCAATCCTTCAAACACAAGCCTCCGTATAACCCGTTTCCTCTCCCCACCCCCTTTCCCTCACCTCTCCTTTTCTAATATGTTCGTAGAGACATTTTGTTCCACGGTCTCATTCATGTTACGGAGCTCAGTTCTCTGTTTTTTCTTCCATCTGCCTACCGCCCGTAACTCGCTCCATTACTGTTATAGGAGTCCATGTGTTGATTTCAGTATGCAATATTGTCTGTGGTGCCTATAGACGGCTGCTGGTTGCATAATTAAGTTTCTGTGTTTATAGTGCCATTACGCTGCTTATGTTGCGTAATGTGTTTGGCAGATAACGAAGCTAGTTCTACTAGATAATCACGTGGTCCTCACCATTAAATTATTTTAAAAATTGTTTGGGTTCTTTTTTGTTGCAATATATTATCTGTAGGATTACTCTTGAGTAACATAAGTGTCGCTTCCCCACCCTCCGTCAACGTCTTCCAACCCCATCTCCACACGACCGCAGGTGTGGATCTGCTATGCCTTCCCACAGGACATCCAGTACCATTTCACTATAATCTTTGATATACATTGCGTATTTGGTACCCTTCTTGTTGTTTGATTAAACGGATAAGAGTGATTTTAGAGCTGTTAGTGTCCCTGATTTATAGTGCTTTGTGAAAGACGATTTTGCGGTTTAATGTCTGTTTTTACTTAGCAAATGTCAAAATTGTTTTATCTTCATAGAATTTTGTATAAACTTTTCACGCCTGTAAAGAGTTGGAAGTGATAGATATTTTTAATGTCCTGTTATTTGTTTTATTTTAATACTAATGTTGTGCTTCACATTTAATGATCTTACGTACCGTCCTCGCGTATAATCTTGTCATACGCAACGTATGTGGATATGCTGCCCTTTACTCTTGTAAAAATATTAATCTTATTGTTGACTTATAACGTTATTGTATTAATTATTATATTTTTGATGTCTGAAGGATAATGTAATACATAAAAAAGATAATTCGTATATCGTGATAGGGCGCCTCCTTCCGGAGGTTTCCTTACGGCAGTGGGAGAAGTAGACTGAGGTATCTGTGTGTTCTATAACTGTTCATTTGCACTTGGTTACACGTGTGTGATTGTTATCTTGGTACGGTTCTTATATTGAGTGAAATACCATTTTGCTGGTACGTATATCTTGAAACGACACGTTCTGTATTTTTGACGCGCGGTTAATAATTTGTTAATAGCTGCATTGTACATGATTGTAATTTTGGTTTTCTGTCCTGTAGAATGATTTGAAAATGGGTCCTGCCGACTCGAAACTAGTCGTCAAGTGAATAGAACTGAAATAAGCTACTTTGGTTGTTTTTCCGTTATATTAATTGATAAAAGCTGCTCTCTGCAATTACTCCAGCATGCCGGAAGTTGGTGATATTAAAGAAATTCGTCGTATATACGTTAACCGTTGGGAAGTCTTTTCTGAAGGATTTTATCTGGAACTTTGTACCGAAGAGGAACTTAGACGATAAATATTTCAGACATGATGAGGATAGAAACATTTGTAAGTTTATGCTACAGAAGAATGCCCAGTTTTGGATAGGTAGATCGAATAAGTAATGAAGAGGTACTAAATCTATCTGGGCTACAACTTGACTAAAAGAAGGGATTAGTTCATAAGGGGTATCCTGTGGCATCAAGGAATCGTCCACTCTGTAATGGAAGTAAGTGTGTGTTGCTGGGGTAGAAGTACATTAAGCACGTTCAAAAGAATGTAGGTTTCGGCAGTTATGCAGAGGTAGAGACCTGCATGAACCTATTCTTAGAAATGCAGACCACAACAACATGCTCCCATAACGCGTGCACGTTGTCGATGTGCGTACAATTCTCTAAAGCCTTTACCTGACCCCACAGCCATAAATCGAAGGAATAAGTCAGATGAGCGGGGAGGCCACTTGATACACAACCGCTATCACTCCACTTCTATTTGCACATTGGTGTTTGACACTTTCGTACAAGGCGTAGAAAATAAGGTGGTGTCCCGGCGTGCAGAATCCACATCCATTGTCTTTCTTTAAGAGTGACGTTCTCCAGTAGCGAGGATAATTTATCGCGCACAAATTGCTTGAACAAACAGCAGCTTATAAAATGTCCTGTAAGTAAATCGCGCCATGAAGCTATCAGTCACAGTTACTGCCCACACATAGATACTAAAGCAAATCTACTCGAGGATTTCCAATGAAACAACATGTTTACTGTTCCCAGTCACTGTTTATTTATATCCATGACGCATTTAGAAGGTTCAAATCTCCATCATCAGATGGCTCTGAGCACTATGGGACTCAACTGCTGTGGTTATCAGTCCCCTAGAACTTAGAACTACTTAAACCTAACTAACCTTAGGACATCACACACATCCATGCCCGAGGCAGGATTCGAACCTGCGACCGTAGCAGTCGCACGGTTCCGGACTGCGCGCCTAGAACCGCGAGACCACCGCGGCCGGCTCCATCATCAGATCTCCATCATCAGACTCGCACTCCAGGATATGTGTCTGCCCACATTTCATTATTGTGATAATTTTTTAGCCGACTTGGTGTGAATCCCACTTCATTTGTAAATTCAAATAGAGAAATTTAGATGTTCAGCACTCCGCCTTAGAATCCATTAGCAGAATTACTATACATATCAAAAATGTTTAACATCATCCAGGTTCCCGGAACTCCTGAAGATAAACGTTGACTGTGGATGTTGTATCACAGACACAGTCGTTTTGACCATTCAGAGATGTCACTAAACCCACCCAAAGATGTAAACAACCATGCCTGAGCAGCGCCTATTAGACGGAGGGGGTCCGACAGTCGATCAGTTGCAGTCATTCCACCAGGAAGGAGGTACACGGCTCATGTTGTCTGTAGTTCAACCATGCCTACACGGTGAATACTGCGGTAATTGAGATGACTGTGTTTCAAACATTCGCTGAGACTGAGAATGTCTGAAAAATTCCAGAATGGAATAATTTTTATAGACATTACAGCAACAAAGCTTGTTAAACACTGAAAAAGTAACTTGAGGCTACTCGAAAATTTCGTACCAAAGGTAACAACGGGAGATAGCAGCAGGGGAGGGCGTACGACACAAACAACCAAGATTTTTCTTCTCAGCTTCAGTCCCTGAGGCAGATTGAATATGCTTACAGGACTGCTTAAAGAAACACACAAGCGCCCTGGTACGCTGAAAACACAGTCGAACCCACTACCCACGCTGCTGTTGGTGTTTCGCAAGATAGTCACTGCGATTCACTTCTCGTTTGTTCCATTATTGTCTAGAGTGATAGACACGGTTCGTGTCTTGGTTTGACACACAGCTTCATTCTCCCAGGAAAATTAAGATAAGCATAGTCATTGTTCTATTCTGGAATCAACTCCTAGGCTCTCGTTACACCACATTGTATACTGCTATTTTATGTTTCTAGGGATGCTTGTTAATTCAGCAGTGTGTCCTAGGTGCGTTCTGTGGAGTTTGGGAAGTATTAATGCGGTACTCTTAGACTGAGAGCAGCAGACTGAAAGTCTGTCTCGAGTCTTACAGGCCAGAGTCAGTTGGAAAACGTTGACTGCGAAAGACATACTGTAGCTCACCTCCAGTTAATGCCAACTGCTGATTCAGCGTGCAGTGTCCCGCCATCTCTGCGTCTTTACATAAGTTTAACACTTCTGTAAATATTTACTCATTGGGTTCTCAGAGATTTTGTGGTTACATGAGTGGAACTAGTGTCTTCGTGCAATGAACTACTGCGAGAAGAAATCTGCAGTTCGTTGTGAATGTCCAGGGAGAACAGAGAGCTTTCCTTATTCTGACTCAAAGAACGTCTTATTACTGCGCTCTCCTTTTCTGTGATGGTTTTGCAGTTTGTAACAAACGAACACTTTATCAGCGTTCAATTAAACGTTAACGACGTTCAGTGTGCAAGGTAAATAACGGCCGCAGGCATGGGACGATTAAACGACGCAACCGTATGGTCGCCTACGTAAGAATCTTAGCAGCAAGACTAACGGTTCCAAGTACTGCCGAAGCCAAGTGTGGAAACATACACAGCCGTACTGCCGAGAATGACAATAACAACTGATCCAACTATCTCAGTGTTTTTGATGTGGAATTGTTAATGAGTAAAAAGATTAAACTTGGTAATAATTATCTGCACTGCGGGAATAATTTAGGTGATTGAAACGAACTTCAATAATTTTCAGATAATACGGTCGCCAATTCAACTGCACGAACTTCTATGTAAAACCATTTGATTGCACCAGTGGCGCACGGTAATTACAACTGTGTTTAAAACTCGATTATTTAATTTTGTATCGCACATACTGATGCAGATGTCGTGGAGATTACTGAATTTAGAATGCCTGAATCACTCTGATCAATAATTTTGGTGAAATAGTCTTTGTTATATTTATTTTATTATACTATTATTGGCATTTGGTTCCATAACCATACAGCGGAACATAGTTAGCACATATCAGTAACAACTGTCAATTTTGGCTGTTATGTATGTACACATTTATATCCATTTATAGCTATAGATGTTTAATTTTTATAAAACTGGTATGTATACACTACGATTATCTATGTACAAAAATTAAATTAAAGTCAGTTGCGACAATTGGTGTATTATTTGTAACTTAAAAAATCGTTCAAATACACTTCACTTTATGTGTCCGATTTGTCGTCCCATGTGTATGGTAATAGGGGTCCGTTCTCCAGGCAGTGCAATTCTTCTTTTCTGGTCTGCTCCCTAGGAAGGGGCGTTCTCACTGGCGTCGTGTTGCTGGTCTACTCCTCCTCCCTAATGTAACCGCAGGGTCTAGATTTTGACGTGACTGATTGTACGGGATGATTTTTTCCACCGTGTACAAACTC
Organism: Schistocerca nitens; assembly: GCF_023898315.1. Classification (NCBI taxonomy): domain Eukaryota; kingdom Metazoa; phylum Arthropoda; class Insecta; order Orthoptera; family Acrididae; genus Schistocerca; species Schistocerca nitens. The sequence goes on along the minus strand of NC_064615.1, from coordinate 676,883,243 downwards.
TAGGAGTTGGTCGGTGACAGGATACGGAACGAAAAAGGCCTAATGAACTTACGTCCGGAAATGCATGGTCTCCACGCTAGAGACCATTTATTAAGTCATACTTTGTTACAGAGACTGCAATCTAATACGCGCAGTACCATGCAGTCACAGTTACTCGTACAGTACGCATGGTTTCCTCCCAGACTCAAGAGGCTGGTACTGTTCCTCATACGTAATACTGTAGCGCCCTCTCGTGCCATAGTAATTGTTAATGTTGTGTCCGATTCACTTTTCTTGCTGACAAGCATGTAGCGGTGAGCTACAGCGTTGTGCACTATGGTGCTGTATTCGAATGTGAGAGCTTGCCGACATCGTGTTTACTTACGGAAAGGCAAATGGCGACGGGCGCGGGTAGTTCAATGTTTTCAACAGTGTCTCGCCGTTTGTCTGAGACAGCGTCGTTTCAGGAAGCAGAAAATCCAGGATTAAAATAAACTACATTACTATTCCCCACTCTTTTTGCTACAAAACCCTGTTTTGCAACATAATCTTCGTTCATTGAGACGGCCTTAAGCCACCTTCCTGGGAGAGCCTGTGTGCCCACATGGTACCACACCACTGGTCGACGTTTGAGTCAATGTCTTGCTGCATAAGAAACATCCCCATCATCCATGTACTGCTAGTCGCGAAGTGCATCCTTCATTGGACCTAACAGATGGCAGTCGAAAGGTGCGAGATCTGGGCTGTAGGCTGAATTAGGAAGAACAGCCCAATGAAGTTTCCGTTAGCACTACCAACAGAGACGTCCATTTGAGTATCGAGGCGTTTGATTGTGACCCGCCCATCACGTCAAATGAGAGTGTCCGTACGTTCTAACATTGCACGAGTCTCAGCTGTGTGCGGCCGGCCGACACGCGGGAGATCGGACAGGTTTGCACGACCTTGCTGCGATGACGACGGTCGCCTCGCCAAAAGACTCACCGTGCTTTTGTTCACTGCCAGGTCTCCGTAGACGTTTAGCAAAAGCCTGTGGATATTTGCGACGCTCTGGTTTTCTACCAAAAGAAATTCAGTGACAGTTCTCTGCTTGGAACGGACGTCCGTTGCAGACGCCATTTTGGAAGATACGTATAGCGCCGCCATCTGTCGGAATGTCATGAAACTACATTCCACCATGTTCCACAAATTGGGCATTTTTTCAGCCGAAATTAGCCGAGAAAAATCTGTGTTGCATTACATATTGAACGCCTCTTATATAGTGATACCAAGATGTGTATTATAGGAAAAATACTGTTTTCAGAAGGGTCGCAGGGATTTACAATTTAAATCATTGATGATTCAAAGCGGCAATCTTGCAGTCTCGTGATGGTGGCATCGACGAATGTCGTAATCTTGTGGTGAGGGTGGTGGGCAGCGACAGTAGCGCAGAACTGCTTAATAGCGACGGTTGCGACAGTCCATTTATGTTGTGCAGTGGCATAAACTATTGTTAGAGTTTTCTTCCCTGCCCACTGGTAGCCGCCAGAGGCACGTTTCCGAGAAACTAGGCATGTTGTTAAGTCGCGCCTCACAATAGGACAAGAGCGCAGTCGCCCCTTTACGAGCTCCACCCGTGGCTCAGATGTGCTGCTAACGACGCGTACAGCCGCCGAACGCTTCATCACCCACCAGCATGCACTCGCGCACTCCAAGTTTAAAAGCATTGAATTTCTTAATTAAAGTGCGCTTATCCTACAAGTCACAGGAAACGAGAAAATGACCACGTTATTTTATATTTGAGACAAAAAATATAACTAACATTGTGTTGGGAGGCGTTATAACCGCTGTGCTATTTAGCCTTACTGGACTGCCTCAAATCCTTAGGATAAAAATTACACTCATGATATAGGGCCTTAAACTCAGTATTTTTAAATAGTGAAATGTTTTGAGTAGTGAAGGACCAAATTGTCGGGAAGTTACACACATCAAAAAAAGTTTAGCATCACCTTCGTTCCGAGAGTTCCGGAACCTGTAAAGAAAATTGGAGTAGAGATCAACATAAACATCATTTCCGCCCTTTTTATTGATCATGAAAACCACACATATCGTGTTGTACCACCATACAGCGAGCCCTTCAGAGGTCGTGATCCAGATTGCTGTACAAATCGGTACCTCTAATACCCAGTAGCACGTCCTCTTACATTGATGCATGCATGTATTCATCGTGGCATACTATCCATAAGGTCATCAACGCATTTTGGTCCAGATTGTCCCACTCCTCAACGGCGATTCGGCGTAGATCCCTCAGAGTGGTTGGTGGGTCACGTCGTCCATAAATAGCCATTTCCAGTCTATCCCAGGCATGTTTGATAGGGTTCATGTCTGGAGAACATGCTGGTCACTCTCGTCGAGCGATGTCGTTATCCTGAAGGAAGTCACTCACAAGATGTGCACGATGGGAGCGCGAATTGTCGTCCATGAAGACGAATGCCTCGCCAATATGTTGCCGATATGGTTGCACAATCGGTAGGAGGATGGCATTCGTGTACCTTACAGCCGTTATGGCGCAATCCACTACCACCAGCGGTGTACGTCGGCCCCACAGAATGCCACCCTAAAACAGCAGGGAACCTCCACCTTGCTGCACTCGCTGGACAGTGTGCCTAAGGCGTTCAGCCTGACCGGGTTGCCTGTAAACACGTCTCCGACGATTGTGTGGCTGAAGGCATATGCGACACTCATCGGTGAAGAGAACGTGGCGCCAATCCTGAGCGATCCATTCAGCATGTTGCTGGGCCCAGCTGTACTGCGCTGCATGGGGTCGTGGTTGCAAAGACAGACCTTGTCATGGACGTCGGGAGTGAAGTTGGGCATTATGCAGCCTATTGCGCGCAGTTTGAGTCGTAGCACCACGTCCTGTTACTGCACGAAAAACATTATTCAACATGGTGGCGTTGCTGTCAGGGTTCCTCCGAGCCATAATCATTAGGTAGTGGTCATCACCTGCAGAGTAGCCCTTAGGCGGCCTGAACGAGGCATGTCAACGACAGTCCCTGTGTCTCTCTGTATCTCCTCCATGCCCGAACAACATCGCTTTGATTGACTTCGAGACGCCTGGACATTTCCCTTATTGAGAGCCCTTCCTGGCTCAAAGTAACAACGCCGACGCGATCGAACCGCGGTATTGACCGTCTAGGCATGGTTGAACTACAGACAACACAAGCCGTGTACCTCCTTCCTGGTGGAATGACTGGAACTGATCGGCTGTCGGACCCCCTCCGTCTAATAGGCGCTGCTCTTGCGTGCTTGTTTACATCTTTGGGCGGGTTTAATGACATCTCTGAACAGTGAACGGGACTGTGTCTGTGATACAATATCCACAGTCAACGTCTGTCTTCAGGAGTTCTGGGGTGATGGAAAACTTTTTTTGATGTATGTATATTTCAGCCGATACAAGGTCTTGAATGAGCAGCGAGTGTGATGGAAATATTGGTAAACTGCTTATGTTTGATAATTAATGTCGTCCTCTCGGCTCCGTATTAGTAAAACTATCTTGTATATCACTAAAAAAATCGTCTGTGGTGTTTCCACGTTGGATCGTTATAGGATTTTCCAGACGCTCATTTAATTCTTGATACAAGCCACAGAGATCTTAGCAAGGTTCTCGGCGATGGAATTGAGGAGATGGTGATAAGGAGAAGACTGATCAATAAGCAGCGCTCAACTTACCTGTGAAATGCACATTTCGAACATTGCTGTGTGAACTACTGGCGAAGCAGCAATACGTTCCCATCATAGATAATACGCGCATCGATTAAGAATTCATATTGTGGTGAAATTTTATGCGCCGATGCACTGAGATTGGCGATTGTGACATTGAACCGTTGTTTCCATAAGGTGTAAAACTGTTTCTGTAGATCAATATTAAATACTGATTTCCGCCCCCTTTGTTCCTTACCTCAAAGTAGTGAGTTTATGGTCATCTGACATCTGCGACGAGGTAACAAAAGTCGGTCCTCCCTTTACTAGGCGTAGCGCAGCAGCTCGAAATGGGATGGTGTCCCGTGCAGAAAAATTGAACCAAGCTGCCTCTATAGCCGCACATAGTTGCGAAAGTGTTGCCGGTGCAGGATTTTGTGTATGAACTGACTTCTCGGTTATGTCCCATAAATGTTCGATGGGATTCATGTCGGGCGATCTGGGTGGCCAAACCATTCGCTCGAATTGTGCAGAATTCCATCGTTGTTTGGGAACATGACGTCCATGAATGGCTGCTAGTGGTCTCCAAACGGCCGGACATAACAATTCCCAGTCAATTATCAGTTCAGTTGGACGAGAAGACGTAGTCCATTCCATTTAATATAGCCTACACAATTGTGGATCCATTACCAACTTGAACAGTGCCTTGTTTTCAACTTGTGTCCATGGCTTCGTGGGGTGTGCCCCACACTCAAACCCTACTATCAGGTTTTACCAACTGAAATCTGGACTCATCTGACCAGGCCACAGTTTTCCAGTAGTCCAGCGTCCAACCGATATGGTCCCGTGCCCAGGGAAGGCGCTGCAGGCGATGTCGTGCAGTTAGCAAAGGCACTCGCGCCAGTCTGCTGCCGTAGCCCACTAACGCAATATTCTGCCTCACTTACTTAATGGATACGTTCGTCGTATCTCCCACATTAATTTCAAAGGTAATTTCATCCAGTGTTGCTTGTCTGTTAGCACAGACAACTCTACGCAAACGTCGCTGTTCTCGGTCTGAGGCCGTCGGCCACTGCGTTGTCCGTGGCGAGAGGTAATGCCTGAAATTTGGTATTATCGGTACACTGTTGACACTGTGGATCTCGGAATATCGAATTTCTTAACGATTTCCGAATGTCCCACACGTCTAGCCGGCCAGTGTGGCCGAGCGGTTCTAGGCGCTTCAGTCCGGAACAGCGCTGCTGATACAGTCGCAGGTTCGAATCCTGCCTCGGGCGTGGATGTGTGTGATGTCCTTAGGTTTAAGTAATTCTCAGTCTAGGGGACTGATGACCTCAGATGTTAAGTCCCATAGTGCTTCGAGCCAATTGAGCCACACGCGTAGCTCCCAACTATCATTCCGCGTTTCGTGCGGCCATAATCACGTCGGAAACCTTTCTACATAGTTGATTGGTTTGGGGTATAAAAGTACCAAACTACAGGATCATCAGTCCCTTTTCCACATGAATCACCTGAGAAGAATTAACAGCTCCGCCAATGTACCACTGTTTCATATCTTGTGTCCGCGTTACTACCACTGTCTGTATACATGAATATCGCTATCCCGTGACTTTTGTCGCCTCAGTGTATGTTGTTTTCATTCCAAAGGTTTGGGACAAACTGCATATTACCTTGCGTCACTATTTCTGTTTAGCAGTTACCCACATCGTTTGTCATAAGATTATGTTCTTATGACAAACAGATGTGATGGATTTGTTTGTCTTTTAACGTTGCTTTTATTTTTACAGGTATGTTCCAGGTTGCTGCTTTTCTGGACTCGATTTCAGTATGTTGGTAAGTGTGGTAGTATTTGTAGTAATAATTTGAAAAACTGTGCGTAGCTGATTGCAGTCATCAGTATCTGTGGATCGTTGCACAATAATTTAATCAGTGTAGTTGAACAGGGTAGTGCTTCTGTGTATAGATTACAGCGCAATACAAGCTCACACCCCAAAGTAGTAAAAACAAATCTAGCACTTCGTTTTCGCCAACGTATCAGTAGCAAATTTGGAACAGGAAGCGTAAGTTTAAGCCGTGTAATATGCGCGTATCGCGCAGCAACAGTAATAGAACGTTGTAACCAACTCGCAGATGCTGGCAGGAAAACTGAGCTACCATGCAGTCGTGAAGTGCTGCCACGTGCGTCCAGCAGTGTCAAAAAAACGATAAAAGTATCGGACAAACACAGCCACAACGTTGACACAAGATATGCATTTTGTGGATCCGCACCAACTCTGATAAGAGCGGTTGTACATACTACTATCACATCACAGAGAGATCATATGTGCTACTGGCATAATGGCGCCAAGCAGCAGCATCTGTCACTGCTACTCACACCGGGAAGGGGCTGGCTGCCGGATCGCTGGGGACAAGTACAGTGCAACCTTGCATAGCGAGCGTAATTTGTTGCAGAATCTTACACGTAATGCGAAACACTCGTTAAGAGGAATACTTTATCCTCTATAAATTAATGCAAAATACAATAATGGGGTTCATGTAGAAAAAGTACTAAAAGTTTTATCTCATTCGTGCCATTTATTCAAATAAAATTATACATACAGCTTTATGTAGTTTTTCACGATACATAACTAATTCTTTTTTACTAGAAAGCTATCTATAGTCATTTATTTCTGCTGACGCTTCAACACTTGGCGAAAATACGACACACCATTATTGTCAAATAAATTTGTACCGCACGTAGCCACTGCATAATTGGGGTGATGATTTTCAATGTACGATGCAACCTATTCCGATGCTTTCAGCACTTCTCGTATTGCGCCATAATATTGCTGCTTTGCTGTTGCGACCACCTCCTCCTTTGAACAACTCCATTCCACAACTTCCTGCTGTGAAACACACTGCAACTCCTTGAGCTCTTCAGTGGTCATTTCTTGGCTGCTGTCTTCTACAAGCTTATCGATATTATTGGTATCCACTTCTAGTCCCATGCTCTTGGCCAAAGACACAATCTCGTTGACTACAGGTTCCACACGTACTGACTCGTATGCCTCTAGAGTGGCATTCGACAACGCATTGCGGCCGTAACTACTTCCAAGCAGAAGTGAGAGTTCTCTTGGCAACGCTTCCCACGCCTTCTCGATCATCTTGACGCAGGCAACGATGTTGAAGTGATACTTCCAAAACTCTTGGAGAGTGAGACTGGTAGCTTCAGTCAACTCGAAGCAGTGCTTGAAGAGTGGTTTAGTGTAGAGCATATTAAAGCTAGAAATAATTTACTGTCCATAGGCTGAAGTGGTGTTGGGAGGCAGAAATTGGATCTCGATGAATTCAGATTCTTCAAGGAGATATATTATAGTTAAGAATGGAGCCATTGCATCAACATACTCTGACACGAACCTAACTGGTATACAATCGGGACCGGAAGATTTGCTTTTATTAAGTGATTAAAGTTGCTTCATTACTCCAAGGATATCTGGTACTGAGTTATTCATGTTGGCAGTTGTTCTTGATTCGAATTCTGGGTTATTTACTTCGTCTTCATTGGTGAATGAGTTTCGGGAGGCCGTGTTTAGTAACTCTTCTTTGGTAGCGCTGTCATCGATAGTATTTCCATTGCTATCGCGAAGAGAAGGCATTGATTGTGTCTTGCCGCTAGCATACTTTGTATAAGACCAGAATATCTTTGAATTTTCTCCTGGGTTTAGAGACAAAGTTTTGCTGTGGAAACTATTATAAGCATCTCGCACTGAAGTCCGCGGCAAATTTCGAGCTTCTGAGAAAGGTAGCTAGTCTTCGGGATTTGGGTTCGTTTGAATTTGGCATGCTTTCTTCTTCGTTTCTGCAACAGTGTTCTGACGTTTTGTGTACCATGAGGGATCTCCATCGTTTGTAACTTTATTTGGTATAGATCTCTCAATTGCTGTCGATACTATTTCTTTGAATTCCAGTCACATCTCGTCGACACTTACATTGTGTAATCAAACGCTGGAAAATCCAGTATGGAATGTAACAATATTATGAGAAGGAAAATTGCTACTCACCATATAGCGGAGATGCTGAGTCGCAGATAGGTACAACTGGTTTTATACACTAAAATATTTTCTCGTGCTCGTGCGGGTGTATGTATGACGGGGCATGGGGGAGGGGTGTGTGTATCGTTAACTGATTTGCTAAGAAAGCATCTTTGCTAATTTTGGATGATGGGGATCTAAGCATATTGGACAAGAAGTTCTTCAGTTATGCCATACCCAGCTCGAGCCACTTATTAATGATTCGATGCGTAGAACTGCCGTCCTGCTGAGATGTAGATTTCTACGTTTGATCCGCTGTCTCAAATAGCCCCAGACTGTTTCTGTGAGGTTAAGAAAGGGTGTTTTAGCAGCGTAATACAAGTGCGATAGGGTGTCTTGATTATTCGTATCCTTGTAGACCTGTGATCACGGCTGTTGTCTTCTTTGAAGACGGAAGTGTCCACAGCATATACTCTATGAAGATGAAGATGTAGATGGAAGCGCTACACATGGCCACCGATAATGTTGAAATACACATCATTGTTAATGCTCACGGTAACCTGAAAGAGTGGGCACAAGTCACGGTACGAAAAACACCCCGAAAACATCACAGAACCACCCCCAGTCGGAGAATTATATTCTCCACACATTCCGTGCCTAACGCCTCATTGGTCGTCAGTGCAATAGATGCCTTATATCATTTGGAAGAAGGAAAAAATACGACCCGTAGTGCCACATTAAATAAACGCTTCGAGGCTGCTACTGCCCAATTTCTGTATAGCTCGGTCCACTGAAGACGTGCCGCCGTGAGCAAGACCCTTTAGTAGAATATCAGACACCAGATACCCATTGCACGCAGTTCCCTTCGGAAGAATGCTTCGAAACTGGTTCAGATGGACCTACATTCATTAATAGGAGCAATTCCTGTCGGGTGTGTAACCTATTGTCATTGGCAACGTGCTGTACTCGTCTCCAGTCTTTGTCGGGATCGTTTTAGGATCACTGTTTTTACATGGCTGCTAGTGTTGTATTATTACCTTATAGACGTTGAATAGTCCGTGTTCATATGCCAACTAATCGCGAAACTAGTTACACGAAGTGGTCATGCAGATGTCCAACCACAATAGTTCCTTTGTGCCATTGCATCACGTCTCCAAGCCGTCCCATCGTACTGAACTGATTCCGTACAACGGACAGACATACACACCACTACATTGCCATGACATGTACCAGCTGTGGAGGGTCGTATGACCGGCCGCCCGGTGGCACTTCCACAGCAGTGGTCGTCAGAATGTTTTGCTGAAGAGGCAATACTGAGATTGTAGAATGACACCTTGGGCCGCGTATGTACAGATCTTGTTACAAATTGATAACTTACATAAATTAGTATTTTATGAGCCCTCAAGAGACTAGCTGCAGTTAAGGGCGCGGTCAGATGGCCGCTAGCCCCTTAGTACTGATCGTTAAAAATTGGCACAATTCCGAACACTTCTAGTCGTCTGTTATCTGCTTCATACCTGTATTGGTGCCACCCTCAAGCAACACAAAAGTTGTGACACTGACGAAGTGTTGTGCTGTCTGTGTGAGCGTACGATTAATTGATTAAGAACGATAACTGTTCTATATTTAAATGCCTTATACAATATGAAACACGATCGCAAATGTTTACTAAACATTTTAAATGTCATGTTTCGTGTACTCAGTGCATTGTGTTGCGACAGCCCTAATTTCATTTCATTTGCCTTGCTACAAATATGAACCGCAGTTGAAGGTGATCTTCTCTGTCGTGTTTTCACGAATCCATGTTGCTTCCATGTCAAAATTTATATCGTAGCAGCTGCGTTATACGTTCGCGCACGCCCGTGATTTGTGTGTCCTGGAAGAGAAACAACAAAACATTTCCTCTCTCACAGCCTCTTTCTCTGTAGGAGCTGTGCTGCTTATCCCTCTACTCCGAGCTAAGCAGCCATCTTTACTCAGTTCACGGCTGAATGAAGCAACGTCAATTAAAATTAAGCACATCTTCAAACATTACTGCCTCTGTAAGTATATTTGTCTCTTCTCCGTTACTGAGGATGAAAACTACGCTCTTGGGTAGTTCTTAACGTTAGTTGACATTTTTGGACTCGGCTGTTATTTGCTAGAGGCATATTGTTATACAATACGGCTGAGAATCGCGGGCCGCATGAATAACTCGGATTCCGACCGCAGTTTGATGACAACGATTTACAGCGCTCAAAGCGACGATGCTGATGCTGCGTAAATGTTTAAGGAAACCAAACAGCGAAGGTCATCTGTCTCCTATTGACCAACCCCAGGACGAAAGCACTTTATCCAATCTATTTGCGTAGAGAGTAAATTCCGTGTGCAAACGTGAGGACAGTGTTCTAAATGTTTGCATAACGCGTATGTGAGGCGGAGCGTAGGAACCAGCTCGGTATTCACCTAGTGGGATGCTGGAAACCGTCCCAAAAGTACAACCGGGCTGGATCTCACACCAACCCCTCATATTTGACCCACAGAGTGGATTCGATCCGCTGCTGGCATACGTCTCTGTCTCGTGAGCGCTCGCGTTAAATCGCGCGGCTACTCCTGCGGGGCTCAAATGAAGGAGTTTGCTCTTCTAACCTCCTCACTTCTCATGCACTGTACACGTTACAACCAGTTCTTATTTTTCCTTAGCTCAGCGAATAAACTAAACTCTCCGTGCCTGATTGTAGCGTATACTTCGTACCATGTACCTTATGTGCATCACGTGTTTTCGTTTCTGCATGTTCCCAGTAGCTGGTAGCGTCTGTTCGAAGAAAGTTGTTTGTCGCAATGTCAGTATGTTTTCAAGAAATAAGGTAAGTTTGTGATTCTTTTTTTTTTTTTTTTCATTTAGGGCTAGAATGTGTTTATAATGTGGTGTTACATACTAATATACTCGACTCTGTCGAAAATGTGATTGTTTATTTCATCACAACAACACAGCCATATATTTGTTTTGATGTAGCACGTAGTCTAAATTGAGCAACGACCAATTCTTTCGCATTTCAGTGGTGCTGTTTTCATAATTTTCAGGTATTTCACGTTGAGTTTTCTAACTATTGCACAAAGTTTAGTTATTTTCTAACATAGTTTCGACTTTCGACTTTGAAAATGTCCTAAAATTTTCGAGAATAACACTAGTTTTTTTTTTTTTTAATTTAGTATCTTAGTCTTATTTATGGCGCAGAATAATACATTGACCACCAATATAAACTTTTCATTCATAAAATCTAAGGCCAGGACTGAGGAGATTAAGGAGATGAGTAACATTTTATTGGCTAAGCTCATTTTCGGGCCATCTGTCTTTATCAGTTGACTCACGGTGTGACATTTAATGTTCATCAGTGGTCTGCACTCATCATTCTGAGGAACTTCCAGATATAGTGTTAAAATTAATTGTTCTTATTTTCACAAATGAAATGAAAATAGTAAATTAAACTGTCAGTTTTGTGCAATCAGTATAGGTGAAACAGTTGTATTAAATTTTGCGTTTCATGCAAACAGTTTAGCCAGTCTCCAACTATGTTTGTTTCTCGCATTGAAGTTAACATCTATTGTTTCGTTCATTTTAAATCGGTCGCCAGAATTCTAAATATTTTTCGCAAACTACCTTCCTCTCGGTGATGAATCCGATTATTGCAATAGATTTTGTCATTATGGAGACTATTCCGCATTAAATTCGTTAACATAACAAACTAGCCTAATTTTAAAGTTAAAGTACTAAAACTGACCGTATCACTTCTTGTCTTTGATAGGTCTCAACTTGTAGGGGTAAATTTATGATTGTCATCAACTAGTTAGGAATTGAATTCTTGAGTGTAAAACTCAGTAGGTTTATTTGAGGGCAAATTACGAGCCAGTCTGTCGTTTTTTCTACGAGTTCCTCAAGATCTGATCCCAGTAGCATCGTTATTAGGTACATTATTTAGGGGTGTGGAAAGGGGAGGCACGTGCTCTTGTGTAGTCGTTTTTAACGGTGTGCGGACATTTGCCACGCCGGACATTTGCCACTCCTCTCTCTGTCTTCGTGTTCTACAGTTCAGACATGGGCGCCTATGACCCTAGTTGTTTTTGCGTCCTAAAAAAAAGGAAACATCAAAACATGCTCCCATGCCCTCCCCTGAATCCGTCCTTGAATATGTGTTTATGACTTATCAGTTGTGATTACAATACTGCTACGGAATCTGAATAGTCCGAAAACTTTGTAATCTTACCGATTCACAGACTGAAACTATGAAAATACTGTCATTGAAAATATTATCCTCACAGATCGAGCAGTTGAAGGTATCTGTTGTACCCCTATACCAACGGTCCCAATTGATTTATTCATTCATTTTAAGCGATTTCCACTCCCAGTCAAGGTTTCGTTCACAATAACAATAATCAAGGCTATTGGTTAGAGAGGGGAGAAGAGATGATGGATGGAGAGGCGAGAGGAAATGAACATAGAAGGGGGAAGGAGGACATGGTCAGATAAAGGTGTGAGAAAGATGTGTACAGAGAGTGAGGGAAGGAGTCGATGCAGAGAGAGAGAGAGAGAGAGAGAGGGAGAGAGAGAGAGAGCGCAAAGGAGGGGAGGAGGAGGAAGAGGAGGAGGAGGAGATGGGCAGAGAGAGGGGGGAAGGCGTTTAGGATGTATATCCGATTCCTATACAAATTTAACAGTTTTGGAGCATTGCGTGCATTGCCGGGTTCGCTAGGTTGCGTATAGAAACAGATCAGCTGCTAGCTTCTCGTCGAGAAAGATGTCCGCAGCGACATCAGGTGTCAGAACGAAGAACTGCGGACCGTAAGAGATGTAGGCGAGGGCCATGAGATGGCTCTACCGTCAGCGCCGTAGCATTGTGGCATTGTGTTATCGAACTGCCATGTAGTTCGCGGTAGTCAGTTGTAAAACGTATTGATATATTTTTACTGTTTTGGAAGAGACGTATCAAAGTAAGATGCGAAAGCTTGAATCAAATCTTACCGAGAATTGCCATGAAGCAGTTCCGTCTCTGCTAATTACGCTAAGAAAAATGGTATTGGAGGGAAACTTAGTCGTCTAGTAGTTAACTTTCGTGATTACGAGGGAAGTCTGAGTTTGCGTCATGCAAAAAACGCGTAATTCTTTCCAGTAATGTGTAGGGTAAAGTATGATCGGGGAATTCTGCGTCTTCGTAGTACACGACGACATCACACCGACATAGCGACAATAGTACAAAAAAGAATTTTTTTTAAAAAAAGGAATTGAACCAGTCTTCTTAGATTATCAAAAATTCGATAATCCTAAATTTGATTTAGTGCGCGTGCAAGTTTTTCAACGTATCAGGGAATTAGATTCTTTTACGTTCTACGAAATAATCCATGCTATTGATCGAATCCCCGATCTCAGATCCACGCGAAAGTTCCAGGGAATAGTGTCTACACAATTCCAGACCTGAAAATGTGTGTCCATACCCCCTTTTTTTTTAAAAAAAAATTACTAATTGCGACGCATGTTTTGAGAAAAAGTTTTGTTCACATTTTTGTGAAGGATACTAGTTTATTTGATGATATACACATTGTATGAACAATCTAGCGCACATTTGCAAATTGTGTGATCGTCAGTTACCGAGAGCTTTTTTATTAATCTGCTGTGTGACGAGCTCGCGTATCCTACTGGACCATCCTTCAAGGTCTGTAGGCTACTTCTGTGGCGACGTTTGAGCTTACGAAGTTATAAATAAATTGCGTCAAAACCAATACAGAGAGCACATTAATGTAATGAGTCGGAATCTATGCAGCTGTCGAATTCTTCCAATGAAAATTTTCAATAACCGGCCGAAACTTTTTTTCTCCACCTTCAGTTCCACGCGTCACCGTAACATCATCAAGTGGCTGCCAGTTAAGAACGGCGCATCGTAATCATTTGAACATATGGAGGCAAGCTTTAGCAGAATAGTGATTTTCAGCACTGACATGGTTTGACGAACTTTTATGATTGTGCATATAAGTTTATGTGATTTTTTTTATGGACAGCGAGTAACCGAAAATGTCTTAAGCAATGCTGCAGTTTTCTTACGTGAGGGCCTCTCTTTCGTAACGCTGCTGAAGATCAAATCCTGGAAACGCGTTAGTCAAAATGAGAGCAGCATTTAATTGTGAAGTGGAGCATCTATGTTATGTATATTATCTATGATTATGTATACTGTCCAGATCACTGTGAAACGCATGGTGGAGAGTAATTCTGATTGTGCTATACGTCATATTAAATGGTCTTCGTATTGCATTTACAGATGAAATACGCAAGTAATGACTGCAGAGTTCCTTGCTAGTTGTAGTTTAAGTATAGTTCCTGCGGGATCATTGGTGTGTAGTCGCGTGATACGTGCGGATTTGTACTATCGAAGTAATAGTAGCAGGTTTTCCTGAAGAATCAGCATGAATGTCTATCGAAACAGGGCCCAGTGGACATACTTTCCAAATCAAACGATTCCTTCTTTGTACGCGTTTGATATCCCTGTGAGCCAAATCTAAAAGAGAAGACTTTTTGGATTAATACTTCTTTGATGGTCTCATTGATCTTTTGTAGCTAGTCCATTCTTAGACGATGTCAAGTAGCCCTATACCCTACATGTCTTCCACTTAGGCTGTCACAAGTCATGCTTTTAGGGAAGTCCACTGCTTTACATGTATCTACATTTAAAATAAGTTTCTTGGTGCTACACTAGGCTTTCTGCATATGTGTGCAGTTTTCTTCTAATTTGTTTCCTGTTCACTTTGACCTAAAGCCATATTTTTCTATGATATATCTTCGTAGTCAACCTGATGACAGTGGGTTTTATATTACAGTTTTCATCTTACCACGAATCTAAATAGGTTTGTCGACATTGTATTGAAGTCATTACATTACATTACTGACATTGATTATTAATTCATGTAAGGCTACCATAAATCTTGGAGTGTGTTTTTAGCCCAGCAGTCCGAGTAAAAGAACTTATATGGGCCTATAAAAGACCTCACGAAATTCGCTATGTGCAGTGAATAGTTCACTTGCCTCTTCATGCATGAGCGTTTACGAGTGCCACTCAGAAAGTTTCAGTTATCGCCTCGAAAGACAAAATTACCTAATTAATTGTTAGGTTGCTTAGTGGTACATGTCTGTTGTCCTGATAAACTTTCATACACCGCGCGCCACATTGCCGTAGCACGCCGCGAGAGGGCCCAAAACAAAATGGCGCTAAAGTGCAATATCGAGCCGTAATTCTTTTTCTGCATTTGAAGGGAAGAACACGGCAGCAAATATGCTGAGTTGGCGGAAGTGTATCACAACAAGCACTGTAAAGTGAGAACAACGATGACTCATTATTCACTTTCGTTTATTAGTATTGTTTTTAGAAATGAATCCCACGATCACCTCATCGTATATTTTGCGTCATCACTTACAGTTCGCTGGTGGAACCATGTTACCTTCGCACTTTAATGTCAAACGATCTCCTCAGCTGTAACAGCAGTTAGACTTCTTACATAAATTATACTACACTCCTGGATAATCCTAACCACATCGTATCAGTATCATTATCCAGAGCCGAAGGCCGTATAGCATTAACGGTCTTTTTTCTATGGGCTCTATAGGTAACAGTGATTCAGTCTTTTTCTTCAGCGTTTGCTCACGTAGACTGTCCATTTTGACCAACGTAGTAACAGTTGTCGCGCTGTGCAGTTTTCGGTTGTTACTGATAAGATTACAACCATAGGTAATAATCAGATCCGGTGGCATATATGATTACGTGGATAGTGATCCAGATCCATGTATCTGTGTCTAGAGACAAAAACAGGTATTTCTAAGCAGCTAATAAATTGATTAGAGATGCAAAAGGTTGTTATAGTATTTTCTATTACTCCTTTTGCATTAAAGAATCAAAAGCCTGCTTACGTCATTAGAGACGCAAAATTCGTATATTTACATTCATTCCTTGTAGGACTGATGATTAATCCATAGACTGCGAGAATATCAGCATATACTAATGACTTAGTGACGCGAATGACTCTTAGGAGTGTTTAGACGCCAGAGTGAACTTTCATACGTCGCCGTTTTCATTTTTACAGTATCCATAGTTGTACTCGTGTAACTGGCTTTACGGTTCAACAGTGAATAGCACCCTAAATAGAAGCTGCTTTCTAGTCACTACCACATTGTGATGCGGATTGTGGTAGAACCTTAGTTTTGAAACAGCCGTTCAGCTCGTGATGCATCTTGTAAAGGTCACATTTCCAACTTCACCATGTCTTGTAGACGTCCAGGAGACAGATTCGCACCATCTGGAAGGGATCTTCCAAGCGAACATTTCACGCTCGTATTTGCTGTAACTAGGCGCTGAGAAGTTGCTCCTATTTTGGAAGACGTAGCGGCGATTTCAATCTTTGTGGCATCTGGACCGGTGCACTAGACTTTTTACGTGAGCTACCAAGTGTTTGCTGGAGTCCAAATTTCATAACTTTGAATCATAAAGGATTTCGATAAAGACAAAAATATGCGACTGATGGTCCTGGAGTATGGTATAACCCTCAATTCGCGACTAGGCCTGGAAGTAAACGAGCGCCGCCGGCATGCTCGGGAATAGTTGTGAAATAGCACCTTTTTTCTTTGGGACAGAAGAAGAGCGCACAGACCGACAGACAAATTCTTCTTGTTTGGCTATTTGGTGCCGAACGGGGATACCTTCTCACCTACACTCGTCGGAAGCTGATATAATGGAACAGTAAATGGACATTAAATAAAAGAGCAAGTTGGGCCTTGTCAAGATTAATGACAACGCGGAGGATATTTCTTTGAAATGAGCGTGATTGTAATGAATCCTCGGTTTAATTAAGTCATGTTTTAGCGATGTTACTTTTTCTCTCGGATAGTAATGGTTCCTCGTTAGAATACAAATAGCCTGTAGCCTTTTCACGTCATGTTGCTTTGGGCATTACTGGGACCCGTCAACATGTTGAGTAAAAAGATTTCGATGGTGTTGAGCCACAGTCATGCAATACTTTTTAAAAGAGTAAACCATCAGTTCACTGGGTATTACTACATTTATCTTCTCTACTATCTGGATTTGGGCTTTTCTGCCAGTACCAAGTACAATGTTAAATGTTGTTAGACCATTATTAAGTCATATCTGTTAAGGCAGTCCGAAGCTGGTAAACAAGGCTAACGCATGTCTTTAAGACATGTATCTGACAGTTACATCTTGAAGACACGTGTTAGCCTTGAAAATTCCTGGCAGATTAAAACGGTGTTGCGAACCGGGACTCGAACTCGGGCCCTAAGCCTTTCGCGGGCAAGTGCTCTACAGAATGAGCTACCGAAGCACGAATCACAACCCGTCCTCACAGCTTTAATTCCGCCAGTACCTCTTCTCCTACCTTTCAGACTTCACAGAACTAGCACTCCTGGAAGAAGGAGAACTTCTATGAAGGTTGGAAAGTAGGAGACCAGGTACGGGCGGAATTAAAGCTGTGAGGACGGGTCGTGAGTGGTGCTTGGGTAGCTCATTCGGGCTCGGGCATGGGTGTGTGTGTGTTGTTCTTAGTGTAAGTTATGCCGGCACAGTAGCTCAGCGTGTTCAGTCAGAGAGCTAACTGGTCTCTGTAATAAAAAAACTGAACGAAGGGATCAACAAGGAACTTCAACGGATGTCATGCGACGTCCGTTACGACCAATTACAACGAACGATAACGAAAAAAAAAAGTAGCGCAACGGCCAAGGTAACTGGTTGGGAAGCGGATAATCGGTAGAGTACTTGCTCGCGAAAGGCAAAGGTCCCGAGTTCGAGTCTCGGTCCGGCACACAGTTTTAATCTGCCAGGAAGTTTCATAACAGCGCACACTCTTCTGCAGAGCGAAAATTTCATTCGTGTGTTAGCCTATTATAATTTCTTTGAACTGCCTTAGCGGATATGACGTAATAATAATGTAACGAGTTTTAGGATTTTACTTGATAATGGCGTAAAAGATAGAACAGAAGGTAAATGTAGTAACACACGGTCAGATGGCGGTTTACTCTTTTTAAAAAAAATATTGAGTAACTGGCTGTCTCTTGCAATAAGCGGTAATCTAAGAAAGCTACAAAAAATATAATAAAATTTAGTATTACGGACTACATTAAGTAAGAAACGGTGTTAAATTAAAGATTACACGATGAGAAGCGTTACTACTCAGAGAAAGTAGATGCTTGTCGAGAGTGGTGTAAGTATTCGAGATAAAAACAAACTGCCCAATATAAAAGCTCTGCTTTACACCGACACAAAAGTTCTTCGTAGTGCCTGGTCCCGCCACACGCGGCTCCGGCATGTAAACGCCTGGAGGCGACACGCTGTTGGGTGGCCATCACGTCACCCTGCACGCCCACGCCAGTTGTGAGCCCGCACGTACATTGAGAATGGTCTTCTTACTGATAAAGAGAGTGAACGGAGTCAAAGGACGTAAAAATTCGCGTGCACCCTATAGAAGACGGCTCATACGAGGGGCGTTTGAAGTCCGTACAAAGTCCGAGAGATGGCGCCACTGGCGCGTATCGAGGTAATGTTTAGTTAGTAGCATCTTTGGAAAGAACGCACACTAAGTTTCAGCCATCATCATCATCATCATCATCATCATTTAAGACTGATTATGCCTTTCAACGTTCAGTCTGGAGCATAGCCCCCTTATAAAATTCCTCCATGATCCCCTATTCAGTGCTAACATTGGTGCCTCTTCTGATGTTAAGCCTATTACTTCAAAATCATTCTTAACCGAATCCAGGTACCTTCTCCTTGGTCTGCCCCGACTCCTCCTGCCCTCCACTGCTGAACCCACGAGTCTCTTGGGTAACCTTGCTTCTCCCATGCGTGTAACATGACCCCACCATCTAAGCCTGTTCGCCCTGACTGCTACATCTATAGAGTTCATTCCCAGTTTTTCTTTGATTTCCTCATTGTGGACACCCTCCTGCCATTGTTCCCATCTACTAGTACCTGCAATCATCCTAGCTACTTTCATATCCGTAACCTTAACCTTGTTGATAAGGTAACCTGAATCCACCCAGCTTTCGCTCCCATACAACAAAGTTGGTCGAAAGATTGAACGGTGCACAGATAACTTAGTCTTGGTGCTGACTTCCTTCTTGCAGAAGAGAGTAGATCGTAGCTGAGCGCTCACTGCATTAGCTTTGCTACACCTCGCTTCCAGTTCTTTCACTATGTTGCCATCCTGTGAGAATATGCATCCTAAGTACTTGAAACCGTCCACCTGTTCTAACTTTGTTCCTCCTATTTGGCACTCAATCCGTTTATATTTCTTTCCCACTGACATTACTTTCGTTTTGGAGATGCTAATCTTCATACCATAGTCCTTACATTTCTGATCTAGCTCTGAAATATTACTTTGCAAACTTTCAATCGAATCTGCCATCACAACTAAGTCATCCGCATATGCAATACTGCTTATTTTGTGTTCACATATCTTAATCTCACCCAGCCAGTGTATTGTTTTCAACATATGATCCATAAATAATATGAACAACAGTGGAGACAGGTTGCAGCCTTGTCTTACCCCTGAAACTACTCTGAACCATGAACTGAATTTACCGTCAACTGTAACTGCTGCCTGACTATCCATGTAAAGACCTTTAATTGCTTGCAAAAGTTTGCCTCCTATTCCACAATCTCGTAGAACAGACAATAACTTCCTCCTAGGAACCCGGTCATATGCCTTTTCTAGATCTACACTCCTGGAAATTGAAATAAGAACACCGTGAATTCATTGTCCCAGGAAGGGGAAACTTTATTGACACATTCCTGGGGTCAGATACATCACATGATCACACTGACAGAACCACAGGCACATAGACACAGGCAACAGAGCATGCACATGTCGGCACTAGTACAGTGTATATCCACCTTTCGCAGCAATGCAGGCTGCTATTCTCCCATGGAGACGATCGTAGAGATGCTGGATGTAGTCCTGTGGAACGGCTTGCCATGCCATTTCCACCTGGCGCCTCAGTTGGACCAGCGTTCGTGCTGGACGTGCAGACCGCGTGAGATGACGCTTCATCCAGTCCCAAACATGCTCAATGGGGGACAGATCCGGAGATCTTGCTGGCCAGGGTAGTTGACTTACACCTTCTAGAGCACGTTGGGTGGCACGGGATACATGCGGACGTGCATTGTCCTGTTGGAACAGCAAGTTCCCTTGCCGGTCTAGGAATGGTAGAACGATGGGTTCGATGACGGTTTGGATGTACCGTGCACTATTCAGTGTCCCCTCGACGATCACCAGTGGTGTACGGCCAGTGTAGGAGATCGCTCCCCACACCATGATGCCGGGTGTTGGCCCTGTGTGCCTCGGTCGTATGCAGTCCTGATTGTGGCGCTCACGTGCACGGCGCCAAACACGCATACGACCATCATTGGCACCAAGGCAGAAGCGACTCTCATCGCTGAAGACGACACGTCTCCATTCGTCCCTCCATTCACGCCTGTCGCGACACCACTGGAGGCGGGCTGCACGATGTTGGGGCGTGAGCGGAAGACGGCCTAACGGTGTGCGGGACCGTAGCCCAGCTTCATGGAGACGGTTGCGAATGGTCCTCGCCGATACCCCAGGAGCAACAGTGTCCCTAATTTGCTGGGAAGTGGCGGTGCGGTCCCCTACGGCACTGCGTAGGATCCTACGGTCTTGGCGTGCATCCGTGCGTCGCTGCGGTCCGGTCCCAGGTCGACGGGCACGTGCACCTTCCGCCGACCACTGGCGACAACATCGATGTACTGTGGAGACCTCACGCCCCACGTGTTGAGCAATTCGGCGGTACGTCCACCCGGCCTCCCGCATGCCCACTATACGCCCTCGCTCAAAGTCCGTCAACTGCACATACGGTTCACGTCCACGCTGTCGCGGCATGCTACCAGTGTTAAAGACTTCGATGGAGCTCTGTATGCCACGGCAAACTGGCTGACACTGACGGCGGCGGTGCACAAATGCTGCGCAGCTAGCGCCATTCGACGGCCAACACCGCGGTTCCTGGTGTGTCCGCTGTGCCGTGCGTGTGATCATTGCTTGTACAGCCCTCTCGCAGTGTCCGGAGCAAGTATGGTGGGTCTGACACACCGGTGTCAATGTGTTCTTTTTTCCATTTCCAGGAGTGTATAAAGCATAGATACAATTCCCTGTTCCACTCATAACACTTCTCCATTATTTGCCGTAAGCTAAAGATCTGGTCCTGACAACCTCTAAGAGGCCTAAACCCACACTGATTTTCATCCAGTTGGTCCTCAACTAATACTCGCACTTTCCTTTCAACAATACCTGAGAAGATTTTACACACAACGCTGACTAAAGAGAAGTTTCAGCCATATTGGTCTATTTGTATTTGGCATTCATGTGGGTCAAGAAAGTCGAGTGTGCCGGCCGGAGTGGGCGTGCGGTTCTAGGCGCTACAGTCTGGAACCGGGCTACCGCTACGGTCGCAGTTTCGAATCCTGCCTCGGGCATGGATGTGTGTGGTGTCCTTAGGTTAGTTAGGTTTAATTAGTTCTAAGTTCTAGGCGACTGATGACCTCAGAAGTTAAGTCGCATAGTGCTCAGAGCCATGTGGAGTCGAGCGATTGTCAAAAAATTGACGAAAAAGAATTTCGTGTGGTGATTAAACATTACTTAATGAAAGGCAAAATCGCCTAGGAGAAGAAAGAGATGCTTGATAAACATTACGGTGACTCTGCACCTTCGATTAGAACAGTTTATAATTGGTTTAAAAAATTTCGGAGTGGTCATATGGGCACAAGTGATGCTGAACGTTCTGGACGCACTGTGGAGGTTACGACTCTAGAAATCATTGATAAAATCCATGATATGGTGATGGATGACAGAAGAGTTAAGGTGTGTGAGATTGCTAGTGCTGTGGGCATCTCGAATGAACGGGTACATAACATTTGTGAGAGATAGCTAGTGCTGTGGGCATCTCGAATGAACGGTTACGTAACATTTTGCATAAACATTTGGACATGAGAAAGCTATCCACAAGATGGGTTCTGCGATTGCTCACGCGTGACCAGAAACTGAATTGTGTGAAGTGTTGCAAGGATTGTTTGCAGCTGTTCAGGAAGAATCCGCAGGATTCAGGAAGAAACGTCACTGTGGATGAAACATGGATACATTACTATACTCCTGAGACCATACAACAATCTAAACAATGGGTTACGAAGGGAGAATCTGCACCAAAAAAGGCGGAGACCATTCCTTCATCCAGGAAGGTTATGGCGACTGTCTTTTGGAATTCGCAAGGGATAATCCTCATCGACTATCTGGAAAAGGGTACAACTATTACAGGTGCATATTAATCATCGTTATTGGACCGTTTGAAAACCGAGCTGCAAGAAAAACGCTGGCGATTGGACCGCAAAAAAGTTCTTTTCCATCACAACAATGCACCAGCACACACCTCAGCAGTTGTGGTCGCAAAATTAATGGAATTAGGATTGCAACTCGTTTCACATCCCCCTATTCTCCAGACTTGGCTCCCTCGGGCTACTGTTTGTCCTCCAATTTGAAGAAATGGCTTTCAGGTCAAAGATTTTATTCAAACGACAAGGTGATTGCAGCAACTAATAGCACTTTAGCAGACGTGGACAATTCCTACTATTCGCAAGGAATCAACAAATTAGAACAGCGTTGGACGAAGTGTATAAGTCTAAGAGGAGACTATGTCGAAAAATAAAAAAGGTTTACCCCAAACAGGTAAGTAGTGACTTTTCAAACGCCCTTCGTATTGAAGCAGCAGGCTTACTACGCGCCCTGAGAGTGTATGACCCCCAATCGAACGCGCAGGTCCTCTAAAAGAGCTCATCACGTGGCCTCGGTGAAAAACGTTTCAAGTTTGAAATCAAGTTCAGAAAAGACCAGGAAAACATAATGTACATAACTCTGTGGAATCGTCATGTCTAGATAATTTGGTATATATTCACCGCTGTATCGTCACCGTTCTGTGGCGTCGAAACAATAGCCAAAAGAAATTTGCAACACAGTTTCACTGAGCATGATTCCAAAGTGTTATCAATTCGTAGACCCATTCAGCCAGAGCGTTTAGATTCCATTTAAGGATGACACTCCCAGTTTCTTTCAGTTCCCTATACGTAGTAATGGTACTGGAACGGAGAGCGTGTTTGCCAAACTTCTTGTCGAGAAAGTTCTTATCAAGTATCTTCTGGTCTTGGATAACACTAATCCTGCGTATCAAGCTGCGTGCGTGGCTCAGCTAAATATGGGAATAGTTCGTCGAATGGAATCAACTGCCTACTTCGTATTACTTCAGGAGTAATCAATGTTGCAATGCGCTTTCAAACAACAGCTGTTGAAGGCACTCTGGAATTCAACGTCTCATCGACACAGAGGTAATTAAAGAACAGTAACTGCATCAGGGAGATAAGGATCAGGCAAGAAATAGATTATGACTTGATTGAAGGATCTATCGTGCCTTTCTTACGACGGAATTTAGGGAAACGATGGAGCCCAGAATCTTGATGGCCACTCCAAGGTTTGAACGTTCCTTTTTCGCGAACATGGTTTCAGTGTCTTTACCACTGACCCATCTAATGCGGTTTTCTCTTTTGAATTATGTTGTAGCGACACCACAGCAGCCATACCCAATGCCATCGTAGAACTCTCCCAAGTAGTTCCTTGCATAATCCGCTTCTCATATTTGGCGTCAAACAATACATATAATATAATAACTATTATCTTTCATTTGAAAACTGATATGATAGAATAGCAACGTCACCCTCCGAATTGGCTTCACATGCTAGAGGAAAATATCTAGTAGCGGGAAGCAGGTGGTCCGGGTGTCATGTAAGACAACAGTTTTTTCAACAATTTTTCCCCGTCCCTCGGTTTTAGTTTTTAAGAATTTCGTCTTCTTGCATGGATGTTAGAAATGGGTAGCTGCAAAGATAATGTGTCCAATGTGAAGATGATACTGTACCTTGAAATACTGTTTTCATGCAACATAGCGAGGAGAGAGAGCGATAATCCGAAGGACTTATCAAGGAATTTATCTATGTATCTATCCTGATTACTGTAAATTACTCCGCATAAATGATGGATTCCTATACAAAACAATGTCTCCTCTACCCTTTTGTAGCCGGCCGGAGTGGCCGTGCGGTTCTAGGCGCTACAGTCCGGAACCGAGTGACCGCTACGGTCGCAGGTTCGAATCCTGCGTCGGGCATGGATGTGTGTGGTGTCCTAAGGTTAGTTAGGTTTAATTAGTTCTAAGTTCTAGGCGACTGATGACCTCAGAAGTTAAGTCGCATAGTGCTCAGAGCCATTTGAACCTACCCTTTTGTAAGAGTGCGCACTGTATGCCTGTTGACACCTCATTGGCAGTGTGATGTTAAATCTCTTATTCCTTCTGTGCTGTTTCCTACTTCTCCAGATTTCATTGTTTTCTCTGTAGGGTAGACTTAGGAAAGAATGGGTTGATTTCTTAATACTGTCTCTCGTATCCCCGCCGGACGGTACAGTTGATACCGGTAACGTCTGCGAGCTACAGCAGTCTAGATGTTACATCGACTCGACTGTTCGCCTGGTTTTTTTTTTTTTTTCTGTTCACTATCAGTGATCTGTGTGTGGCATGCGAATTCTTCAAAATGGTGCTCCTGCTCTGGCCACTGACGCAGTCCGCCTACGAGTCCGGTGTTTGCGTTCAGTATGTTCTTAGCTCCTACTGCCCACGCTCGTGAATCCACACTTTGTAAGTGCGCGCCCAAGTGCGCTGCTAAACTGTGCGTGAGGCTTGGGCTGTTGATAGTATATCGATATTTTCTCCAAAACATATGGATATTTGTAGACGTGAACTTTATTCTCGATATGGCAATACCGAGTGCCGTTATTTTATTTCATATTATATTTTTTCGTAGTTTTCTGTAAATATTTGAAATTGTAGTAGAACATAATTTTGCTTTAACCGTGTGAAGGAGTCTCACTACTTCTTCAGCTTTCATCAAGTCCATTCTTTCTCTTTGACTGTGTGAAGCAAGTATAGGTGGCACAAAGAGTGCACTGGGGAGCGGCGGTGTGAATGGAATAGCAAGGTTTCCGATGTGAAGAAATCGCAAATCAGGTGCGTTAAAAAAACAATTTTTAACGCAAGTCCTGTGCTATTTCTTCACGTGGGCAATCTTGAAGTTGAAAATCATGAACAAAAATCTAAATGGTAAGACTCGTCTTTGCGGTGGGCGGAGACATGCGAAGGGAAACGTTGACGTAATTGGCGCTTGGCAACGTTTAACTTCACTACGCAATTTTGACACTCCAACTGCTAGGTGGCTGACGTTTGCAGAAATGAAAAATAAAAAAAAATCGGAGAAGTCGACATGAAGCATTCCGGACAAATCCGTTTTGTGACGAAGCCGAACGACAAACCATCGGACACCTTTTATTGTGCCACTTACAAGCATTTACCATTGTTAGCAAAGTGGTTATCGCCAAGCGTGACCGTGCATTGTTTTCCTTTAATTTTTGCTCTAAGGGGGGACAGGCAGGCTGGTATCTTATTCATATAAAGAACATCTAATAATAAATCAATACTTAACATACAAGCTTTAAGACCGGCAGTATATTTACAATGCGCAGCGGATATTTTTATAGGTCGGTATATCGATATTGTATACGGCGGTGTATCGATGCCCTTTTAGATATATCGAGAGCCGATAATGATATTTTTTAAATATCGATGTATCGGATTCCCGATATTTTAAAAACAACAACAGTCCTAGGCGTGAGCAGATGAATTTGTAGGAATTATGGTCGTCTGCGGTTAAAATAGATAAAGTAGCGTTCAACAGTAACAGTCGTTGTGAGAAAGGATAACAGAGTTGTCTGACCACGCAGACTTGACAAAGAAACGTGCCTAGGTGGAAAGGACTGCGTTATAGAATTTTTTACTATATAAGTCTGTTCGCAAACCAGAAAATACATCTGTTGCACGAGCAGTGGTATTCAGTAAACTGATATACTGAGAGTAACAGTAAAGGTAACGTGCTATGAAGCACTGAAAATAATTGTGCATTTTTCAGAAATTTTTACTTGCTGTCAACGATATTTTTTTAACATTCCCCATTCCTTAGTCTAAACTGTCTATTAGACAACTTTATATCTTTGTTTTAAGATGATATTCCTAACAATTTCAAAGTTTATGCAGTAATTTCACAGAAAATTACCTTATCCCATTCTGCTCTGTGGGTGGGGTAAAACGGGAAATATGCACGCATTTCTTTGAAAAAATATAAAAAAATACATAACATACAGTTCTAAGTAATTTTCAAGTAAATTAAATTACTTTATACTACAAGGTGGTTTCTTGTGTTCCCTTATTTTACAAAAATTGTTAAACATTAAGTATCCTATTCCTCCCCGAGTTCTTCTATTCGTGCTTTAATAGTGTAGGAAAGGGGAAGGAGTTGAAGTATGAAACTTGCACAAACCTGTAGTCTACATTTTGACGCAGAAACATAGAGGAACAGAGAATAGCAACTAAAAGCTGTCGTTGACTTTAGAAATTATAAATACTGTCTTTTGAGCTCTACAATTATGAGGAAAGACTAATTATCAGTCAAAAGAAATGTGCCCCTTGAAGGCGGCCAGAGTAAACTGGCGCTGATCGTAAGTATTCAGCCGCAATTTAACCAGCGTAGGCATTACCTGTGCCTTGAAAATTTTAGAACAGATTGCATTTGGTGAACTCCAGTAGATTTCTCGCAGAAGCTGGACTTAAGGATAACATGTTTGTTTCAGAGAAAACTTACCTATTGGCTGCTTTGGACTCAGGATATAAATAGAATTCCGCAGCCGTGTTCTGAGTTGTCCACACTGTTGTTTCACCTGGTAGGCTGCCTGACGAGGTCAATCAATGCAGTGCACATACAATATCGCCCTCGGGTGGCAGCAACAGCCAGTTTCAGTGTGTTGTTATGGACCAATTTCCGTAAACAACACCAGTTAAATATTTTATGAGACGTAAGCAGTTTTTCTTGCAGCCGCACCCGAGGGTGCTGCGCATCTGCTCGCGAAGGCTGAGCGCTCCGTCCATCAGCAGGCTAGTTATTAATTCTTACTCAAAGCTGCTATATTGCTAGTTTATAACAATATAAATACAGGCAACAGATGCGTCTTATATGAGAGACAGGATTTTAAATTACGCTTGTGACTCGCCTGTTTGATAGGACTCTCCTATCGGGTGAATTGAAATTAATGACTCTGCAAAGAAGGTTGCTTGGAAGGTAGATTTTTGTAAATATTTTTGTTATTTTCAAAATTTAATGACTAATTATATGCGTTAGTGTTGTTCGTGTGATAATAAATGCAGATTCTGCACTGTGTGATCTTGTGTAAAACCACTATAGTTAATATACCAATACAGTGTTAAATGCTAGGGCTGAATTACAGTAAAATAACCTCAGCATCAACTAGTGTCGTCAAGGTGTCGCACCCGAGCGACGGATAGGCTAGGGCCGTCTCTGGAAGTTAGGAATGCTACCTTCGGTAGAGATGTGTCCTCTCTACGGTAATGTGTTAATTTAAGATAACAGAAAAATAACCTTGAAATTATGTCTCGCAAAAATAAAGACGTTGGTGGATGCCTTTGCTGTCAGAGATGGTCCCTCAGCCCTTGAGGATCCCTTCTCTTCCTACAAGGCAGCAGGTTCGTGCTACTGCCGTCCGCACTTAGGTGCCCCGTTGAGACAGGAAGGGGAGAAATGAGACTCACCCTAGGGCCTCGAAACATAATACCGTTGGGGTTGGGGGAAACAAAAAAACAAGAATTGGCAAAGGGAAGCCGATAGGAAAGATCCTGCGACATTCCAAGATAGCTGAAGATGACAGTTTACAAAATGATTATAAAACCAGTTATTGTGTATGGCTTCTAAACGTGCACAATAACAGAGCATGCCTTGGACGCATGGGAACGCAAAGTACTGAGCAAGATATTTGGGGCACTCTGTGAAAATGGTGCTCGGTGAATTGTATGAACTCTATAAAAATCAGCCAATCACCATGGGTGCAAAGACAGAAAGATTACAGTAGTTCGGGCATGTGCAGAGAATGGAAGAACAGTGAGTGTCAAGGAAGGTGTTAATTGATTGGAGGAGACAGGTGATCGACAAGGCCCGGGCCCTTCCTGGGCTGTAGCGCCGGAAAAGAAGAAGAAGAAATAAATAAAGATGTATACATAATTGATATTAATTAGTAGGCATTTTACTTTTGCTTTCAGCAGTGCGTACGTGTTTTTTCTCCGTAGTTTATAATCTTAAAAATGTAAGTACGAGGGTTGGAAGTTAATAGAGGCAACTATATATTCACAACCGATACAAAAGAGTTACATGTTTGCACCTGTTACTCTCCTTCGAAGTAGTCACTAGCGTTGTGTAGAACCCATTGCCACCCATGTGGAAGGCGTATTATACCGTTAGCAGAGCCTGTTCTGTTGATGGTGCGAATGGAGCGGTTTAAAGTTATGGTGATTCTCGTGTACGACTGTGATGGTGTTATCCTAACGCATTACGTTCCTTCACGGCAGACTGTCAGTGCACAGTATTACTGTTCGTTTTTGGAGAATCACCTGCGACCAGCTTTGCGAAAGACACTTTCTGCACAACCCACTCATCATTTTGCACGACAATGCGCGGGCGCATACAGCGCAAGCTGTGGCTGCTCTTTTCGGTCGACGGGACTCCCCTAATTTAAGTCCTTGTGACTTTGATTTGATTCCGAAGATGAAGCAACCAATTCGTGGCATTCGCTTCAGAACTGTTCCAGCGATTCGACAGGCAGTAGACCGCTCCATTCGGACCATCAACAGAACAGGCTCTGCCAACAGTATAATGCGCCTTCGACATCGCTGACAACGGGTTCTACACAACGCTGGTGACTACTTTGAAGGACAGTGACAGGTGAAAACATGTAACTCTTTGGTATTGGTTGTGAACAAATAGTTGACACTATTTAAGTTCCAACCCTCGTATTTGTTTTCCTACTTACCTTCTTCCAAAAAGCTTCCTCTCTTCTTCCGTACCGAAACAGTAATTTATTGTTGTGGAACATTAGGTAATGCAGGTCACAAAGCAAAAATTGTAGATTCTTTTAAGTTATGGACATTTTTTACAAAATTTTGTGTAGTCGCGAGTATTCATATGAAACTCGAGAAAATGAAATACGAAAGTTTAAAAGTGAAAAGAGAAATGTGTAAAAATACTCACGAAATTGATAGAATCAACCTTGATAAATATTTTACGGTGATAAATGTGCGATTGTTGTACTGTATGATGCTAAAATTACCGTCTGTGTTGTACAACATTCTGAAGTTGTGTTTCTAAGTTAGTATATTCTTGAATATTTTTAGGGAGATTCATAGGAACGTTAACAGAATAGAAGAGCCGTCACATTTAAATACCACTGCGGCTGCTTGTCGCGTAGCCATAGTTTACAGTTACGTGTACCAAGGCTGGAAGGTGCAGCAGTATTCTCAACGAATGTATGCGCGTGCGCGTGGCATACAAGAAACAGAGTTAGATGTCTGCAATAGTGCTAAATACGCGACGTGTGTTCTGTAGTGTGTCCCTGAGTAAAACCTCAAGCTGTAACTAACTGCGCCGTACGGAGTGTCTCTCCTAAGAGTCGTGAGGCGCATTTTCTCTGGTGTTTCATCAGGTATTTACAATTTCGGTTTTGCATCGTGTAGCTGGAGTCAGCCCACGTGTTACATGCGAGGCGCAGTGTTGACGGAAAGCGACAATTTCTTTGCCATTACAGACAAAATGATCGTTAAAGTGACTTTTACGTGCCATCTCGATAGAGCGGTCACATATTAGTCTAGAGCGATATTCGTCTGATCGATATGTATTAACAGGGACAGTAAAAGACGAAGAAAAAGCACAAATCCAGCAGTGAGTCAGTAGCGCTGCATGCTTGGCGGTAGCTGTCAGTATGGGCTAGGGCAGTGCTGTCGCTGCCGGAGTACTGGTCTTTCTTCGTATTTTACTGTACCTGTCGATACATATCGATACGACGAGGATCGCTCTAGGCTAAACTGGGACCGCTGTATCGAATCGGAACGTAAAATTCCGCTTTGAAAATTATTTTGCTTGTAACGGGGAACACACACTAGGCGTCTCGCGAAACACGTGACGAGCGCCATTTGTGTGAGCTGACTCCAGCTACGCGATGCAAAAACGAAAATTGCAAATATCTGCTGAAACACCAGAGCAAATGAGCCCGACGACTCTTAGGGGAGACACCGTATATAGGCACGTACTTACAGTGCTTTTAAGTTCGAAGAGAGCAACTGTTCCTGGTTGGATGTTACAAAAATGTATCCAGCTGAAACACGAAGCTTGATGCACTTAGTTTTCTTCGCTCTTTTTCATTTTGACTGAAGTAACTTTGTTGGAATTATAGAGTAACATATACTTAAATTCATGTGTTGAGCACCACACCAATGCGGAACAGGAGGCAGAAGTAAGAATCACTGTAGTGAGCTCTGTGTTTTGTTCCTAAAAGATGCGACGAAATTCTGGAAGTTTCAGGCGTGATGGCAAACAAGTAGTGAAGAGACAGAAACACGCAGTGAATAGACACACACCTGTTTTGCATAAGTAACTACAGCCTCACTTGGAATTCTGTAATATTCGTGTAATCTAAAATTGTTGGTACCGGATTCTGAGCTTAGCGACTGAGCACCGTTTTCTCAATAGTCAACAACTACAGAGTTTGCAAAGAGTTACAATGGTACTCATGTACTTGTCAATGAGACACTTCCATCGCAGTGCACAGATTTTATGAAAACTTACTATTTGCCTGTTCAATCAAGCACACAAAGCTGTGAAATTTTTCTAGACTCGGCATGTACAAAAGATGTGAACATCTACTGCTTGTTGTAGACATTTGTTGTCAGTTTTCGACAAAGTAGCTCCCTACTTACCAGTAACAGGCCACAGGTACATGCCCCCCTGATAGAGAATTTGATAGCATTCAAAAGGAATTGAGAAAGCGTCAAACCATAACCTTACCATCATACTATCATGAGGTTCTCAGTTTTCATGTTACCTATATGGTTCTTAGCATGGACTGGCGCGTGTAGGATATTGGGACTATTGCTGAAATGTAATAAAAGAGAAGCTACCATTCAAAATGTCTCAAGTCATAGTTGTTACTTACTTATCTGCAAAGTCGAAACAGCATACTTACCTTCTCCGATCATGGTTGAAGTGAGGAAACTAACGTATTTAGTTTCAAAGACACTTATGAATCGGCTGTAGTAAAATCTATAAACCATGTGAGTGTCAAAAAAAACTGACGATTTAAAGGAGCTTATGGATCAAAATAAACTAGAACATTATATATTGTTTGATTTGTGACGGTCCTCGTGAGTACGCCTTACCGGTACCTCTGACGAAAAAAATGCTAAAATAATGTTTTACGAGTCTAAATTAAAAAAAAACCTCCGGAAGTTCGCTGTACCGGAAACACTTCTTCTTCTCTCTCTTTTTTTCTTCTTGAAATGCTGCATAAACACTGATTAGCCAGAACGTTATGACCACCGATATACCATGGTTAAAACCCGTCCAGCCGACAGTAGCGTCACCTGATAAGAAGGAATGACTGTCAGACACACGCACGGTGCATTTAGTATCAGTGAGCGTGCTGTCCATGTGTAGAATGGGGAAGGCGCGCAATTTATCGGAGTTCGACAGATGGCAGATTGTGATGGCGCGGAGGCAGGGCACGAGCGTTTCGGAAACAGCACGATGTGTCGGGTGCTCGAGGATTGCCGTGGTGAGTGTCTTCGACACTTGGCGAAACCAAAGAGAAACCACGTCCAGACGTGGTGGGGTTGGTTGGCAGCCCCTCAGTACAAGTGACGTACGTCGTAGGCTGGACGACTGAAGAGAGAACGTGACTATCGGCGCTGGATGTTGGTACAGTGACAGGGAGTTGCATGGGTTTGATGAATCCCGATACCTTCTTCAACATGCTTATGGGAGGGCGCGAATCGGTCATATTCAGGAGAGCAGCTCACTGACACCTGCATTGCGGGACGGAGACTAGCTGGTGGGTCCAGTGAAGCTCGTGCACGGCACCACGACGGCCAAGGGGTACCGTACACTGGTTGTAGACCGCATACACCCCTTCGTGACGAAGATGTTTCCTGACGGCATTGACATGTTACAACAAGATAGTGCGCCATGTCGCAGGGCCAAGAGTGTGATGGAGTGGTTCGAGGAACACAGTGGCGAGTTTCAGTTGATGTGCTGGCCCCACAACTCGCTAGGTCTGAACCCGATCGAACATATATGCGATGTGATTCAACGTGGCGTCAGATCTTATCGCCCCTGTTTCGGAATTTACGGGAATTTGGTGACTTGTGTGTGCAGACGAGGTGTCAGCTCCTTCCAGCGATCTAATAGGGCCTCACTGCTTCCGTGTCACGACGCATCGCCGTTGTTATCCGTGCCATAGGTCGACAGCCGGCTGAGGTGGCCGAGCGGTTCTAGGCGCTACAGTCTGGAACCGCGCGACCGCTACTGTCGCAGGTTCGAATCCTGCCTCGGGCATGGATGTGTGTGATGTCCTTGGGTTAGTTAAGTTTAAGTAGTTCTAAGTTCTAGGGGACTGATGTCCTCAGAAGTTAAGTCCCATAGTGCTCAGAGCCATTTGAACCATTTGACCCATAGGTCGACATACCGGCTACTAGGTAGGTGGTTATAATGTTCTGGCCAGTCAGTTCATACTTTCAACTGAAAGCTGATGGAAATGTTTTTCTAATATTGTATTATGTATCTAGAGTTTATTTGTGAAATGCAACTTTGTAAGGCATCAGCAATACGCTGCATACTGTTAAAGTAATTCAATAAAATGATTCCTGAAAATTTGGTTTTTTGTAGAAGTTGATTTTTGTGAAAAGAATCCTCAATTTACGACGCGAATAAATAAACAAATCGAAAAAAAAGTGTGATGACTAAGAGATTTCATTTCCATATTCTGTTTGGCAAGTGATGTCATTTGTCGTTAGAACATGAAACAGTGTCTGACCGACATGTATGAGACATACAAAGAATGAGCTGTTACGTTTCTAGGCACTGAAGAACAGTGAGTAACACGCTCTTTGAAATACGCCGCCATCTCGGAGACTCGGCGAGGAGTTTCTGGCTGCCCGGAAGTGCACAGCAGACAGTGGCACCCGCTCACTCGTCCTCGTCGTCGTAGTCGTTGAGGCTGCAGAAGTCGATGACAAAGTCGAGCAGGAAGAAGAAGGCGCTGAAGATGGCGAGGGAGCCGCAAGCGAGTCCGCACTGGCGGCCGTTGTAGAAGGCGGCGGGCCACACCCCTCGCAGCCGCGTCGAGTTGATGAGCGCGCTGCCCGCGGCCAGCTGCAGCACGGCGCCCATCCCGCAGAACAGCATGTCCTACGGCACGCCCACTCTGTAAGGGGCCCGCGCTGCGGTCTCAGCTGACAGTCAACACAGCTGTTGTGTCAACTACAAGCAACAAGGCGGGTACGTCATCCACTGTGCACGAGAGATACAGGCGTCTACAATGTGCTCTCTCCTTCTTCCCAACACCATACTTACACTATCACACTATCCGTTGACTACAGAGAGAACTGGCAATGTTGGGATAAACACCGCATTTAGACCTTGTTTCTGCGGAGGACGACGGTTCAAATCCCCGTACAGTCATTTCCCTAAGTCGCTTAAGGGGGTAGGACGTCAAACGGGCCGACTTGGAGCAGGAGAGGCACCACAGGACATTTTAATTTCCACTGTTCATACTTTTACAAATAAATTTATGAAACTTTGTCAGCATAACCAGGAAGGATTCAAAATTAGAATAAATTTAATACCTTCAGCTGCTGACGGGCGTTTATATATATCAACGTGTACAGGTGAAAATGTGTGCCCCGACCGGGACTCGAACCCTGAATCTCCTGCTTACATGGCAGACACTCTATCCATCTGAGCCACCGAGGGCACAGAGGATAGTGCGACTGCAGGGATTTATCCCTTGCACGCTCCCCGTAAGACCCACATTCTCAACTTAATGTCCACACACTACATTCATAGTGCCCCTGCCCATTACACTCATTACTGGCGGCAGACAAACTTACTGAGTCCCGTAAGAGTTCGGGCAATGCGTGTGCATCCAGCACAGAAGGAGGAGGTCAATGGCCAGTTAACCTTAACTATATGAAGATGGTATCTCTTCTTTCGGACACAACCTGAGGGATACAATTTTCACTCTGCATTTGATTGGTAAGTTCACTTCAGTCAGGAGTTTGGACATGCTGAAGAAGTTAAGCATAGATATAGATTTCTTAAACAAGATTCCTTTTTCTTTGGATTCAAACACTTTTTGCTTTAGTGCCAAAGAGGCTACGAAAAATCTTAAGATGGCATACTGTTCGGCGGAACGTGGAGTTGCTGAGAGATCTCAATGGAGTATTGACAGCCGAAAGCAGTTGAGCGCGCTTATAAGCGATAATAAAAAACAACACGTAGTGACGTGACGCAACTTTCCGCCTGCTGCGACATGGCTTCCTCGTCTTCAGTTTCAACAAAATAGTTCTTAACACTCTTCTTAAAACAAAAGAAAAAAATTGCGGGTATGCCTGAAGGAACGCGACATCTGAAAAAATACGAACCACCCTAATGAACATAGCAGAAAGGACAGAAGAGATTAAAATGTAACGGCGTCACATAGCGTGATCGTGTGGAGTAGCACGATAGACAACGCTGGCCTTACCGCCCCAATGTGACGCACGGATCTTCATAAGAAATTACAGAGCTATTTGGAATTTAGACCAGCACTGGACCAGCAAGGTCTAGCAATTACGAACTTTAAGCTACGTCTTTTCTTCCCCATGAAAGCCAAATAGGTCGTGTCGATGAAGAACGTTTGCCCCATCGTCGGTATTCGGATTGGCTTACTCAGGCTCGAGTGCCACTGCACCAGTTTACATTATTGACCTCAACAATGGAGACAGGGTTTCAGTGGTTGACACACTGACAGCTGGCTCTCATTGCTGATGGTACTAACGAGTGCTCTTGCCGGGTTCTCGACACGAATGTTGCCAGTTTGCATCCTGATCACGGAATACATTTTAAATACCACTGTTTGGCCAGCAAAGTATGGAGAAGTGATAATGTCTAGTCCCTGACCAGCAGACTATCTCCCACTGCCTTTGGTTACATTCCATACACCTGCAGTCTCTTATGGAGTAAAAGCATGTTCAGTACATGTCCAGGAATGTAGGGAAAGTGCTGACATACGTTTCTTCATCGGACTGTGCGCAAGCCTCTTGATTTAAATCCAAGACATAATATGTAGTGTCTCATGGAGTGAGGGCATGTGACCTGCCCGTCAGTCAGATGAGTAAGCTTGGCCTCGGTGGGGCTGTCGTGAGCGTTGTCATAAACAGCTATGTACAAGTAAATAAAGAATCTGGAAAGAATAACGAGCCAGAGAGTAAATCCAGAATAGAAATTACATTAAAAACTAGTATAGAAATTTGAAGAGACCTCCAAAATGAATTTTTTTTTCATATTTTTGGCGGTTCCGACTAACCTTTTGAACACAGGTACCCATTCCACCCGCTTGGTTTCTGTTTTCTTGGAAAAGTCTCGGAAAAATTTATAATGTATGTCATTCGTTCCATGTAAACAGGAACAGCAACGAACATGTCTCAAGCCAAACCATGTGCTGCTCCGCAACAGAAAATGCCTCTTCACTATGAGTTATGCGAACAGATTCCTGTTGCCAGAGAAGGAAAGGAGTGTGTCAACGGACAGCTCCCTAGTCATAAGCGTCTTAACAATACCTCGCTCGGCTCATAGGGTGCAGCCGAGCGGTTCTAGGCGCTACAGTCTGGAACCGCGCGAACGCTACGGTCGCAGGTTCGAATCCTGCCTCGGGCATGGATGTGTGTGATGGCCTTAGGTTAGTTAGGTTTAAGTAGTTCTAAGTTCTAGGGGACTGATGACGTCAGATGTTAAGTCCCATAGTGCTCAGAGCCATTTGAACCATTTCATAGGGTGCAATAATTCAAAAAAATGGTTCAAATGGCTCTGAGCACTATGGGACTTAACATCTATGGTCATCAGTCCCCTAGAACTTAGAACTACTTAAAC
Organism: Schistocerca nitens; assembly: GCF_023898315.1. Taxonomy (NCBI): domain Eukaryota; kingdom Metazoa; phylum Arthropoda; class Insecta; order Orthoptera; family Acrididae; genus Schistocerca; species Schistocerca nitens. The sequence continues at coordinate 676,847,380 of NC_064615.1, read as the reverse complement.
CTAACTAACCTAAGGACAGCACACAACACCCAGCCATCACGAGGCAGAGAAAATCCCTGACCCCGCCGGGAATCGAACCCGGGAATGCAATAATTGTCGTCATGTCTGAGTAGTAGATTTCATCGACAGCAGTTCTCCATAACTCCCAGCACCTCATTCTCCCGCCGACACATGATCATGTGCCACAACTGGGAGAGAGCGACTACAGCTACATCATTAAACTTATAGCCCTCTTTGACCTCTGCCAGTTCGTTGCCCGCAATTACAGCGATCGCCGCTACTCAACAAAATACCTTTTTCCCTAGTTTTTATAGCGGAGTTGGGAGTCCTGGATGGTTTTGACTTGTTTAGCCCCTCGGCATTTGCTGCGGATGGATTGAAGTGTACTCAAAAAAATGGTTCAAATGGCTCTGAGCACTATGGGACTCAACTGCTGTGGTCATAAGTCCCCTAGAACTTAGAACTACTTAAACCTAACTAACCTAAGGACATCACACACATCCATGCCCGAGGCAGGATTCGAACCTGCGACCGTAGCGGTCGCGCGGTTCCAGATTGTAACGCCTAGAACCGCTCGGCCACTCCGGCCGGCTAAGTGTACTCAGATTATCGAAGACACTACTGTACAATAACACAGATACAAGGGACGATCAAAAAGTTTGCGTTCGAAGGCCACACAAACTCCTTGACTAAATTTTGGTGTGTACATAGCGCATCGGAGTCGCGCTTGGTTGCATATAAGTTGCCTCAACATCCTCAGGCGGAAACTTTTTGATCACTTCTTAAATAATAATGTACTGCACAAGAACTTATCACACAACAAGTATACACATGTGACGTACTTTGTTTAGAAAATGAGAGTAAGTTCCTGCGTTAGTCCAGTTTATTCCAAAAACAGCTAAGAAAATGGATCACATCATTCTTTCAAATTAACAGCTAGGCTTTTATGGTTATACTGGCTTTTTATTCTATGACAGTACTATGTTTACGTTCAACATAATTATCAAACGGTACATAACGCCTGAAAACTTTCCGTAGGGAGGTATAACGAGGCTCCAAAGACTTCTGGTCTTCCTCCTCTTCCTTACTTTTATCCGTAATTAAACTTACACAGTTTCAGTTCTGCTTCTGTCTGACCCACCATCAGTTTAATCTGACATAATTTCTGATTTATCCTAGTTGGTAACTGAGTATTACTTGATATATAATCTTTAACTTGATGTCCTTTGTACTTGGTTTCTGTACTGTACAGTATTTTCTTATAAGATGTTAGATACTTTACAACAAATCCTACTCCCACGTTTAGACAAAAATGCTTATATATCGGCTATTAATTAGTACCATTACGATACTACGGTGTACATTTGCCTAGGACGTCGTGTTGTTACTTTCTACTTCAGCCTCGTAATAATAAGGGAAGTGTTTGGGCCTTGGTGTTAAAGGTATCAAGTAGCTGCACATGAAATTCCAGATTGTTTCGTATCGCCTCAATCGGTTATTCTTGAATGATCTGGATGAAGTCGGGAAAAACAAAAACATATACTGATAATTTATCACTGAATCAGAGTGGCATGGCTTGTGCTAGGAGACTCGTTTACACGCTGCATATATCTCGTCAACCAATCATATTTTTGAAGCATTTAGCTAAAATTTTTAATCAGAAAATGGATGACAATTGATGCCTATCAAGAATGCGTATGAGTAGTTTCTTCATTCCGTAAAGATGTAGAAACTGTATTAAGCCTCTGGCGTCATATAGGGCATGTATAATGTAACAAAAGATTACTACTGCTTACTTACCGTTATCAGGAAAACGACTTTCAAGTCCTATAACATGAGATTTTGATTGCAAAAGAACTGACTTCTCGAAGCTCTGGGGCCAAATCAGTTGTGTTACAGTGAAAACGACGGAAAACGAGTTCTCTTTTCCCTTACAATGGCTTCGAGCTGGAACAAAAACATAGGCAGCGGGATGGTTTGGAAATGTCTTTGTTATGGCAGTATTATCAAAAAAAGGTTAATTTAAAAGTGAATACACTAAAAGAAGAGCTATCAATTTAGTAGAAGTGTGTAGCATATCGGAAGTACGCAATGGAAAAGTAAAGAATACATAAGCCTGAAGTTGAGGGTCAAGCTGATGGTTGTCTGTAACAGACGTGCTTTAATGAAGAATAGCGGAGTTTCTTTACCATGGAAGGAAGGACTCTAAAATCTTTCATTTTCTGTCTTGCGAGTGGCCAGCGTAGGAACACTGTGGTCAGCAGAATCACTGAAAGAGTGCGCAACTGTTAAACGACATGTTTGTCACTTAAGGAAACAAAGTGAATAATCGTGTGACAGTGAAATGGTAATTTGTTGTGCTTTGTGGCTAATACAAGTGGCGATTTCACGAAGCATTCGACGTCAGCCACTTGTACATTTTTGAATGTACCACCCTGAAGAGGACCGTAGGAAGTCGATTGAAACGATGACAATTTAGCTGTTTTAGTAGTTACGATGACGTGGCTCAAAACCCGAAATTATTTTATCCAAAATGACACCGGCCGTGGAAGCCTATGAACTTCTATCAGTTGTACATTTACTTATACCTCCATGAAAGTAAGGGTAGCAACATGTTCACCGATTAACGTATTCATGTTTTACCTCACCCACACAAAATTGCGTTCCTCCATCTACATCGGGCCTAATTTCAGTTACTTAATGTAGAACAGCAATTTCTAGCGCATAGTATCGTTGTGGAACACCGGTTATATTACTGCACTTTCTGTACATTTATAAAAACTTCCTTGTAACAAACAGATATTTTCTTTCCCATTGTCGTCTGCAACTTGTTGTGTAAGTTGCAGCGTTAGTGGCTTCCCTGATTCGGCATCGTCCCATCTTATATAACTCCAGTTACGTTTTTCTGGTGTGGAAGATCTACCTTGCTGTGAGACTTCTACAATTTTAAATTAATTAAAATCATTATTAGAAAATCGTAACTTAAGTTTCTATTAACGATATATGACAGCGGTATGGCTTAATTTTGGCCCGGGTTCGATTCCCGGCTGGGTCGGAGATTTTCTCCGCTCAGGGACTGGGTGTTGTGTTGTCCTAATCATCATCATTTCATCCCCATCGACGCGCAAGTCGCCGAAGTGGCGTCAAATCGAAAGACTTGCACCAGGCGAGCGGTCTACCCGACGGGAGGCCCTCGTCACACGCCATTATTATTATTATTATTATTATTATTATTATTATTATTATTTATAATTTACTGGCTTGAGTACCTGACATTGCCTAAGTGTGTATTTATCACATTTTCCATTCATCTTTTAGACCATCTTCTCTCTCTCACACTCTCACTCTCCATCACCTCCTTCACCTTCTCTCTATTCATCTTGTCTGTCATCCTCTCTTTGTCCACCTCCACTATCCCCTTCTCTCTGCCCATCTCCTCCTCTCCCGCTATCTCTGACAATCTGCTCCTACCCCTCTGTCCATTTGCTCCTTCCCCTGTTTATCTCCTCTGACCCCCCCCCCTAATTCCACTTCCTTATCTCCTCTCTTCGTCAGTATCCCACTCCTTCTCTCCCTCTGTCCATCTCCTCCTCCCCCTCTCTCTCTCTATCTTGTTCTCCTCCTCTGTCTGTTCATCTCCACTCCTTTCCTCTCTGTTCCTATCTCCTCTTCCACCGTCTCTCTGTCCATGTCCTCCTCTTTCCTTTTTCGGTTCATTTCCTCCTCTGCCTCTGTCTGTTGATCACCTTCTCTCCTTGTCCCTGTTCATCTCCTCTTCTTCCCTTTCTCCGGCCAACTCCTCCTATCCTCTCTCTCTCTCTCTCTCCCTCCCTCCCTCCCTCCCTCCCCATCCATTTCTCGCTTACCTTATTCTGCCCATTTCCCCTTCCCCTATTTTTGTCCATCTCCTTCTCCTCCTATCTGTGCCTATTGCCTCCTTCCCCCACACTGTCTGTCCATCTCCTCCTCCCCTTGTCGCTCCACTGTAACATTTCCCATCAACAGGAGGCTGGTGGCTCTTACCCATACAGTGTTTCTTTCCAGAATGTAATTAATATGTGTACCAAATTTGACTGAAATCGTTCCAGGGGTTTTTAGTGAGCTTTTTAGCTATGGCTTTGGCCACATAAGTACAATTGTTTCTAACTTAACTAATCACAAACAGGAAACTGGTAATGCGATAGTGGTTACATATTTATCGATGTTTAACGAAACCTTACCGACGGCCGCAAGTGTTACTGACGGCATGAGTGATAAAATGTAGGACAAAGTAGAAGTAACAAACAGAGTGGTAGGTACAGTCAGGAGTCGACTTGGCCCATCAGAATCAGTACTTACTACAATATTTCCAGTTACCGCAGAATTTGACTGTGCATACCCATCAGTTAAAAGATTACTTGTAAGTGAAGCGTTGCTGCAAGTGACTTACATCAAAACTACATTTACGCTGATGTTTTAGCAAGAGTGAACAGCATTCTGAAAGTAAGTGTACTTCAGACCCCAGAGTGCACAGTCAGATGAGTTATACCCATGTTCACTACATTTACTTCATGAGAGACAAATGGTGCCTAAGTTGCCCGGGTGTTGCCAATTATAGTACGGAGAAAAATTAGCTTTACATTCTTATAAAGTTTCCATGAGTAATGGTTTTCTCAACTGGGAGAGTTATCAGTGTTGATATGGAAGTGTGTAACTGAGGGGAACATTAGTAGCAGACAACGCTACACTTCCGAGGACGACATTCGCATCCGTCTGCATCAGTTACCGGAGGGGACGTGGCAAGGTGAACAGCGACCACTGTCATGTCACATGTCATTAAAATATCCTAAACAGGTGTGTGGACTACTTGTGCAATATTTTACTCCGTGATTTTGTTATTTTACTGTAATCCAACCATTTTTCGAACATGAAATTCAGTGTGGGTGCAGAAATTAATATTCGCCTTTCAAGTTTACACTGCACATTTTGATGCGGGATTAAAATATTTAGGAATGTATGTAAATAAACCACCGACGTGTTGCCTCATTTCTGGAGTAGGAATACACTTCATGGGGAGGTGATGGGGATCTGCGACCTGATAAACAAAAAATATTGGTGCAAATCTTTTAGGCAACTACATTAAGGGTTTTCACCTGAGAAAATTGTGTATTTACTCCTTAGGTACCAGTAAGTTTACGCCCGAATGAGGAGCAAGGAGGGGATGGTAGGGAATTGATGGACGATAACTTACTTGGATTTAATCAAATGACGTGCTTTCTATAGAGATGATTTGAACGGCCTACAAACTACACTGAAGTAACGAAAGTCATGGGATACTTCCTAATATCGTGTCGGACCTCCTTTTGCCCGGCATAGTGCAGCAAATCGACGTGGCATAGACCGAACGAGTGTTTGAAACCCCCTGCAGACATATTGAGCCATGCTGCCTCTATAGCCGTCAGTAATTGTGAAAATATTGCTGGTGCAGGTTTTGAGCACGAACTGATCTCTCGATTATGTCCCTTAAATGTTCGATGGGATTCATGTCTGGTGATCTAGGTGACCAAATCATTGTCTCGAATTGTCCAGAAAGTTTTTGAAACCTGTCGCGAACAATTGTAGCCTGGTGACATGGTGCATGGTCATCCATAAAAATTCCGTCGTTTCTGAAACAAAGTCCACGAAAGGCTACAAATTGTCTCCAAGTAGTCGAACATAACGGGAGGACTCAGTCCATTTCACGTAAACATAGGCCACGCCATTATGGAGCAACCACAAGCTTTCACAGTGCCTTGTTGACAAATTGGGTCCACGGCATCGTGGGGTGAGCGCCACACTCGAACCTTGCCATCAGCTCTTACCAACTGAAATCGGGACTCATCTGACCAAGCCACGGTTTTCCAGTCGTCTAGGGTCCACCGATATGGTGCAGAAGAGGCGCTACAGACGACGTCGTGCAGTTAGCAAAGGCACTCGCGTTGCTCGTCTGCTGCCATAGTGCATTAACTGAAAGTTTCGCTGCTTCGGCGTAACAGGTAGGTTCGTCGTACGTCCCACATTGATTCCTCCGGTTAATTCACGCAGTGTTGTTTGTCTGTTAGCACTGGCAGCTCTACGTTGAATGAAGGCCATCGGCCACTGCGCTCTCCGTGTGTAGAGGTAATGCCTGAAATTTGGTATTCTCGGCACACTCTTGACACTCTGTATTTCGGAATACTGAATTCCCTAACGATTTTCGGGATGGAATTTCCCAAGCGTATAGCTCAGATGACCATTCGGCGTTCAGAGTATGTTAATTCCCATCGTGCGGCGGCAACCCCATTCAAAACTTTTTCACACGAATCACCTGAGTGGAAATGACAGTTCCGCCACTGCACTGCCCTTTTATGCCTTGTGTACGCGATACTACCGCCATCTGTATATGTGCATATGACTATCCCATGTCTTTTTCACCTCAGTGTATTTGACAATCGTGACTGGATCGTGAGTTTCACGAGAGGTTACCTTAGGAATGTGCCTTCTGTGGAATATGTTCAGCAAAAAATAGGAATTTACTTGTACAATCTTACACATTGAGGTTTATTTTATAGTACAACAAAATTTAATTTTTTTTAAAAATTAAGTATAATACTGTTGTTAGTAGCTGATAAGAAATGACAGTACACTAGTAACTATTTGGTAGGAAATGACGTGTACAAGCGAACACATAATTTGAGTGACCAGTAACATGAAACTTTTACTGAATCAAAACGTCGTATAACAACGATTTTTATTCTCACATTAATACTCAGCAGTATCCAGTGAGGTAGCTTCAGCACCTTGAAATTTCTTCCGTTGCTGGCACAATAGATACTACACCAGATCGGAAATCGAAGCAGGATCTGTCTAATAAAATATGATGTCGCGAAAGTGCCACGAAGAGAACTCTGATTTGTCGCGAACAATAAATTTCCTCGCATTCGATTTCCGGCCCAGTTCACAACTGTGTTACGGAGTACTTGTACGCCTGGTCTTCAAGGAACATGCAAATGTCTGATGCAGTCATTGCCACGGGAAAGAAGAGACAAAGAGACAAGAAGCTGCCTGGCTTCGTAAGATAGGGTAGTAAAGCAAGTTCCGGAGTGCGGCGGGCCGGCTTAGCCGCGCTGCGAGGCGACACGGTACTCCTCGTCCTCGAAGACGGCGAGCACGGCGTCCAGCAGGAAGAAGCCGGCGTTGATGATGGCGAGCGAGCCGCACGCGTAGCTGACGTCGCGCCCGTTGGAGTAGTGCGCCGGCCACGAGGTGCGGCGGCGCGCGTGGTGGATGCAGCAGCTGCCCGCCGCCACTTGCAGCACCACCGCCGTCAGCAGGAACACCAGCTCCTGCGGCCGCCACACCATAGCACACCACACCACACCACACCATAATACAAGACACAAGGCGGCCCCGACACGGCAAATGCATCACTTGCTCTCCGTACAGCATAATCTCCCCGAGGGGTGTATGTTTGTGACGGCTTTACGTCTCGTACCTACTTATAGCTAACTACTGGTGAGGCTATTCGACAACACGATGTGACACAGCGTTAAGGGGGTCGGGTTTTTATTTGAAGGAAATGTGTGTGGGATGAGAAAAGAGAGAGGGTGAAGGGTGAATGATTAGAATGGAATGTAATGAACAGCAGGAGCTACAATGAGTACAGAGAAAGGCGATCAGAGAGAAAAGTTGATTTAGAAAGAGATTGGGAACAATGTTTAGAGGCAAAGGGAAGTCAAGAAAGAGAGAGGCAAAGTGAGGGAGATGAAGAAAGATGGGTAGGGAGGTTGTGGGAGAGGGAGAGAGGGACAGGGACGGGGAAGTTTGAGGAGAAAAGAGAAAACGGGGAAGGAGATGGAGAGGTTAAGGGAGAGGAAGAGGGGAGGACTGGGAGGTTGTCAGAGAAGAAGAGAAAGTGATGAAGAGGTTGAGGTTGAGGTGGAGTGGGGTGGGGGTTTAAGGGGAATGAATGGTGCTGGATGTTGAAGGAGAAGGGAAAGCAAGGTTTAGGAAGAGAAAAGTGGTCGTATTGGAGGTCGTATACCCTCTTCTTCCTCTAAAATTTGAACTGATTAACCTGGCTAATTCTAGGGGGACCTACGGCTTTATGTGTATTCTGAATTGCAATTTGGCATTTTTCACTTATTTAGATCATTCCTAGGGGTGAACTACACATTAAGTGACAATATAAATCGTAGACCAAGGGAAGATTATCCCCCAAACATTTCGATCTGTAGAATGAGATTTTCATTGTGCAGCGGAGTGTGCGCTGATATGAAACTTCCTGGCAGATTAAAACTGTGTGCCGGACCAAGACTCGAACTCGGGACCTTTGCCTTTCGCGGGCAAGTGCTCTACCATCTGAGCTACCGAAGCACGACTCACGCCCCGTCCTCACAGCTTTACTTCTGCCAGTACCTCGTCTCCTAATTTCCAAACTTCACAGAAGCTCTCCTGCGAATCTTGCAGAACTAGCACTCCTGGAAGAAAGGATATTGCGGAGACATGGCTTAGCCACAGCCTGGGGGATGTTTCCAGAATGAGCTTTTCACTCTGCAGCGGAGTGTGCGCTGATACGAAACTTTCTGGCAGATTAAAACTGTGTGCTGGACCGAGACTAGAACTCAGGACTGGCGGAATTAAAGCTGTGAGGACGGGGCATGAGTCGTGTTTGGGTAGCTCAGATGGTAGAGCACTTGCCCGCTAAAGGCAAAGGTCCCGAGTTCGAGTCTCGGTCCGGCACACGGTTTTAATCTGCCAGGAAGTTTCATTTCGATCTGTAGTTCGCCACTTACCCACTTACCCACTTAATCACGCTGGTAAATATGTGCTTGAGCCAAATGGGCATAGAAAAAGCGAACTGTCGGGAAACATGTCGTCTAGGTCTAGCCGGACAAAATGTATTGTACTTCGTGACATATGAAGCAATACAGGTCACGCTCCTCGATATCACTCCCCATGCAATAGGAAACATTTCTGCTGATATGAATATGGAATGTGAAAAGGCCTTGACAGATTGTATCGTGATAACTGATACTAGTAGTTGAAAAGAAATGACTAAGAAGTGCGTTTAGACTACATTAACGTGTTTTTACTGAGCAAACCATTCAAAATGCATCCCTTTTACTTTACCTACAACTTAATGCATCGGTGGTAGACGTTACTGACAATGGTGCTTGATGCTTTTTTGGTACCCACTAGCTGTGCAATCATTGTTGTCACATTTTTGTTCCGACTGTAAATGTGCTGTTTTGTGACCAATACCTTACATGCTGGACACTGTTCATTGCTGTGTTGTTACGTTTTAAGAGCTCTATTTTCGTTTGTCGTATCCACGTCAAACTCCGTACTAGTCGGCACGGTCGTAAATGCTGGAATCGTAATCCAGAGATGCCAGATTCATGCTCCGATCCAGTTATTCCGATTTCAACTCGTGGGAAATTTATTCAGATCATAGGTGGCAGTTCCGTTAGGGCTGTCAGAACTGGTCTTCGTCAAAACTGAGCCATTGTTGGCAAGAAGAAAAGCTGCAAAGAAAAAGCTACCTACGAGAGTCGTGATGCTGTGCCTGCTGGAATACAGTCAGCAGTCAAACGAACCTCGCCTTTATTTATTAATGTTATTCTTTACCTTTGATGGTACAGTTTTGGTAGAAAGATTCCAAGAAATTGTGCTATTGACCAAGGAAAAGACTTGTTACTCAAGTAAAGGGTTCACTGCAGTACAGTACAGTGGCATAAATGATCATTTTGTGTAACCACTTCGACCTGCACTGAAAACTTTCGTACCGCGGCACAGAATTACAATAAATACTGCGTCTGTTCCCGATATAGACACTGCAGTGAACGTCCCATTTCTTTTGTAGTCTATTCTGGCGTTCACGTGAATGTTACCGGCTACCCCTTATGTGAGATGTTTTCATTTGCGGACGTCTTTGGTATACGAAAAAGCCAAGGATAGGGCTTTATCTACCAGTGCTATCTTTAGCAACATGTGAGTGCACTGCCTCGTTGTGGATCACGCAACCAGAGTGCAATTTAAGCTTGTAAACCTTTCCGCAGATAGCGACTAGTGTCGGCAACATCCCCAGTTCTTAACAGCTGTGGTCGCCGACGGGAACCTGCCGTGTTAGTCTTTGTGTTCAAAACACGTTCTGGAACGTAATACTGTCTGTATACAACATGGCGCCAACCACGTGCCACTGTTTACAGGATGCCGAAAAACTTGTTTTTACAAACTATGATACAGTACATGAAAATAAACGACTTATTGTGTTAAAAATTTAACAGATATTGTTACTTTTAACATTTACTACGACTCTGACATTTAGGTCACTACGTAAAAAAAGTTGTAGTATACAACTCCTACCATTTTTGTGAAAGTGGTTTGTTTACATGTGCTCCGCAATGTTTTTAAAAGTAGTTACTGCAGACCATTTGCATTCATATGCTAGTTACAGCCCTAAGAATGGACGGTTCGTCGTCATTTTTCCAACATAGGATTTATAGGATTTCACTGGGCTGATCCGGGATATGCTAGTAAAGAGCGAAATAATTGCATCATGGGAGATTTGTGCTGTGAAGAATTGTGGTCACAGCTGACGTCAACCCCTTCCTGACTAGAGCGGTAGGCGCGCATGGAGCGGTCTTTCTTCGGTGCACACATTGTTTTTAAAAAAAGTAGGTGCTTCATTGCTACACAACAGCCGTATGCCACTCGCTGTGCGGATTGTTGAGGCAGATACCACATGGTAGTAGCAGATATCACGTCCTCCCTGCCGTGACCATTCGCAAGATATGTGTCTGTGTGAAAAATAAACCCATAGTGTCCTATAACAGCGAACCTCAACGATGTGTAGACTTCCATCGAATCTGTGTGCCGAACGACATCCCGGATCGTATTCAGCACCTCACATGCTTCAATATTATGACGTTCAGAAATTTCTGTAGGTCATGATACACGGAAAGTTGATGATAATTTTGAGCTAGTAATTTGAGTTTACCAGCATGAAACTTCATTATTTTATCTTATTTAGATAAATCATTTCCCGCGCTATTCTGAAACTATATTATTATTATCATTACTAATAAGCAGTATAGTACTCATGACAGCGCGGCAGCACTGTTCGGAACGTAATATTCTTAATTAGCAGAATCAGACAAACCTGCAATGAAATGTTGCAGTTCATTACTCGCCTGTTCGATGTTTATCTACAGACATCTTCTTCAAACGACTGAAAAGTGCATGGCGGAGGGGTTCATTGTATGAATGTTAGCTAAAGCTTTTCTTATTCCATTATCGTAAGAAGGCAGAAAAAATGGCTGCATATATGTCTCAGTACATGTTCTAATCTCTCTCACGTTATCTTCATAATCCCTTCTCGACATGTATGATGGAGGCTGTAGAAATGTTGTATAAGGAGTGTTCAAATGGTAAAGTACGAACCGTCGTAACAATCAAACCGGTTGAAATTTGTATATGCCGCATTGGTATAACGAATTGATGCAGCTAGGGACGTGAATGTAGTGTCGTCACCTTTCCCTAGAAAATTCCAATTATGTGCCCTCAGCAGGCAAGGTGATGTTGATCGTATTTTTCGGCGTCCGATGTCCGATGCTCATCGAATTCTTCGAGCGTGAAAACCAATAACATTGACGTGTACTGTGAGACACTCCGAAGCCACAGGTAGTCCATCAAGACCAAACAGTCTGGGCTGCTTGCGGTGGGACTGATTCTGCTCCACGGTTACGTGCGTGCGCACTTGGCTGTAGTCACACGAAGTGTAATGGCCGCGTCCAGGAGGGGCCAGCTAGAGCGTCCGCCCTGCAACGCGGACACGTCACTCTGCGACTTCCATGTGTTTGGTCTGCTAAAAAAAGAAAAGTCTCAAAGGGAAGCGCTTCTACTCAGATGACGAACTGAAGGACATAGTGGAGGACTGGCTCCTGTCACAGCTTCAGCAATTCTGGGAACACGGAATCCTTCGGCTCATGAAACACTTGGATAGTTGTGCTCAGGCCTCTGGTGATTACTTTTGAATAAAGACTTTTTGAATATATACCCACAGTTTCGTGCCTTTTCTTTTGAACATCTCTCCTATTTTCTCTCGGATACGGATTCTATAAATGTACCCAACAGCGTTTCAGGAGTCCAACGTCGCCTTTCTTTGAATGATCCCAGTTAGAGTCCCCTGAACGTCTCTGTTACTGCCATGTCGTCCGAACAAGACACAACCAGGGCAAAAGCGCCACCGTAGTAAAAATGCGAGCTGCTGGCAGTGTCATGGAGACTCGCCACTTGGGCAGGTTCCACCAGCCCCACGGGCGGCGCTGAGGATGAAGATATCGACTGCCCCTCGGCCAATTGCCACCCGTGTACACTCCGCCAATGACCAGACGACAACGGACAGACGCCTCCTCGGAAGATAGAAGAGCAGCTCTCGCCCACCTGGTTATATAGATCATCGTCCGGGGCTGACTTAGACAGGGAACGTCGTTTAGTGAACTCTTAGAAGTGAACTGACAGCTACTGTAAAATATATTTGCTATCTACTGTGAAGTTTACCTACGATTATTTGCACTTGACCGTCGAGGGCCTTTTTTGCGTTATATTACAAGCAGTGTTGCGGACTTCAGTATTCGACAAGTCTCAAAGATAAGTAAACCTTTTTAACTCACAAAAATGACGTTGTTACTATTTTGTTGGAGTGTTGTAGTACCTTTGTTCTCCTCTCCTGTTACCTGACACTGGGGCATAGCTGTGTAATAGTGGCAGGGAGAAATTGTCTGAGCGGTGTACTGCACCAGAAGCCGTTTCACGAACTCACAAACTCGCTCTGCCGTAACAACAGTGGCAACTCGGCCTCCACAGCAGTCGCGAAGAGGGTTTACAAAAGTTACACTTATGTATAAGATGTACCAGCGTGTTAAGAGCATGGCTTAGAATTCCGTCAAAATCGTCGTTAGTGCTACCTAATTTGGACCCGAATAAACTGAGACAGTACTTTTACAATGCAGAACCTGGTTGCAGCAGTGTACTTGGCATCCACGATCGTTTGCAAACACTACCTCGACAGTTCAAGGAAGTCGCCGTGACGTTCATTGGAGAATTAATTATCAGCTGCTTCTGCAAGGAAGTTAAGAAAGTTTTGGTTTCAGATGCTGTATTTAAATACTGGAGAGTCCACAAAATTCAGCATCTCAATTTGTAGCACTATTTATGTGCATGATCTTTGCCGTGTCGTGACCGCCAACATTGATAGACAAAAAAGTACATCATTTTAATTTGCAATAATTGTTGCTACATTATTCATTTGAACAGATGTATAGCGTTTCGCACCAGTCAGATGCGTTTTTTGTCCACCATGGTAAAACATGTGCAAAGTAATAAAGGTTTTCAACAACATGCAGTTTAATAAATGTTTTGTTAGTCATGCATTCATGCAATAGGTTGTGCATTACAGTTGTTAACAATTCCTTGAGTGTCTCAAATTAATTTCTTATAGTTTCGGTCTTACATGCGTATATGATGCGCAGAGTATAATGCTTCTGCTGGAAGCGTAATACGAAGCAAGAGGTCATTCAGGCATTCGCATGCTGACCAGGTAAACTCCCCATCGCAACACCTCAGATTTAGTGGCAAGAGGGCCCTTGGACAGCTCGTCAAAAACTGAACACAGATGAAGCAAGAAAACGGGAAGAAGGTGTACTGAACTGTGAAGAAAAAAAAAAAACGAAATAGAAACAGTGAACGGTCCAATCACAAAAAGTGCAACATAGAGCATGTACAAGAGTCACACCGTCGTGGTTCAGTGGTTCCAGTGTTGGACTGCAAAGCAGGCGAGCTGCGTTCAAAGCTCCCTTGTATCAATGTTTTTTTTTCCTTTTTTTCTCGCTGTATTCAGTTTTTTGCCTGTGTCGTGGTGTAACTTCGGTTATCAACAGCGAGGTGTAAGAAAGGGACCTATAATGAAACTTGATTCCGTACAACTACTCTATTAGCAGCTGAAAGTAAGTGGCTTTCGAATGGGAACCGCAAACGTTTAATGACTAGGCTACAATTCAACCGAGTCCTCCACCGGAAAACATGTTAGTTGTGTCAGCCACGGCATTAGTGACAGTACGTGTGTCATGTGATGGGAATCTTTATCGAAGCACGTAACTTGTACGCCTGGTAAGTGAATGGGATATGCCTCCTTGCCCAGTTTAGATGTTCGTATGAATGTGAATGTGATCACTCCCGAATAAATGATGAAAACGTAATAGTTTGTCACATAAGCTACAAAAAATGAATGCAACAGTTTCACAATCTCACAGTTTTCCCTGTGCTCTATCAAAACATACGTTTTAACGTTTTTGACGTTACTTTCCGTTTTGGAAGTTTTTACTCTTGAATTCCTTTCTTGTAACATAGTTCACACCCGTTTATTTGTTTTTTTTTTTTTCATTTCTGTGGGACGTCTGTGTGGTATCTCGCCTGTTCTCACGATTCATGACATTTCCTTGCGATGGTAATGTATTCTTACCACATGACTCATGTTCTATAATCAGTGATAGTATGACAACAAGTGACCGGAAGACAACAAGCATATCAATGACCGGATGTACAGTTCACAATTTTGTGAAAAACAAAATAAAATAAAGGCCACGAAGGAGTTTTGAACACGGCTCGTCCGCATTGCCGTCCAACACCGTGACTACTTAACCTCTACACTGTGACTCTGCCGCTTCACTCAACCTTACATTTGTTAATCTTTCTAGTTTTTATTTGTTTTTTTTTTCCACAGTTCAATACAACATCTTCCTGTTTTCATGCTTGATCTGTGTTCTGTTTTTGGTGAGGTTTCCACTGGGTCATCTTACCATGAAATCTGAGGAGTATGTGATGGGGAGTTTCCCTTGTGAGCAGTTGTCAGGAATTCGATGGGCAGTACTTCAAGATGGAGCGATAAGTGCTTGAATTTGGATGAAAGAGGTAATGTGTCAGTACTGGACTTCAGACGTTGAACGACGACCGTCAGGTACATGCATCTTAAAGGAAAAAGGTTAATTAAGGGTTACTGTGGAATGCAAGGTGAGAGGCAACACGTGGTTCAGAATTAAGTGGTACTTACTTGTTTATTTTCTATCCTCGTATTTAGAAGAAAAATTGTCGTGTCTTCTTCGTTTACTGAGAACTCGGTGGGTATCAAATAACGTGGACAATGGTACGATCTGAGAAGGCAGTTAGCTCAGACGGATATATGAAGTGACAAGAGAGTCAGCTGAGAACTACTTCTGGAAAACTCTGAGGACTTAGGTTCGGTGTAACTGGGCGAGTGTCGTTAATTGACCGAACGATAGTTTAGTTATTTACAGAATGACATAACATGTGTTACTAATGCCGCAGCGGTTCAGTGGAATCAGGCGTCTTCACTCACCTCAGTTACTATTCACACACAGCATATTTCAGTCACGTATCATTATCCTATGAAGCGTAATGTACTCATCCTTTAAATAATCGTATCTTGAACATCAGTTTTGCTTAGGTCTTATGAAAGAATGGCGTTTAGGGTGAATGAATTGTTTGTCAAGTGTAAGATATGTGTGTAACACAGATGTGACGGTTCAGCGTGGACAGCAGGGAAACGTGTAACACGAGAGAAACTTCACAAGCGAGCAGAGATCTGTGTATTTCCTCGGAGTCTTTCGCGGCGGCATGTCTGAATAAAATCTTCTCGGTTTTCAAGTCGCGTCAATTCGAAAATACACCGCAGCACTTCGTCGATCACATGAGCGGTGGCCATCCCAACATTAAATTTAGCATCGAGCTGGAGAAGGATGGCAAGCTACCGTTCTTGGATGTTTTAGTTGTGCAGAAGGCAAGAGGCCGGCTTGGTCATTCAGGGTACAGGAAACCGACGCATATTGACTGATACTTGAACGCCGGTACTTTTCACCACCTGTC